>NW_022900950.1:10541044-10551168 GCF_012274545.1 Fukomys damarensis | reverse complement strand
AAAAAAAAAAAAAAAAGAAAACTTTATCTCTTGAATGGTAAATGATCATGTGATTTTCCAGACACACATCTTGGGGTCAGCTTGTTTGTTTAAACTTTCCCCAAATAGGATCTTTTTTCCCCATCTATTTCATAAGTGTTCTCAAACTTACTTAAAAGTTTGAAATCAATTTTTTTCTACCAATACCATAGTAATTCCAGTAATATTATAATGTCTATGTTTATTGTCATTGATAAGGTTAAATAATTATTAATCTTTTATATGCATATTATCAACTTTATTCCAAATAAAGAGCAAGGGGACTTTATTAGCTCTATCATTTAACAGGTTATATTTAATTAAATTTTGCTTTAACTTTAGTTGTCACTTCTTTTCTTACATTTATCTTTGCTATTATTATATATTGTGCTTCTTCTGAGCAGTACTTAACCCATGTACCTCACTAGATTCAGAAATGTGTGTTTAAATTGCATAATTTTCTACATCAGTTCCTGAACGTAAGACACATTATGTTTCCGTGTGGAAAAATCATTTCACTCTTCTTGTTAACTTTCATTTAGTCATATTGAGGTTATGTTACTTTTATTCTACAGCATTTATTAACCTCTAGTATGTTCACCAATATATGGTGAACTTGTGAATATTATTTAGAAATTTGAAAAGAAAACATGTTTTCTTGTCTTTTCTAAGTATGTAAATACAAACTGTCTAAATTACTTCCTCATTGCTAGGACGAAATACCCAATACCCAAAAATTGAAGGAGAAAAGTTTGTTTCAGCTCACAGTTGGTAGAGGTTTCAGTGCATAGTTGGTTGGTTCCCAGGCTGGGTACATGGAACAGGGGCCTGGTAAAGGAGAAACAGTCTATGGGTGGAAGGCAGGAAGCAGCAAATGCAAGCCTCCCTTTTTCTTTATATTCCTTCCAGGCTAAAAGCCTATGGACGGGTGCCACACATACCCAGGGTGGGGCTTCTGTCTTCAGTAAATCCAGTCACCCAGGCCCATAACTATGCTAAATGGAGTAGCAGACTGACCCAGTATCTTGCACCCTTAATTGGGGTATCACACACCTCCCAAAAGTCCCAACTGTGAGCACATGAAGCTTTGGGGAGACATCTAGATACAAGTCATAACATAAACATGCATATGCATTACATCAAGAGTATAGAGGGCTGGCTATATGAGTGTGTGTGTGTGTGTGTGTGTGTGTGTGTGTCTATGTGTGTGTGTGAGTGAGTGATAGAACACTTGAAAAGCTCTGGGCTCAATCTCAAGCACTGATAAAAAATTAAAAAAAAGAATTATATACTAATGTCTGTAACATTAGATTTTAAAATTGCACTATTTGATTTCTTATGGTTAGTTTTGGTTACTGTGTGTTTTTCTATTTGTCTTTTCTGTAGATTTTGGCCTATTTTGGTTCATTATGGTTTTTTCTTCCTTTTCATTCGTTTCATGCATAGACAGTATGTAACATGTTTTCACCCATTTGTAGACTTTTAACCAATATTGATGTGTTTGTATGGAAAGTCCTTGTTTATTACTGCATATTTTGTTTTACAGTCCAATTTGAGAATTTATTGTTTTAATAAATGAGTATCATCCATTTACTTTTAATAGTTTAAGATATGTATTAGCCAATATTTGTTGACTTTTCATATTCTATATTTGGCTCACACTATTTTTGTTTTTATGGTTTTTCAGACTTTAGTTTGATATTTCTTATATCAATATATAATTCTTTTTGCAATGCATTTTTATATTTCAAAGAGAATAAGCTAAGAAGATTTCTGATTTTTTTAAAACTTGAGATAGGGTCTCGCTAGATAGCTCAGTCTGGCTGTGAACTTGTTATGTAGTCCAAAATTACCTTGAACTCATCTTCCTGTCTCGGTCACCTGTATGGTGGAATTATAGGCATGCACCATTTACCCAGCTGATTTCTAGTTTTTAATACACTTACACTTCTAACTATGCAACAAATTTTCACTTTTCTTTTATGCATCTTTATACTGAGCAATGGTATCATTCTATAATTCTTTTCTTTTATGCCTTTATTTTTTATCCTTCTGACTTTTAGTTGACTGCTATGTTTTATTTAGCTTTATGCAGTAAAATGTATATTTATGAGTTTATACCCTTAAAGGCTTCATTTAATTTCTATGCAAAAAAGTTGATGCAGTCTTCTCACTGACCATAGTTCTCTCATTATTCTCTTTCTAATATAATTTCAGTTATATTCAGTTCTACATTTTCAGGGCAATTGTGCTTTTATTATGCAAGTGGAATATGCTTTATCTAAAACCCTTTTGACCACCATTGTGTCAGATTTGGGATTTTCTTTTCAAAACTTGGAATATTTCCATGTGCATAATGAGATATCTTAGGACTCAAGTTTAAAAGTAAAGATTCATTTATATTTCGCATATCATTTAGACACATAACCTTAAAGTGACTTTGTGGTGCATTTTAATAATCTCACATATACAAAAGATCGTGAATACATTGCGCCATTATAAAACAAAGACGTCACTGTCTGTAACACCCACGTGGATAATCTGGTTGACATCACTAGCATCCCTGACTCTGAATCTATGTGCTAATGGTAAACACTTATCTTCTTAAACTTAATCACACAAGGGTTCCTAATACTGAAAAAATGTCACACCATCAGTACAGTGAAAAATCACAGAATTTATAGCTTTAAATTCTGTAGTAGATTTCATGATTAGTTTTCAGTATATCAGTATAGTGGTATACACTAAGATAAATTCCAAAATGATATGTCGACTAGCTGGCAGCCAATTATCGAGTGCTTAATATATTCTGACAATTATTTGAAGCTCATTAGATGGGTTCTACTTACAATTGTATATGCCAAACCATAGTACTATTCCCCACAAGGATGCAGAAAGAGAGCAAGGAGCGAGAACCAGACTACGGACTTACTAGGCTCAACACAGATGGAGTCGGGATAGCTGACACTCCTCTCTAACACTCGTCTATTTCCAGGGAATAGCTTCTTTGATTCCTTGTTCTCAAATTAATATTCATAGTTTGAATTCTTACAGTCAAAATATAATTCTTTTTGCACTACATATTTATATTTCAAAGAGAATAAGCTAAGAAGAGAGCTTCTTAAACCAAATTGTGTTTCCCATATGATTTTATGTCCAACGCCCAGTTTGTAATACATGATAAGATCTTTTTTTGTTTGTTTGTTTTTTGGTACTCGGGATTGAACTCAGGACCTTGTGCTTGCCAGGCAGGCATGTTGCCACTGAGCTGCATTACTGGCCCCATGATAAAATCTTCCTGGAGAGTTCACATTACATTTTCTAATAGTGATTTCTAGGCCTGTGATTCAGGAAGAAGTGGCTTTGGGTGACAAAAAAAAAGTGTTTTGAAAAACAACACAACCTCACCTTGTCATCTGATATAAATTTTGTTGAATGTCTGTGTTACTGGACTGGCATGCACTGTCAGGACAAGATTTATATGCAGACTTCTAGAACTATAAATTTCTAAGAGAACAAAATTGGCCATATCATACGGCTAGTACCTTGGTGCCATGAGACAATCTGCATGAGGAATTTGCTCAAAGCAAGAATGTGTTTGTTGACTGCAGATTCCTTGAACAAGAGCCAAGTTGTTTATAAAATGCAGATATTTGGTGACATCAGGCTAAGAATATCTACCTACATCCATCACCAGAAAATGAAGGCGGAGTTTGTGAGTTTGGGAGATTTCTCTTGGTGTCAGAATTTCTCTAGGTGATTCAACTTTCATCAGATCTTTTGTTCATTAACTCTCTTCCATTGAAACATCACTTTTAAGAGTTGTAAATACAGTGTACACAAAGGCATTACAGTCATATCTTTATGGTACAGAAGCATTTTTGTGTACTTTGAGTCTTTACTCAAACATTCATGGACAAATCTCAAAGGACTTTTGTTGAAATTGTACAAGTGGAAATTAAATATTAAATTTGAATATTAAGCCTGAGAATGTCTGCAGTTTTCTGAGAACATGAAATATAAACTGCATCATATTTCGGAGTGCAGAGAGGACAATAAAGTAAGAAAAACTACCTGAAATAATTTTAGAAAATTCTTCATTGATTTATCATGTGAGAGCAATACACCTGTGACCACGGTGCCTGCCGTGGTCAGGTCGTGGAACTCGCGGTCCATGTTGTGGGTGCCGCTGCAGGAATCGTAGTGCAGCCAGATGCCGAAGTTCTTCACCCGCAGCGGGGACTCCTCATACACCTGCCCACAGTAGACGATTTTACCCGAGGACTTCTTCATCTTTTTTCAGCTGGGACACGAAGTACCAGAAACTGGACTTGGCCACGTGGTTGGGTGTGAAGATCCGCATGCGGTAGAGGGGTGGTGTGTGGCAGGCAGGCAGCGCCCCACCACCTTGTACTCACAAAGAGTGCCCTTTTTTCCCCCTTAGGTAATCTCACAAATGTAATGCCAGGCAGAAAATAAAGGAAGCCCAAAAGAATACATACCACATCACTCCCTTTCAAGCTCAAACCTGATCTGTGGCCCAAGAACCTCGGTAAAGTCTTCTGTGTGGAAGGGGTGGCTGGAGACCGACTCTAGGGTGCTGGGAATATTTTTTTGACTTGAAGGTTGATTCTAAGAGTGTGTTCATGTTAGGAAAGTTCATTAAGCCTTGCACACTTAGCATTTTTCACTTGTCTGAATACACCTGTGAGAACAAGCTAATGGTGGTCTACCAAGATGAATTCACAGCTTTTATTGAAAAAGATATATTTCTTACTAATAAATAATAGCAAAGAGGGACATAATCTTTTTTTACTAGGATAATACATACGCAATGAACATTTGCCAGTTTATCTATTTTCAGGGCACAATACAGTGGTATTAATACAGTCATATTTTCCTACAACCATTACCCCTGTCTTCAAAATTTTTGCCTGCTCTAGGTGGCACATGACTGACATTCCAGAACAGAGAGGAACTACTGTTGTATCTTAGAATTCATTTGTACACAGAGATTCTGTACAGTCTTTTGGTTTTCTTAACTTTATTTTTATGTAGAGCCAAATTGATCAGAATCATAGGAAACAAAGTTTCTTTACTTTTTTCTTTTTTTTTTTTTTTTTTAAACTAGGGATTAAACTTTAGCCCTTGCGCTTGCAAAGCAGGCGGTGGAACCGCTGAGCCAAATCCACCTCCAGCCTGGGAAACAGAGTTTCTACCTCAATGAATAAATAATGTAGGTAAATTCAACTCTAAGTTGTATGGATATAGAAGAAACATTCATTGATTTTTTTTTCTATATTTGAACACTCTAGAGTAGTATACATGTATTTAAGATATAAACATAATGATAAGTTTTAAAATATCTACTCCAAAGCATCCATTCAACTGGGCTTCTGAAATACATTTTCTAACAATAATACCTAATTTCAAATTAAAGATGTCTTGGCCTCATACCAGAACAATTTATCTCAGAAAAGAAAGATTGAGCAAGAGCAGTTGACAAACATATTTACAAATGTCGGGCATTCATCTGGGAAAATGAAAGTCTTTTATAAAGGCAACATGTCTCTCAGGAGTATTAATACATCTTAAGAAGGTCACATTTAAGGCAACCTACACTCCGTATTGCCATATACCTACCTTACAGCCCTTTATTGTTGACTTACTGAGTGAAGAACGATTTAGAAGCTGCGCTGTGAGCCAAATAACTATTCAAGTTTTATTTTTTTCAAAGTGGATCCAACAATGGCCCCACATGGCAGTTTATTCTAAAACATTCAGCATACTCAGACACTAGTCTGTGAAATTCAATGTCAAACTCTGTCTTCCATCTGTTTTTCCTTGGGCAGAAATGGAGAGAACAGAGCAGCAATATACGCTGTGTACAGATTCTCTGCTGTACTAGCTTCCTAGGGCTGCTGTAACAAATTACTAGAGACTTGGTTCTTAAACCAACACAGATATTTTCTCTTAAAGTTTTTGAAATTAAACTTGCAGAATCGAGGAGTTGGAAATGCTGTTCTCCCTGCAAAGGTTTTGGGGAGAAATGCTTCCTCAGCTCTTCTGCTTTCTCCCTGCTGCAAGCATCCCATCCTTGGGACTGCACAGGTCATCTCTGCCTCTGGCTTTTCCTCTTCTCTGTGTCTTCTCTTTCCTGTGAAGTTAGCACTGTTAGATTTAGGGTACACCGAAATGAGCTCGGTCATCTCAGGTCAAAATGCTTAACTCAATTGTATCTGTCAAGACCTTTTAGTAAGGTTTGAGAGATTAGCACACAGAAATACCTGCTTGTGTGTAGTAGATTTGGGGAGCAATAATGTAAATAGAGAAAATGCTGTCACTCCTCACCCTGCTGTGTTGTTTTACACATGAATTGACTGGTGACAGTCCATTTTCTTGTGTAATGGCTACCTGTCTTCTCTAATATATTGTTCCATAGTCAAGTAAATTATTTAACTATAATAATAATAATTCATAGTTTATATACAATGGATTTCATCCTTTTTATCAATGGTGATAGTTCATCTTTCTTTGCAATAGTCTATATTTAATCCCCAGCACCTCGTTTATTCATTCTCCATTCATTCATTTACATTTGAAGAGAGGGCCTATTTAAACCAGTAAAATTTTAAAAAATCGGTCGAATTTATTTTATTTCATTTGTTTATTTTTAAATTAATTAATTTTATTGGTACATTTAAGGTATACAATGTAATGACATTCATCAATGGAAATTTGCACCTTTACATAATCCATCTTGATTCTTATTTGTTCCCCATTCCCCTGCCCTCCCTTCAACCCCTCCACTCCTCCCTACCTACAAAAGCTTTGTTTCCATTTTTTCCTTTTTCTCATGTTATTTCCAGGTAGAATCTCGGTGTTGTTTTCATTTTCATCTCTCAAATGACCAGTGATGTTGAACATTTTTTCATATGTTTCTTTGCCATTTCTATTTCTTTGTCTGAGAAATGTCTGTTCATTTCAGATGCCCATTTTTGGTTGGGTCTTTAAATCTGGGAGGTCTGATTTCTTTTTTTTTTTTTAAGTTCTTTATATGTTCTAGATAGTAGAACTTTGTCTGAGGAACAGCTGTTAAACAAATAAATTGTTAAGTTACTACTCTTCACAGTGGCACCATAAATTAAGTATCTGTATTCTGGGCTTACAGATCAAGATTTAACAATACAACATATAATTTGTCCAGTTTGCTCAGGTTAATAGTGAAGGACCTGGAGTTTTAATCTAGGTGAAATGACTTGACTTCAGAACCATTATAGATAGATCAACATGTATACTTTATAGCGGTTCATGGTATTTAACCTGGATTGTTATTTGAAAAAATATATTTTTCCTCTTTAAAAGTTTTATATTATTACATTTGCAAGATCAAGAAAATATGAGACAGGGAATCAATCTAACAAAAGATGCAAAAGACCTCTACACTGAAAACTACAGCACTCTGAAAAAAGAGATCGAGGAGGATATAAAAAAAATGGAAAGACGTCCCCTGCTCCTGGGTAGGAAGAATCAACATAGTGAAAATGGCCATACTACCAAAACTGCTATACAGATTCAATGCTATGCCAATTGAAATGCCAACACTATACTTCACAGAACTAGAAAGAAGAATCCAAAAATTCATTTGGAACCATAGAGACCTAGAATAGCAAAAGCCATCTGAAGCAACAGACACATGGCAGCGGGAGTAACAATTTCCAATTTGAAACTATACTACAAAGCCACTGTTATAAAAACAGCATGGTACTGGCAAAGAAACAGACCTGAGGATCAGTGGAACAGATTGGAAGACACAAAAGCTATTCCAGATGCACTCAGCTATCTCATCTTTGACAAAGGAGCTGCCAGTTCCCACTGGAGGAAAGATAGCCTCTTTAATAAATGGCGTTGGAAAAACTGGATCTCAACCTGCAAAAGATTAAAACTAGACCCTTATCTGTCACCATGCACTAAATTAAAAGCCAAGTGGATTCAAGATCTAAATATTAAAACAGAAACACTAAACTTGCTGGAAGATAACTTAGGCAGAACTCTGGAAGACATTGACATAGGAAAAGACTTTGTGAACAAATCCTCAGTAGTGTGGGAACTAGCAGAAAGAATCAAAAACTGGGATCTCATCTTATTAAAAAGCTCCTGTACTGCAAAAGAAACCATCAACAGAACTAAGAGACAACCTACAATGTGGGAAAAACTTTTTACTAGCTGCTCCTCAGACAAAGGACTATTATTTAAAATATATAAAGCTCTTGAAACAACCAGCCCCCACAAATATAAAGACCTAATTCTAAAATGGGTATCTGAAATTAACAGATATTTCTCAGACAAAGAAATAAAAGCAGCAAGTAAATATATGAAAAAATGCTCCACATCACTGGTCATTTGAGAGATGCAGATGAAAACAACACTGAGATTTCACCTCACCCCACAAAGAATGGCTGCTATCAAGAAATCACACAATAACAAATGTTGACGCAGTTGTGGGGAGAAAGGAACCCTTCTCCATTGTTGGTGGGAGTACAGACTGGTGCAGCCACTATGGAAGTCAATATGGAGATACCTCAAAGAACTAGGATTAGAGGTTCCATTTGACCCAACCATCCCTCTGTTGGGTATCTTTCCAAAATAATTAAAAGAATCATACCACAGTGATATATGCACAGCCATGTTTATAGTGGCACAGTTTGGAATAGCTGAAACTTGGAAATAGCCCATCTGCACTTCAGTTGGAAACTGGATAAAGAAGACGTGGTTTTTCTATAAAATGGAATACTACTCAGCCATAAAGAATGAGAAAGTAGATTCATTCATAGGTAAATGGGTACATTTTGATGATATACTCCTAAGTGAAATAAATAAGTCACACATATGCAAATACCGAATAGTTTCTCTAGTGTGAAAAACTAAAATAGTACTCAAGATCCTAATGGGACAATTAGCAAGGTCAAATAGGAAGAAAGGACCAAAGGTGTAGGGACAGTGAGAAGGAAAGGAAAAGGGGAACAAGGGAAAAGGAAAAAAATATGAGAAAATGTAAAAATGGAATTAAAGTGTTTGAAGGTGGTGAGGGGAGGAGGGGGTGAAGGGAGGGTGGGACAAGGGGAAAAAAGGAGAACCAAGGCCTGTCATGTAAAGGTACAAGACCCCAGTAATGAATGTAATTGTGCTGTCTACCTAGAATGTACCAATAAATTCAATTTAAAAGGAAAAAAAAAGAAAACATGAGACAATATTTTTATTAAAATTTAATTTAAAATGAGCTGCTACATTTCAAACATCAATCATAATAAAAAGTATTAGAAAAGCTGGAAAAGTCTTTCTATCATACACCAAAAAAGAACATTTTGCAAAACAAAAATCCAAATGAATAATATATACAGAGTAAATTAGGAATTCTAGAGAATAGAAGGATTTCTTGCCTGAATTAGAGTACAGGAAACTTCCTATTTGCATTTGCTAAATAAATATATAAATGGATTTACTTTTTACAGTTACAAGGAATGTGGTAGTTTTTTCCTAAACAGTCATACTAAAACATATATCTCATTTTCTACTCCTCAAAAGCACAATGTGAGACCGGCCCATAACTCCTGCACTGGAGCAGGCTGAGGCAGCATGTGTGCAAGTTCAAGCCCTGCCTGCACAATTTATTGATTTAAACAGACCGTGTCTCAAATATAAATGAGTGAAAGAATGAGATACTGAGGGTTAAACATAGACTGCTGCAAAGAAACATGAACTATCCTCACTGATTTTTAACTGTCCCTACAGTGTGGAGGGAAAAATAAGCTCTGATTATGAAGAAATTCACTTAAAATTTTTTTTTGAAGTGGGGTTCACTATGTCATTCAGGCTGCACTTGAACTCACTATGTATCCTAGATAGCCTCAAACTCACAGCAATCTTCCTTCCTAGCCTCCTGAGTGTTTAAATTGCAAGCATGTACCATGACACCAAGCAAAAATTCAGTTTTTCTGTGTTTACACAGGGCTGCTCTTTATTCTTTGTTAGGTTAAGATAATTAGGATAATCTTAAATGATGCCTGTTAAATAAGAAGTAGTTTTTTTTAAGGCACATTTGATCC
>NW_022900950.1:10539973-10540892 GCF_012274545.1 Fukomys damarensis | reverse complement strand
TTTACAAACACTTCATTTCCATTTTTTCATTTTCTCATAATTTTTTCCTCCCCCTTATTACCTTTGCCCTACCCTTCCCACTTTCCCTACATCTTTAGCCCCTTTCTTCCTATTTCACATTGTCAATTATCATAAGGATCTTTTGTACTATTATAGTTTTTCACATCAGGGAAACTATTTGTTTTTTTTTTTTTTTGGTTTTTTGAGACAGGGTCTCACTGTGTAGTTGAGACTGACCTGACCTGGAACTCAGTATGTAGCCCAAGCTGGTCTCGAACTCACAGCGATCCTCCTGCTTCAGCTTCCTGAGTGCTGGGATTACAGGCATGCGCCACCATGCCTGGTGATCCAGTAAGTTTTTTGAAAGCAGTCCTTTTACAAAATAAAGTATGACTGATGAATCAAAGTGGAACTAATTCACGTGGTTGTGTCAGCTAACTATTGCCATATAACAAATTGCCCACAGGTGTGTGGGTCAGACGTGCTGGCTGGCCTGTGTCCTCTGCTTCACTTTCTCTTAGAAACCCGCAATCAAAGTGCCAGCCAGCAGTCTGGTTTTGTGTGAAGCTCGTGTGAGGAAGAGTCTATTTTGAAGCTTACGTGCTTGAGGGGAGCATCTCAGGTCCTTCTTACATGTCTGCTGGAGGTCCTCCCTAGACTTTGCTATTTGAGTTTCTTTTTTTTTTTTTGGTACTGGGGATTGAATTCAGGTCCTTGCACTAGCAAAGCAGGCACCAGAACCACTGAGCTAGATCCCTCCGGCTATTTGAGTTTCTTTATAAGTCAGGATGTGTCAGCAAAGCCAGCTAGATCCAGTAGAAAGTCTGAGCTAGCAAGGCAGAAATTCTAGTCCTAGGTAACATAAATCCAGAACTGACATCATAACCTACACAGTCCACCAAAAAAAAAAAAAAAAAAA
>NW_022900950.1:10532190-10539644 GCF_012274545.1 Fukomys damarensis | reverse complement strand
AAAAAAAAAAAAAAAAAAAAAAAGTATGCACACTTCAGGAAAAGAAAAACTTGTATATATAAATATATTTTTTCCCTTCTATTTCTGTTTTATTTCCCTGGGTTTGTGATAATGCTGATGGAATTATTTATTTTTAAAATTAATTCTATTGTTACATTTTAGATATACATGATGATAACATTCATCACAGGATATTTGTTCCCTTACATGACATGTCTTGATTCTTCTTTTTCTCCCATCTCCCACACCTTTCAACCCTTCTTCCCCTCTTTATCTATAAAAACTTTCTTTCCAAATTTTCCTTCTATTCATTTTTCTTTTCCCTTCCTACCTTTCCTCCTTACCCCTCACTAGTTCCCCTTCCCATTTGAGCATTTTCTTCCTATTTCCCAATATCTATTATACATTTTGGCCCTTATTTACCCTTCTTGTCTCTCACACCAGAGAAATTGTGTGATTTTTGGTCATGGGTGTCCAATTTACTTCACTTAAGGTTATGGTATCAAGTTGCATCCATTTGCTTAGAAATGTCTTGAGCTCATCCTTCCTTTTGACAGAGTAGTACCCTGTTGTATAAAAAAATCACATCTTTATTCATTCATCAGTTGATGGACATTTGGGCTGTTTCCAATATTTAACTATTACAAACTGTGCTGTAATAAACATGAGTGTGCATATCACTGTGACATGATTCTTTTAATTTTTTCAGGAAGATAACAAGAAGGGGAATAGCTGGATCAAATGCAACTTCTACTTTAGTTTTTTGAAGAATCTCCACACTGATTTTCACATTGATTACACCAGTCCACACTCCTATCAACAGTGGAGGAAGGTTTCTTTTTCCCCACAACCACCAGCATGTTATTGATTGATTTCTTGATGATAGCCATTCTTTTTGGAGTGAGACATAATCTCAGTGTTATACTTTGCATCTTTCAGATGACCAGGCATATGCAAAGTTTTTTCATGCATTACTTTGCTGTTTATACATCTTAATCTGAGACATGTCTATTCATTTCATATGCCCATTTTTGAATAGGATCTTTAAATTTGGAGAGTCCGATTGTTAAAATTCTTTATATATTCTAGATATTAGTCCTTTGTCTATGGAAGAGCTAGCAAATTATTTTTCCCCCGATCTGTGGCTTGTCTCTTCATTCTGTTGGTAGTTTCTTTTGCTGTGCAAAAACTTTTTAAGAGATCATTGTTGATTCTTTGTGATATTTCCTGTATGATAGAGGCTTCTTTTCATAAAGTCTTTGCCTACAACTATATCTTCAAGAGTGTTACCTATCTTCCAGCAGCTTTAGTGTTTCTGTTTTAATATTTAGATTGATGATCCATTTTGATTTTGGATTAGTGCACTGTGAGATATATGGGTCTAGTTTTAGTCTTTGGCATGTGGAAAACTAGTTTTTCCAGTATCATTTATTCAAAAGGCTATTTTACAGTGAATGTGTTTGGCTCCTTTGTTAAAGATAAGGTACTAAATTCATTGAGACAGCATGAGATTAATATGTTACCTTTGGCCTCTACAAATGCAAGAGGTGCTCAAAGTGGTGGCCATTAGCTTCAAGACATTTATGGAAATGGCGAACTGCTGCTTGGGTAACTTTAGTCATTGAGATTGCTGCACAAGCAGTGGTAACTTCTTCTCTAAGGGCCAGCAGTGCAATGGATTTTCTGTGACATATGATATGCTCTAGAGTCCCCCATATGAGGGTAACACCATCTGTTGAAAAAAACACCATACTATTTTTGTTTTCCTCACACTGTTTTTGGAAGAACTGTATTGTTTAGAAGAAGGGAGGGAGAAGATTACAGAGATGGCCATAGTAAAGCATCAACACTAGAAAACAACGGTAATTGGGAGTTATCTTGTAATCTGCTTATGAGGCAGCTTATATTGAAGTATAAAGAAAGAAATGAATAGTTATGTATGCCATTGATCCTGATTATCAATTTGATTGGATTGAGAAACTCTTGAAGAGGTATACAGATGTAAGGGCACTAACCTCATCAGAGGTTTAAACCATTGATGTGTTCAGTGCTGATGGGGCTGTTAAGATGTAGGGCTGGGTTGGAGGTGGGTAACCTGACTGCTATATCTGGCTCCTGGTCCCTTACTCTCTCATTCTTTCTCTCTTTTATCCAGGTGCCATAAATTGAGTGTATAATATCTTGGTCTTGGGGCCACCTGACTGACCATTGAAACCTCTGAAGCTATGAGCTGAAGTAATCCTCTTCTTTAATCTGCAGGTGTCAGGTATATTGCTCCAGCAATGAAAGCTAATCACTATACAACAATCCAATAAGCAAAGCCATTCTGAGATCTACAAGCTCAAAACCTAGTAATAAAATATGACATAGGGAATAAATGTTGTAACATTTTAATAACAATGTGATGTTAATCTTGATGGTCAACTTGGTTGGCATAAGAGACACTCAGATTAATAAAGCACACTTTTGGGTGTTTCAGTTAGGACATGGGATCTTGATTGTGAGATATCTGGTCTCTAGTTCCTTCTTCTCTGGTTCTTTCTGTGCTCTCTGCTTCCTGGATACCAGGAGTTGAGATTTTTCCCACCATGCCCTCGGCCATGATGTTTCTTCACTGAAACAAATCAACCATGGACTGAAACCCCTGAAACTATGAGCTAAAATAAATTTCCCTTCTTTGAGTTGCAGATGTCACATATGTTGTCATAACAATAGGAAGCCGATCAACACAGATAATGTTGACATGTTCTCATGCCTTTTATGAGGTATCCATAATAGTTACAATTTCTAAGTAACTGAACACCAAACTGTATCATTTTACTTTCTAAAGGTGATGATGAAGCCAAACAGATTGATTGATCAACATGAAGGCATACTGGTTCCAAGCAATATTATTGGAAAATATAAAAACAACAAGAATACATGACTTTGCTATTGCCCATCATGTCATAAAGCTGAAGAAGTGGAGTAAGAATTCAGGTTCTGGAAGAGAGCCCAGGACGCTGGGTTCTGGGCTTATGTTGCCTTACTAGAGGAAAAACAAGCTACTCCACTGCCTGGATCAGGAGCTAGAATCCAGCCCTGAACTTCACAAACATGTTTTGTGTCGTTGCAGGGACTTCCAGCCCTGAACCATCGCTTCAGCCCTTAACTACAATGAATCATCCTAGCACCTGAATATACAGCTGGTTTCAATAAAATATCTTTCATTTTCCACATATTCTGCCAAGAGGCCAATCCCCACATAGATAAGTTAATCCTTAATTCTGAATCAACACTCCAGATTCCAAAGGATGACTTCTCTGCTCCACCTCCATCTGCAATCCTGGTCAGTTTAACCCATTTTCTAACACTGTTGTAGACATGCTATAGCACACTTACCAGCATTCTTGGGTCGAATTCATTTCAAAATGGGTGATTTGGTTCACGCTTAGAAGGCTGCATACAATCTATATTTTTTCTATACAATTATTTTATATAACATTTAAAATTTTAGGTCTTTATTTTTTCAGGAATTTTATTTCATTTATCTAAATATGCTTTTGCTTTCTATTCTATCCCTTTTATTAAACTGTATGATTTCTAGAAGAAATATTCTAAGGTCACCTCAGAAAATGTGTATCTCAATTCCTTATCCTGATTTATTTTAAAAAATCAGACATTTTTAACACATTCTATTGAGGGGAGTTACTTCATAGAAACTATGGGAAATGCTCATTTAAAGTTTTATTATGAAGTTTTTCTTAGTTTCTCAAGAATTGTACTGTTTTTAGTTGGTCCAAGAGATGTGATTCTTCCAAATTCTATCCGAAGCTTGTAATACCAGAGCAAATTTTATTTTTGTCTTTTCCAAAGGTTAATTGTCTAGTTTCTGAAATAACCATTTAGGAAATGTTAAATTTATGCTAATTCAAATGGTTCTCCAAAAAACTGTCCTAAAATAACCTATTACTATTTTTTATAGTTTATCTGGAAGAAAATAAAAATGCTAAGATTCTTGGGGTAAATCTTTCAAATGGAAAGAAAATGCAGTAAATATATTACAAAAGCATCTTAAGGAGGGATTTCTGTTTTTGGCTTTTTTTTTTTCCTTAGAGCTACTTTGATATACTCCTGCATTCTTTTTAACTAGAGGAAATTAAAAATAATAATCAATTCACAGAGTCAACATTTTTTCCTTGGTATTTATGCCAGAAGAAAACAAAACTTCTTTAGAAGATGTTCAGATAAAAAAGTCAACCCTAGTAGGAAAGGTGAAATACAGTAGCTTTAGAGTAATGTGATCCAGGATCAGTTTAGAGTATCAATTCAAAACTTGTGTTTTGTGAGGATTTAATAAAAGAGGATAATGATCTTTTCATACTATTTCAGAAATACAGAACATCAAAACAATATCTTGTCTGAGGGGAAGAAGTTAAATTGTGCAGGCATTTTAACATTAAAATATGGGAGCAAGGACAAATAGATTCAACAACAATTGCTAACCACCCTTTCTCTACTCTTGACAATTTGTACTTTTCAGTTACTTCTTGTTTCTCTCTAAAGGCTGAATTCATTAAACTGTACCCCTTTTCTTGAAGTAAAAATAAGAATATGCATAATAATTTTTGTTATTATTGTCTTCAAATTATTGCTGCATACATAATGTGTAGTGTTCTCAAAAAGCAATTAGCCTTGGCAGGCAATATTTGTTAAGTCAGTGTTTTTCAAGTTATTATAGGCCATGTCTCATGTTGAAAAGCAGACAGCAGAAATTAAAAATAAAACCTAGTCATCTTGTGTAATGCTTTTTCAATTTTTTTTGCTAGAATTAACATCATGGTGACAAAGCAAATGCATGGTAGATATATATGTATTATAACGACACATGCTTTTCCTGTAAGGGAAAAGTTTTTTGTATTTTCCCTGGGCTCTTCCTACCTATATTCTTGGAGCCCTGGCCTAAGAATCATAGTGAATCCGCCTATGCTTCTTATTTTACATATTCAAGTCTAAACCACAATGATAATTTGTGTTTCCCTTGGATTATTATAATATCAAATATAATATAATATAATCAAATATAATAATACCAGGAAGGGGTTCTACAGAGCAGATAGAGAGTTTAGTTCACTTGTTGCAAATCTCTGAGACATATCAGTGTGTTGTTACTGAATAGAAAAGGAGAAATGTGGAAAAAATGATCATGGAGAAGAAACACAAAGAAACCATAAAAGAGCCTGGCAGTGCTGTAATGAGAGAGCTGCAGCAGATGTAAAATTTGTCCATAGCTTTTCTATTCCTACTTTCAAAAGTTAGAGACTATTTCCTCTCATTGTGAGCTAACTAGACCCAGTGACTCTCCCAGTGGATAGAGCAAAGCTGACGTGTCTGGGTGTGCCTTAAGAAACTAGAGCATAGAGGTCCTTCCTCAACACTTGGATCCCACGCTCTGAGGGCAGCAAGCCATCGTGTTACAAGGAGAGCTTCATGTGGTGAAGAACCACAGCCATGGAAGAAATAGGCATGCAAGTCAGACTTGGAAGCCAATCCAAGTGCCAATTAAGTCTTCAGATGACTGTACTCCCTTACTGCCAACATCCTGGCTGCGATTTTCTGAGAGATCCTGAGCCAGGACCACCCATCTGTGCCATTCCTGAATTCCTAATGCTCAGAAATGGTGAGATGATAAATGCAGTTGCTATTAATCAGAGAGTTTGAAGGTAGTTGTTGCATATGATACATAATTAGTATAAGGGCCATGGAAATCAGAAGATTTGAGGAGAGATAGTGTAGTTGACCATGTCAAATACATTGGAAATTCTTATAAATGAGGAACAGACAGTATTCGGTGGCTTTATCAACTTAAATAGTATTCATTACTTTGATCAGAGCAATTTGATAGACAAGTGGGAAGGGAAAGTTAGAAAATATGATAGTGAGTCTGAAAGATGTATTAAAGAAAACTGGTTATGGTGTAGAGGGTAGGGAGAAAATGTTGGCGGTAACCAGAATTGTGCAAATTCCAGGGAGATTTTAAGAAGAATGGAAAAGAAAATATTAATAGTGCATGATCTAACATATAGAGAGGATAGAGACATTGAAAATACTAGGGGGGAACCCCAAAAATACAATGAGACAATTATATTCCCTGGAGTTGGAAGGTGACAGAAAAGTGGCAGTATGATAATCTATTCACTCAATAAAAAGGAGCAGAAATGACAGATGCAGTTTCAGATTTGCTTGCAAAAAGTGGAAGTATGTCAATTTGATTGATTATACTACCATTGTAAAGTTAAACTACATGTTTGAGGAAATGGAGAGTAGATTCTTTAAAGTAGTATAATAAAGAGAAAATATTTCCCCTTTTTGGCATGTCATCCAAAAGTCAATACAAAGTTATAAGAAAAATGAGAAAAACTCATTTTTTTACAAAACATAGAGACATTTATATCCTTAAGTGAGAAAACAGGGAGAATTTAACTAAAATTAAAAAGGCAAATACAATGACATTAAGATTTATAGTGGATTGAAGAGTAGCCCCCAAGTTGATGTCTATCAAGAACCTGTGATATGATTTTTCCAACTGTAATTAAATTGAGGATCGCAAGATGATATTACTTTGGGACAGTGTGGCCTTTAAATCCAAATGTCAGGTACTCTTTTATATGAAGAGAAGAGGGGAAGATGCAAGTGAAAAGAATGTGTGGGACCCAGACAAAGACCAAGGCTGAGATGACAGTCTTGAAAGCATAAGTCCAAGAATGCTAGGAGTCACCAGAAGCTGAAAGAGACAAGGAAGAATTCTCAAGAGCTTTCAGAGGAGTCATGGCCCTGTCAATACCCTGATTTCAGATTTCTGGTCTGTGGAATTCTGAAACATTAGGTTTTTGCTTTTTAAGACAGACGAGTTTATGGTTATTTTTACGGCAGCTCCATGATACTAATACACCTCACCTAGCATTTAGAAAAAGAACAAAATACATTCTTCAGAGGCCCACTCTTGGAACCATTCACCAATCAAACAATAATTGGAAAGTCAAGTGAATGGTAAGATCTTACAGGAACTGCCTTGGAATAAAAACCTCTAGATTCATAGGATAAAGGACTGAGAAAATAGTCACAGATATGAGGCATATTTTCAGGAAGCATTCTCAAGCAAAGTGAAGTGATCTCCTTAATAAAAACAAATAATAAGTGTACAGCTCAAAAATGTCACAAAGTTATGAGAGTTCAGAAGGAAATATGATGGACAAAACAGATAATATAAATGTAAGCTCAGCAGATGCAAAACCATAAAAGAAATAAGCCCTAATGGGCTTAGCTCTAATATATTTGACAATACCGAAAACAGAGTGATGTAGAAAATAAGATGGAGATAAGTGATAAAATGAAAGTAATAAAAATAGAGGGGCTGGAGTTTTGGCTCAGTGGGTCTGCCACACCAAAAAAAAAAAAAAAAAAAAAAAAAAAAA
>NW_022900950.1:10509361-10531921 GCF_012274545.1 Fukomys damarensis | reverse complement strand
AAAAAAAAAAAAAAAAAAAAAAAAAAAAAAGAAAAGAAAGAAAAATTTATGTTAGAAATGAGAGATAAATGACATTTCATTTTGCTCAACCAGAGCCCCAGAACATGAACTACTTAATTGATACAAAGAAAAACAATAAAATTGTCCTACAATATAAAAACATTTTCCAAAATTCGTAATCTAAAACTTTTCAAAATAATATAAAAACTCTAAAAATAAAAAAATGTGAATTTATTGAGGAAGGAAAGATAAATATCTAAGGAGAAACTGACACAGAACCATCACTATATAAGCACTCCAATGTATTATGGTTCTGCATACATGTACACGTGTGTGTATTATGTGTATACTTGCATGAGCCAATGCTTCATATATGAGAATTATTAAGACTTAGGTCACATAATTATGGAGGCTGTTTGTGATCTGCCCTTTGTTATGGGAGACCAGGAAAACCAGTGGCATGATTCAAGTACAAATCTCAGTGGCCTGAGAACGAGGAGACCTGATTGGTGTAAATCTCAGGCCAAGGGCAAAAGACCAGTGTCCAGATGAAGCACACAGACAAGTAAAAAGGGCACATTTCTCCTTCCTCTGTCTCTTTGTTCTTTCAGGCCCTGGATACACTGATGCTTTTCCATAGTGGGGAAAGCAATCTACTTGACTGTGTCACTGACTAAAATGCTAATCTCATCAAGAAATATCCTCCAAGCTACACTCAGAAATAATGTTTAACGTGGAAAGTCAAGTTAAAAAATACAATTAACCAGGCCAGGGATTTAGTTCAGTGGTTCTGCTGCCTGCCTCAAAAGCGCAAGGTCTTAAGTTCAGTCCCTGGTACTGGTACCAAACAAACAAACAAACACCCCCAAACCAAAAACCAAAGAAACAATTAATCATCACATTTAAACACAAATTCTGTTTGTTCTTAAATTCTGGTAAAATTTTTTTTTTTTTTTTTTTTTGTAAAGTCTTGTACTTTAAATAAAGGAAAAAAATATCTTTCAGAAATCATGGCAAAAAAACATCAAATCATCTAGAAAGGTAATGAAAGTATTTTGGGTCCAATCTGTCATATTATTTAGCACTAGAAAACAGTACAGCAGTGTTTACAAAGTCCTCCGCATAGCAGTGCATGATCTAAATATCTTAAATCAATTAATGGTAAGGAAAATGTGGCAGTGGAAAGTAAAGTAATTTAGCTCAATAACTAGAGTAAAAAATGTGGAAAATTTGATTATTCAGGGTGACCATCCCTAATGCAAAAATCTGGAATCGAAATGCTCCCGAGTCTGAAACTCTTTGAAAGGGACATAATGCCACAAGTGGAAAATTCTGTGTCTGATCTTATGTGACAGGTTGCAGTAAAAATGCAGCCCTACATTCAACATTCTCAAGGGAGAGATCGTCCAGCTGCATTCAGCTGTGATATTTCTTTTCTGCATACACTCAGGTGTCCCCCACATAATCAGGGTAATAAAATGGTACACATGCAGACTGGACATACCAAAAGCAGGATCCCCACAATGCCCTACATGGGATCAAGGCCAATGTGTTCTATTCATTATGATAACTCATTGTTTTGCTTTATAAAGATATAGTTGAAAATATAAAAAATTCCTGAAAATATCTCTACAAATAATGGTCATTACAAACATGAAATTAGATTTATCTGTAGCACAGGAAATGAAATTGCTGAAGAAACTGGACAATTTAAAAGTGAAATGTATTACAGAGGACTATGGTGTTAGAATTATTATCATATATGATTGGGTGAAACAGAAGGATAAATTGTTGAAATTTCCATGCTAAAATTCATAAAGAGAAATTAACAAGAGAAAAATATTATATACAAAACACTTTATAAAGCTAAGTGGGTCATGCTCGCAAATTAAAGAGCTCTGTGCTGTAGTGAACACATACCACTTAATAAAATGATCCCAATAATGAATGCAAGTGTATTGTCTACCTAAAATGTACCAATAAACTGAATGAGGAAAAAATAACAATATGCTGTCCTCCAGCTGGGGATTTAGCTCAGTGGTGCCGCCACCTGCCTCACAAGAGCAAGGTCTGGAGTTTGATTCCTGGTACCAAAATAAATAAACAAATAAAATAATAATAATAATAATAGTAACAATAATAATATGCTGACCTCAAAACAAACAAGGATCTATCATGGTAAAACGAAAATGAAATGTGAATATCAACAGCTGGTTGCAGAAATTTAAGAAAAGACAAAGTATTTAATTTTTCTAAAGCACTCAATTTCTAAAGGGCTATTGATCACAAATTCATTGAAGAAGTGGATACTGAAGAAATTTTAATATTGCTCGTTTCCATTCACGGACAAGTGTTAATATGGAGGAAATACATTTTTATGTGTGGTATAGGGGATTGAATCCAGGGCCTTTAATGCTGAGCTACATCGTAACCCTTTTATTGTTTTTCTCTTGTGGCAGAATTTTGCTAAGTCTCTAAGTTTCCCAGGCTGGCCTCAAACTTGCAAGCTTCCTACTGGCCTCTCAGAGTGCTGTGGTTACAGTTGTGTGCTGTGGTTCTGGCTGAGGAAATGGCTCAGGTGATAATGGTGTTAGTGTTGGGGAAGGGGACACTATGAACACTGAAGAAATAACTGGCCTTTAGCTTTCATGGTGAAAATATAAACTTATAGTAGAACTAGAACAACAGTAATTCACGTTCTGTCAGCTTACAGTACTCAAGAAAATCTTTCAAGCCACAAACTGTGTTAATGAGGCAAATGGCTCCAGAGAAAATTTAAAAAGCCATCCAAAAGAATGTCACTTCATCCCTGGAGTACCCTCTTCATGGTCCTTCAACTACTTTTGATGTTTCTGCTCTCTTAAAAAACAATAACAACAAAAATGAAATATGCATATTGTGATCTTTTACTCAAAACATAGCATTGTACTTGAAGACCAAAGGACTGTCTGGCAGCTAACACAGTGACTTTCATCAAAGCCCTGTTATGGGAACCCAAAATCATCTTTCTCTAAAATATCAGAGCATATATTTATTTGATTTTTCAGCATTTCAAAATATTTTCCAACTTAGTCATGCTATGAAATATAAGCCGCAAGTAGACCAATACTTGATTGTTCTGGAAACAGTGTTATTTCAGTGTTATTTCTGTTATTGACAAATTTTTAAGTTGAGATGAGATGAAAGATTTGCATCTCTCCCTCCCTCCTCCTCTTTCCATCTTGGAAGCAGATTACACAGTGTGTATATCCTGTCGTAAAGCCCTTTAAAATCCCAAATCCTTTTGTCAAGTCTTGTGCACCATGGTTCTTTAACATTCTGAACCTGCTACGGTTGCTGAAGTAGTTTATCATGAGAAGAAAAGAAATGCCTTTGGCATATCAAAAAAAGAAAAGACAAGACAAGAAAAACAAGGGAAGAAAAATCCCGAGTTTGCAAACAGGCTATTGTAGAGCTGGAGCTTTCAAAGATCCTACTATTAGGTATATTTCATAATGGGAAAAGACAGGCTGATTTGGGGCCCCCTCGCCTGGTGGTATCAATCCTGTCAGTGCCATTTACTTGCAATCCCTTCTGATTTGTGGGTCCCACAGCCCTTTTGCATGAAAATGAACCATAAAAGCAGTCAAAACACCTGCTTTACTGAGAAGACCTATTAATGCTTTGATTTATTCCTCTAAGTGTGAACCAGTATGCTGCTACAAGGGCCTTGGGTTGGCATATAATTCATCAGACTTTGAAAGTCCCCTTTTCTGTGTCCCAGAGTTTCAGCTGTGGGTGTCTTTTGTGTATCTTAGAAAGTTCTGTTAGCCCCCAGAACACTCAGCCCAGCAGGAGGCCAGAGTTTTTCCTCTCTATTGGTTTGAGTATTTTCAGTTAATAAATGACTGTAAATTGTGGGACTAATTTTAAATGCCTATAATACATTGAAGTCTGCATTTTGTTCAGAATCTCACAACCCTAAGAAGACAGAAAATACAAATGGTATTCTATAATTTCCTTCAAACTCATTTTCTTTGTAGTTTTTAAAAGTTGACACTTGTCACGGTGTGTGTGTGTGTGTGTGTGTGTGTGTGTGTGTGTGTCTGAGAGATGTGTTACCATCACTAAAATAGGACATAAGCCTTGTCTATTTCTGGGTAGAGGGAATTAACAATCTCCCTCAGCCCATTCCTCTCTTAGAAGAAGGAACGAATCCACACATCATTGCAGCTGGATAAAATATTGATATTACGATGTAGAACTGTGGAAGTCACTAAGACAAGCAAATCCAAAAATTCAGTAAATATGCCTAAATTCAAAAGACACTACTTTCCTAATTAACCTATTTATATAGAATTTGGGAATGCTCCCTCTTCTATTCAATCCCAAACTTTTCAAGCCCTTTTCAAGAATTTGGATCTTGAGGATCATTCAGCTTAATTTTTTAAAAAAAATTTTTAATGTTTTCTGCTACCCGGGATCCAACTCAGGACCTTGTGCTTGTGAGACGGGCACAGTGCCAATGAGCTAAGTCCCGGATCCACGTCAGCTTAATTTTGAAGAAATATTTATTTAATATTTTACAAATTTAAGTGTTTTATTTGGTTCTGTATAATGATTATTTAAATGACAGAGTGATTACCAGGAAAGGTACAGTGAAAGAAAATTCCCCACCACAAAAGGAAACCTATCTATAAAAGGAAATAAACATTTTAAATCTTGTTAAAGAAATTATTATCTAGACTAAAGCGTGTCTGAGCTTTGATAATGCAAAATTGTCAGCTCCAACCTAAATGTATTTGTCAGAAGTATTCTACTCTGCTCTAGGAAGACACAAAAAACCATTACATTATACTGAAAATGAGGATAAAACTTCAATAAATGTCCCGAAACTAAATGGTAGGCCAGGGTTGTAAAACCAGTCAGTCTCCAAAGGTAATTGTCTTTCCACCCCACCCTGTAGCAGTGAACAGTTTAGGCATAGACGTAGGGGGTTTCTCCATGTCCATTTAGAAAGTCAAGTAATTAAAGTTTAGAGGGGGGTTTATATTTTTCAGCTTTTAGAAGTGCTAGTGCTCATAGATTCAAAACCTTCCGCAGCTGGTCCTATTCCTGTAAATGTGTGCTTCTGCTGAGAATTTGGCTCAAGTCCAAGGACATGCACAGATAAAACCAAAAGCCTGTGCATAGTCTTAGCTTCAAGTCAGTTCAAAGGCCTGAGGGGACATCCAATTTGTGCAGTATTTATGTTTGGTTAAAATGACCTGGTTTAAAGTATCCTGCAGCTTCTTAGCAGGATGAACTTTTTGAGGATTAATAAGTCAAAAATAAATAAAAAAAAGAAAGAAACAAAACAAAACAAACTCAAACAAGAAAGTTTTTCTTCCCCCCTTTTCTTTGCCTTTTCAAAATAAGTTATAAATAATAGGTAAATAACAGAAGGTTGCTATAAAATCATTTATGGAGTTTCTTTGCGTCTAAGTCATAGAGACATACTTTTCAATTAAAGGCAGATATTCTGAATTTATGAATCTCTTTACAAAAGAAAACAAAGAAAAATTTTTTTGCTAGGAAATGAGTGAATCAAAAGCTGGCAGTGTGCACGTAATTAAGATATTAGTATTAGCAGATCTGTATTGATGAAAAGGAAAAATAAATTGTTCTCACAGCAGGAGGCTTTATCCATGGGTGTTATGAGTTTGAACTCAAATATCAGTCCTTGGATGTGATTCTAGCCATGACCCAATTATAAAATCTTGGCCCAGAAATTGAAATGTGTGGATCCTGAATTTTCTCATCTGTTTATGTGGTTCCTAATAGAATCACTATCTGTTTGGGAGCAATTCTAATAGAATTGCTTTACTTAGATACTTTTGGTAGGTGGAAAATGTGTGCCTCATAAGAAATCCTCCACAATTCTTGCTACAAATATAACCCTTGTTACAAATAATATTAGTAAAAAGAGAAGCTTCTAAAAATTCCCTTCTTAGAGACAAAGATGCTAAGACCCCACTCTAAGTTTGGAGACAGTAAGAAAGAGATTAAAGAAATCTTACAGTAGACTTCTGTTCTTTCTAAGATCAGCTATTAACCCAGTGAAGACATGAATGGGGCCTAGCCTTCAGCTTTGATTTGTCTATACACTTTGAATATCCCAATCCCAAATCATCTGAAGTCTAAAATGCTTTAAAACCAGACACTATTTTGAGTACAAGTTGATGCCCCAGTTGGAGAATTTCTCACTTGATCTCATGTACCAGGCTACCATCAAAACACAGGCATATTAAAAATATTGTGTAAACCTTCATGCCATGTATATTTGGTATACATAAAACACCTATGCCATGTTTAGACATAGATTCCATCCCCGTTATGTAAATGTAAATATTACAAAATCTAAAAAAAACCCCATGAAACCCAATCTTCTACTCTCAAGTATTTTGGATAAGGGATATTCAACTGCAATTACATTAAGTATATAATACTATGCTATATTAGAAAGAATAGTATCATTAGACCTATGGCTTGAAAATTAGAAAATCTGAATTCTCTAACATTTATGTCTTGGCCTCTAGCTATTAGCCTTGAAAAGATATTTTCTTCATAATTTGTATCTTGATAACATTCATTTACCATAGACATGTAATAGAGATTGAATTTAATATGCACAGATCTTTGAAAAATGCATTAATATTTTATCCTTTTTATATAAACCCATTTTTGTTGAAATGCACCAACAATTCTACAAAAGAAAAATCACATTAATATTAGAGTGTATTTCTTTTCTATTGTTTTTGGAGATAAGAAGTTCTTTATTTGTGTAATCATGTTCAAGTAGGTGCTTTATTGACACAAGAAGGATGACGCAGATGAAACCCTAAACAATATTATTCACATATCTCCTTTCCCTTGTGTCTGATCCCTGTTTACACCCCAGGGAAGCACATGCTGCTCATAAAGTCTAATTGAAAGAGACTACATAAAAGGGAATTGGCTTTATCCCTCTGACTGTTTAAGAAGACTTAGAGCAGTACTTTTCATATTAAATTACACTCTCATTTCTTCATTGCATAATCACTAGGAGACGTTATGTTAGAAAAGCAGGCTTCATCACAGAAGTCTCATGGACACCGGTAATGGTGCAAGCAAAACAATCTTTCTTTGTAGGAAAAGAGATATCTATTGCTCAAGTATTCATACTTCATTTTTAAAATACCCTTTTTAGTTATTATTGGTTGAATTGAATAAAACAACAGGGCCTCAAGACTACATATATAGTTAAACCTTCATGAAGCTACTGGAATTATTTTTCCAGCAAATCATTTATTGGGTTCAAAGGGACAGTTTATCAATCATGTAGGTGTTTAGAATTCTGGCTCTGTCCCTGTGAGCCCAAGGGCACAGTTTGTGCCTGAGTTTATTTTGCAAGAAAGAAATGTGGTACAAAACTAAAGGAAAGACATAACATTAATGTACACTTCAGTAATTTTCCAAAATATTAGATATTTTCTAAAGAGGGGTTAGACCTACTGTGTGCCTGTTTGCTTTGCATTTGGAGAGCGTTTTTTGAGCACAGATGCATACATCAAGTACCTCTTCCATGCTGGGTGCAACTCTTCACAAACGGGAGTCACTTTCACCCCTTGTCGTCCTCTTAAGTAGTAGCAGTGCCTAGACACAGTGGAAAATTTAAGAATAATTTTGTCAGTGAGTAAATAAGTTCATTAAACACGGCTGGTTGGATGGAAGGATTAGTTTAGTCAACACAGTGGGGCTCGCCGACGGTCCCAGCACTCTAAGAGACTAAGGCAGGCGAGTCACAAGTTTGAGCTCAGCCTTAGAAACATAGCAACTTAATGAAACTGCCTCAAAATAAAAAAGGCTGGATGTGAAGGCTCTGGATTCAGTTGACAGTGACACACAAACACACACACACACACACACACACACACACACACACATGCATGAAGGATTTGTCTTTTTTGTCCACAAAGAACATTATGGTGGATAACAAACAAAATCTTCTTTATATTTGAGAGTAGGAGCTGATTAACTTTCTCTATAAAAATGATAAATACGGCCTTCTTTTGGGGGCCTTTTCTCTCTTGGAAGAACTCAACTCTAGCACTGTACAAAAGAATACATAAATGATGCTTAAATGCATGGGTGTGGTTGTGATCCAGTGAACTATGTTTGCAAAAACAGCAATGAGTCTTGATCGGACTATAGTTTTCCCAGCCCTCTTCTTAACCACAGTTATCTTCCTGTGATAAATTCAACAAGTACATGATTGACAGCTCCCAGCCTTACAAAACTACAGACCTATTTAACTTTTTAATTAAACAATAGAGCCTCCCAAAAAACTATGCAATCTAGAAACTATTGGTATCTCTGGGAGGCTTTTACAACTGATCCATCTTCACTTGCAATTATACATATGAGAAGCTGTCCAATTTCCTGGTTAAGATTACCAGGACATTTAATGTGGTTAACACATGACAAGTAGCTTACCATAAATAGATTGCTTCTTTGTATTGGTACATTTTAGGTATACAGTATAATGACAATCATCATTGGAGATTGGTACCTTTACATAATCTATCTTGGTTCTTATTTTGTTCACTATTCCTCTTCCCTCCCTTCAACCCCTCCAGCCCTCTCTATTTACAAAGACTTGGTTTCCATTTTTTCATTTACTCATATTAATTCCATTCCCTTCTTTCCTTTCCCCTCATCCTCCTACTTCCCCTTTGACCCCCTTTTTTCTATTTCACATTTCTAAAGATCACATTTTGATCCTTATTTACACTTTATTTCTCACAACAGAAAAACTATTCCGTATTTATACATGTGTGTCTTATTTATTTCACTTGAGTGTTGCCTCAATGTGCATCCTTTTAGCTATAAATTTCTCTAGTTGCTCATTCTTTATGGCTGAGTAGTACTCCATTTTTTTTTCAATATTTTCTTTATCCAGTCTCCTGTTGGTGGGCAATTGTGCTATTTCCAAATTTTAGCTATTACAAACTGTGCTGCTGAGGACATGGGTGCACATATATCACTGTGGTATGATTATTTTAATTTTGGGGGAAGATACCCAGCAGAAGAATAGCTGGGTCAAATGGGACTTCCCATTCTAGTTCTTCAAGATATCACCATACCGATTTCCACAGTGGTTGTATCAGTCTACACTCCCACCAGCAGTGGAGCAGCGTTCCTCTTTCCCCACAGCCCTGCCAGGATTTGTTATTGGTTGAGATTCATGAGAGCAGCCATTCTTTCTGGGGTGAAGTGGAATCTCAGCATTCTTTTCATTTGCGTCTTTCAAATGATCAGTAATGTTGAACATTCTTTCATATGTTTACTTTCTATTTCTCCTTCTTTGTCTGAGAAATGTCTGTTTATTTTAGATGTCCATTTTTGCATTGGTTCTTTGAATTTGCGAGGGCTGACTTTTAAAAATTATTTTTATATTCTAGATAATAGACCTTTGTCTGAGGAGCAGCTGCTGAAAATTTTTTCCCACATTGTGTGTTGTCTCTTTACACTGTTGGTGGTTTCTCTAGCTGTGCAGAAGTGTTGTAATAGGAAGAGATGCCACTTGTTGATTCTTTGTACTAGTTCATGGGCAACTGAGGTTTTGTTCATAAAATCTTTTCCTACACCAATGTCTTCAAGAGTTCTACCTAACCTCTCTTCCAGCTGGTTTAGTGTTTCTGTTTTAGTATTTAGATCTTTAATTTATTCTGATTTTAGATTAGTACATGGTGAGAGATATAGGTTGAGTTTTCATCTTTGGCAAGTTGGCAGTTTTTCCACCACCATTTATTAAAGAGGCTATCTGTCTTCTAGTGAGTGTATTTGGCTCCTTTGAAGTAGCTGAGTATTTCTGGAGTTGTTTCTACATCTTCTAATCTGCTCCACTGGCTCCTCAGGTCTGTTTCTTTGCTAGTACCACGCTGTTTCTATCACAGTAGCTTTGTAGTATAGTTTCAAGTTGGGGATTGTTATACCCTCTATTGTGTCTTTATTGCCTAGAATTGCCTTTGCTATTCTAGGTGTCTTCTTGTTCCAAATGAATTTATGGATTGTTTTCTCAAGGTCTGTTAAATATTCTGTTGGGATTTCAATTGGGATCACATTAAATCTATATAGCAGTTTTGGAAGTATTATCCACTCTTCCCTGTATGGTCACAATAGCTTTTTCAAAACTCTGTAAAGTGTTCAACATATTTCATTGCCTTGCAATTACTCTTGGCATAAAAACAATATTCTTAACTTTGCTGAGAATTTCTCTGTGGTCTGTGTTTAATGACCTTTCAAGCTGGATTCATTTCTCTTTTTTCTGACCGGAGTAAAATGATTTAGATTCCCTCTGCCCACTTCTTCCCTTCTTTGAAGCATCTGTTTCGTCTGCCAGATACACTTCTCAATTAGTAGTCAGTTTCTCCCTGTACCCCTAAACAATACAGTCAGCTTTCCCTGATGCTTTTGGTTATTTAAAATGCCCCTGTGTATCTTCCTTCTATAAGGGTCGTAAAAGGGTAATTTGAGGTTTACTTCAGTGATAACTTGATTTGTTATTTCTTTACAACTTGACAGAAAATACCATGAAGATATAGTAAAGTTTGGTTTTGCTTACTGTTGCGTTTCCTGATCCTAGCAATGGGTCTGACAGATAGTGCACACTTGGAAATTGTTGCTGAGAAGAATTAGGAAATGAAACAGCAGATTCGGCTTTCTCAATAATATTTTAATAAAAAAGTTCAGAATTAGAGGAAGTAGGAAACAAAAGGATGAGAAAGAGAAAATTGAAGAAAGTTATCCCAAATTTTTTATAACAATTTTTCTTTCATTGTATTAGTTTCATCATAAAGTGGAATACATTGCACTATATTCTTATCCCCTTTATACATGTATGTGTTTAAAATATAGCACTCAGAATTTTACTGTTTATTAATGCTCTAAAACTAAGTTGATAGATTGATATTCCATTTCTAGTTATACAGATACTACCCTTAAAATTTGTCATAGCAATTATCAGCATATGACCACAGCAAGACCGATTTTAATATGCCCTTGTTAATAAATGTGCACTTTATAAATTAAACTTAAGAACTCTATTCAGTCTTTTTTTCATGTACCATAAACTAAACACTAACTTGTTAGAATATGTTAGTTTGGGTTGAATGTCTGTCACATCATAAGTATCAACAACTTGTTTGTAATGGTAAGAAGCAATAAAAAGCATTAGTTTTTTGCAAGACTTGAAAAGTCAATGAAGGAAAATATCCTAAGACCAAAGAAAAACAAAGTGGAACACTTCTCTATTCATGAAGAATAAAATGGATCAGTTACTTAAAGTTCTAAAGTACCTGTCTGCTTGAATTCATGTTCTCTCTTTTCTCCTAATTTGCTTTCAACATTAGAAGTTTATTCTTTGAGATGTGATATAATATAGCCAATATATGGTTAAGCTAGTTTAAAGTAGGAAACCCATCCCTTCTCAATTCTGCACATCTTTATTTGCTCACAAGTTATAGAAATTATCTTGTTTTTAGAAAAAATTGTTAGTTATGAGAATATATTCAAACCATTGGAAATATAGATCATATATTGATGTTTTTCCATAGAATATTTGAATTCACTTATAATTTATGAATAATTTATAGTAGAGAATTAAGATGCAAGAAAATCTAATGTTACAAAATTGTGAATATAAGCAAATCATGATTTAGACTCACAAAAACTTATTAATGTAATTTAATAGTAGCTCATGATTAAGTGGTCAGTTATAGTTCTCCATATAGATGAGATATAGAATTTTTTTCAGAAACTAAAACCTTATGCAATCAAACAATGGAATAAAGTGAAAAGATTATGGACTATTTTTTATATTTATTACTTTAAAGGAAACAATCCGTAAGTATCAGTTTGATTTCAAATTTATCCATCTGCCAATAGGGCCACATTTCATATTCCTGAGCTGTAAAATAACTTGAGAACCAATTTAAAAATTAAGTGAGACAAGTCAACTTTGCTCAGTTTTTCAGAAGTAGCCTAAATTCCAAGGTAAGACTCAGCCACCATCTTATTTTATATTCTCAAAGTACTTAGGTTTAAAACTGGTATCTATGCACCATTAAAAATAATAACTTTAGAACTTGTCTGACTGGCAAATCATAAGAAAAATCCAAACTCTCAGTAGACATTGATTTGCTTTTGTTGATATCAAATGCCTTCTACTTTCATTATTTCTAGTAGGGCTGAAATATTATAAAAAAGAAATATCATTGTAAATTAAAGCTTAACAGCAATAGTCAATTGCTATTTGAAAAGAAAAATATAGAGATGGAGCTAACACAGATCCTGATCCACAGCAGAACCAACATTTTAATCCATGGGAACAGTAAGAACAAAGAAATTATTTTCCATTATAATGAGGCTACATCCCTATATCTAATAACACATTTTTGTTTCCAGTCTTAAGCTACACTTGGCAATTTTAATAACTCCTTCATGGAAACCCTGCCCTGTGTCTGACTCTGGATTACTTAGTTTTCCTTTACCTCCTTCACTGTTCTTTGTGAAGAGATTTGGTTGGCTCATTCTCCTGGGTCCAACAACTGACTCTGAGAAATACTCAGAATTTAGTCATAGTCCAAAATATCTATATCTTCTAGTTTCCCTCCTGTTTTTGCTAATTTATCTCTTTACATCTGTCTTTTCCCACAGTTCCTCATTTAAAAAAAATCGAATATTCTGATTAGCTTTGGATGATATTCCTCCTCGATAAAGATCAGTCTTTTAAGGCTCTTCATTACCAAGCCTATGTTCTCCAGCATCACTCTTTGCAGCTCCTTTGGTTCAGGGGCAAATGGTCATTTACTTGCCTTAGTTTGATTCCTCACGTTCACATTTTTTTGCTCCAGGGTCTTTGCACACGCTGCCCCCTGCCAGAAGGGTACCTCATGCTGTTTATGTATTTTTCTAATTATCTTTCACATAGCCTACGATGTAGCACTTCCCCTGAAAATCTCTTCAACCCTTTTACTATGTCCCCTCCACCCCCTTATCTTTCTTTCCTGAAACTTAACACACTATGGTATTTATGCATTAATTTGCATGCATAATTTGATTGATGTTTTTCTCTCTTCCCAGACTGACTTAGCTTCGTATCTCCAGGCCGTCCCTGAAGGTTTAGTACAAAGTAGCTGTTTAACAAATACTGCTGCATGAATGGATGAAAGGACAAGTTTTATATTTGAAACTACAATCTTTTGGAAAACATATATTCCAGTTATTTCAGTTTACCGAGAGGAATGAAGAGTTGGTTGAAAAAAAATCTTGCCTGTGCCTGTAAAGCTCAACTTGAACCTAAACAATAAAGCTCACACTGTAACTATCATGACTCCGCATGTTCCATTATATACCACAAAGAGGCTTTCAGTGGAGTGAATGAGAAAATGGATCAGCTTCACGTAGAAATAGTTCTGCACTGCATTTAAAGGCAGAGGATCTCGGGCTACACAGAGCCAATTTTAAATTTGGTTAGACCATTAATTTGCTTTGCAATTTCAGGCAAATCATTCATTTCTTTAAGATTAGGTTCCCTTGTCAATGATATAGAGTTCATAATCATAGCAACCTTGGTAAGTGATATGGGAATTATAAGACAGAGAGAAAGACAAAGTTATGGTTAGAGTTAGGGTCAGGGTTAGGCCTAATAGTCAATGTTACTACAGCAATGGTAGTCAGAATTACTTTTTACCCAAGCACTTCTTACTCAGTTTTGTATAAAATGTCATTATTTGTATATTTTAGAACTTTTACCTTTACAAAGCACCATAGATCTCATTTCCTAGTTATTTGGTGCAATATTTTTCTGTTGGATAATAATGAGACTAAAGTCAAACATATGTTATTATGTTACTTTAGAGGTGCTCACAAACATGGTTACTTTTCTGATAGAGTTATTTATGCTATTTCTACAATATCGTAAATCAAATGATCAGACTGATTTTATTTTATAGATTGTGAAAATCTATATTATAACATCAATACTGAACATTTTTAAAGAAAAAAATCTATTTACAATTATAAAATTCTCTAAGTCCATCTATCCTTTTAAACAATTTCTCTTGCATGTTTATTTCTCACAGCATTAAAATCATATTGTACTTTTAAGACTTCATGTTATTTCATGGATATACTCTACATGACCATGAAATTAGCTTTATGATTAAAATTTCATTCCACTAAGTATTTATTTGAATAGATGTACAAAACTTTTTATTTTTCTGTTGTGGGCATTTAGGATATTTCAAATGGTCTGCAGTTAGAAAAATACTGCAATTAGTGTTTGTAAATTAAATTTTCCCCTGTTGCATTTTCTTTTGATAAGTTCCCTAAAGTGTATAATGAGTGATATTCTTATCACTATGTATTTGTTAGCCATTAGCAGTTTTATCTCAAAAAATCAAATGACAGACTATAGGAAATTCTAGTGATCTAATGTGTAGACACTATAATATTTTCAAACTACATATTTACATATGAACTGTAAGTAATTAGTGAGACAGGTCCCTGGGCAGTATTTACAGACAGTGAGGGTATTTTTGAATGATCCATTTGAAAGAAAGCTCTTCAGTCAATCAGAACAGTAAAAGCCATACAACACTCCCTTTAAAAGTACGTAATTTAATGTCATTAAACTCTGTTGGCCAGAATAAAATACCAGGTAGACAATAACTAGCAAAGAATTATTAATTCAACACTAGTTTTAACTTGAAATTTCCCAAAATCAACAGAGGGAATCGGACAAGGAAGAATATGATGAGGGGAAGACCAATAAGGATAGTTAAAAATCTAAAGGCATACAAAAAGTACCTAAAACTAGTCACTTATTTTTATTTCAGAGGGCCGAAGCAGGACTTTCACAGGAAAATAGTACAGTGGTGACTTCTGACTAACAGCAGTATTTGAAAGGAACACTTTTCTAAGTAATGAGATTCCCAGCATTAGTTGTTTTTGAACCACATGTCAGTGATTATTATAAAATAGGATGTTCTATAGGTATTTAATGTATTAAATGAAAAATTAACTGTATGACATCTCAGTTGTTTTCTATTTCTAAAATTGTGGTTTTTTGTTCAACAATTTCTCCTAAAGGAGGTGCTTTCTGAAACTGCTATTTTGGCAAGGTAATGTATTCCTTCTGGGGAATATCATGGCTATTACAAAGTGAAGAATACGTTTTTTTTTTATTATCTGTTTATATTTCAAGCTATGGAATATTACATGCAAAATGAACTGAAATGAAGAGAAATTTTAGATCCATCTACCCACATAGGGTTTCATTATAGAGGAAGACAGTGTATTTTGAAATTTTTCTCTTCTTAGACACAATTATAAATAGTAATTCAAGTTAAAGTATATATCAATAGTAATGTCAGGTAAAAATAATGAGAGAAAACGTCTACCATAATTATTTTTAAAAATTGGATCACATCATAAAACATATATTTGATCAAAATTTAATATATTTATTCTATCATACCTAAGATTGACCAACAACATATAATTCAAGAATAAGGCGTTTCTAATTATTGCTAATTTCAAATATTTTAAGAACTATTTTGCTTCAATTTAAAAGGCATAATCACACAAAAAATTTCTGCATAATGCACATATTTTTAGTACCGAAAGAGGTCTTAACTGACAATTCTTTTTTTGGTACCAGGGATTGAACTTGGGTCCTTGCAATTGCAAGGCAGGCACCTGAACCACTGAGTTATATCTCCAGCCCTTAACTGACAATTCTTTTCACAATAGTAATTACTAAGAGCTTAAAATGTTAAAGTTATAGAAAATGAAAGTTAATGCTCACTATTCTCCCCATCAGCACTAGAATTAATATTGTTTCTTAACATTGGATGTAGTGCTTATTCAATAACAGGTATTTTAATGAGCACTTTACATTACTAGCTCATTTATTATTCCAGATAACCTCAAGAAGTACTGTTTATTTTACTGATGAGGAACCTGAGGCATGTAGTGATTAATATAAATCACCGAAGGTCATTTGAATAAGTAAGAGCAGTTTGGACATCGGAACCATAGGAAGTCTGGGCTCCAAGTCAGGCTGAGTTCTAAACTGTCCAGCTACATCATCTCTCCAAATTGAGGTGGTTTGGATCTTCTTTTAAAATTTTTAATTCATAAAATGTTTAAGGATAAGTCCAAGTAACTGGGATTTGGTTAAAGAATTTGTAATGTGTCGTTTAGATATTTGGATTGAGAATTTATTTTTTTATATCAATGAAAATCTTTAAGGAAAATATAAGTATATACATACAAGGAGGAAAACTCATGTGACCCCCATCATTTATGGGAGCAGTTACACTCCTTTATTGCAATTTGGGCCTTTTCTCAGACCTTATAATTCCCTGAACTTTTTAGCAACAAGGTTTGTATTTTCTGTATTGCTTTTCTGTTCACATCAGCCTCACGTCTTTCCTTATACTATGTTTCACCAGGGCATCTTCTGACATCTAAAAACTGCTATCCAATGGCTCAGTAAACAACACAGGCAGGACCAGGCTGGGTGGTAGCACGTGACTATTAAAGATATCTGTATGTTGGTTAGAAGGCTTTAAGAGGTTTCCCAGAATTTAAACATCTCTTTCTTCACTCATTTGTTGTAAAAGATCGGAAATATCCTGAGTAACTTGGACTTGCTGTCGAGTAAGTCTTCTTCAGCTTCTTAATGAGCAACACCAGGCTTCCAGTCCTGAAGGTGAACCTCTGAACGACTCCATCCAGAGAGTTTTAAAGGTGTATTTTGGAATCAGAATTTAAAAGAAATGTTTCAGGGTCTTTTCTAGGTAATAAGCCTGTGGCAATGCCTTGGTGAAATCATGGTTTACAGACTATATTGTAGGGATGACAGAGAGACTTGTGAGGATCGTCTAAGGAATTACATTGTAAATAGAAGCTTCTGGAAAATTATTGTCAGTGGAGACATTGTGTTGGCTGTTCTGGGAGAACTTGTGGAGAACCAAATGTGTTGTCAGGAATAGGAAAGCAAAATTGGATGCTAGGAACATTGTGATAGGCACAGAACATGGTTAGTTTCACAATGAGAAAAATCTGCCCAGTGAACTTGCTCAACCCAGGACTCCTAAAGGTGCCCTGACATCCGTGGAACCGCATAGAATAGAAAAGAGAAGTCAGCTGAGACAAGGAGAGAGCAATGGATTACAGAAAGGACAGGGCAGGCCTTGCACAGCTACAAGCACAAAAGCAGCAGGAGGAGCTGGGAGGAGACAATTGCAATTCTTTACAGCGGATAAATAAACACAGAAATGAAAGAGGACCTTTTGGTTAGTTCTACAGAACAAACAGTGAATCGAAGAAGATGATGCATGAGGCACAATAGGAAAAGAGCAAGAACAAAATAAAGTAAGACATAGTAACAGCAGCATTTCCTGGGGCTCTGGGGAGATCAGTGGTTGGTGTGCTAAATGAGATATTTAATACTTGTGCTTTTATTTTTATTTTTTGTAGATTGCATTTGTTTTTACACTATTTTGAAGTATTTGGATTTTGTGGTATTTTTTTTTCTTTAACTTTTAAAAATTCACTTATATGCTGCTTACCAGTAGATTTACTGGTGATCACTACGACCAAACCTACTGAACCTGAAATGCCAGCAGGCCTTGTAGGTAGGTGTTCAACACCCACTTAGGGCGGCCCTCACATACAATGAGAAATAGGCACATAAATTGAAATTTTGTCTTGCTAGAGAATATTTGTATGCTTGACCATAAACATTGTTTCCAGAATGATAAATTTTATGATGACTTCAACATTCTAAGTTATTTATCTTACAGTCCTTTTCCAATAGTCCTTCTCCAGTTATAATTTCACAAACTTGGCTTTATATAGAAGCTACAGGAAACTTTTCTTATCTTGGTTTGATAAGTTTGGTTTGTTCTGTTTTAAAGGAGGACTTATATGTAAAGTATTTGTTCAGAGGGTATTCATTTGAATTATCACTGAAAAGGTTGCTGTCAGAGAGAGGAAAACATTAAAGAGTGATTCAGTACAGTGTGCCCTTTTGTCTAACAAGAATTTGCTTCTACATGACTCCTAAGTTTGTTGCTTAGAGAGAGCAGTATGTTCAATTATTCATGTTTTCTAATTAAATCCTGATGATTGGGCCTAAATGGAAACTTTATTTTGGAGAGAATGTGTTCTTAAGGTTTTTTACTACAACAACAACTTATCAGATGGCAACATAAGTCTCTTTAGGATCCATGGAAAACTATTCATTGGGTTTAGAATTCACATGTAGATAATATTTATCATGTTGAGAGTCCCAAAGTTGTTTAATTTATGTCTTGTTTAGAGATGACAAAATCTGATTTTTCGTTAGTGACCTTTTTAGTTAGCACCTGTACTGAAATTATCATGCAGTTTCAAAGGCAATTTTTGTTACAGTGCAGTTATTTAGTAGAGGCTGTATGATATGCAAAACCTGCAATATTTTCAAACCTAATCAATGTTGTTCAAATATAATATTTATATACTTGTATCTTCTTTTTTGGTTTCCGTGTGGAAGGAAAGTGTATTTACATTAAAATTGGTCCAATCTCATTATTTTTGGCAACACTTCTACTCTAATCAAAAGAATGTTTGATTTTTAAAATGAATATTTCCTCATTATACTACCCTAAAGATAATCTACCTAAATCTTAATCAATATATTATATCTTAAAACACTGAAATTTAGATAACCTTATCCCCATGCCTTCAAATAAAAACAATTCTATTTTAATACCTTTGGTCTTGCTTTTTCCTAATGTTTATGATCTCAGTTAATTTATTTTATCTGTATTAATTAATTAAAACATACAGTATGAACATATTAAACTGTAAAAATCTATTTGAAATGTTTCAATAGATGTTTGTATGCAAGTTTTTGGTAAGATTGAAATAAACATTTATTCTGAACAACAACACAATATTAATAGTTCTTTGAGATTCTTCAGGATCAAGTTCTGAATTATCTATTTTTGTCTAAAATTATTAATCTTGTTACAAAGACAAATCACTCTGTTACTTCAGGTGAACATATCTCAGCTTAAGTGTTTCAAAAAGGTAAAGTCTCTTTTCTAGATTGTATTTTTAGTTTTTGATGAAGAATATAATTTTAAAAAATTATCTCTTAAAGAATAAGCAGTTAAAGATTTGTTGAATAAAATGATAGATCTTTATTAAAAACTAAAATTTGTAGATTTACTTGAGATGTAAATCTCTTCCAAATATTATATTCTAATTCACATTTTTAGAAAAGTATATTTAGAAATTTCTTAGATTTTTATCTGAACTTGGCAATGATATTTAAGACAGTTATTTTCTACATTTTTAGATTATTTGATATTTAATTTTCAAAATAATTTTGCTTATGATGAAAACACAGTGTAAAGGAAAGAATTTTAAATTTTGGACAGATTGTTATACATGATGTTAACTAGTTTAACAATTTTTAAAATAATATCATTAAGGGATTATGAAATTATATTGCACCTCATGAGAGAGGTTGTTTTTGTTTTTGCTTGAGACAATGTCTTGTTATTTAATGCAAGTGGGCCTCAAACTCACTGTGTAACTGAGCCAGGCCTTTAATTCACAGTGAACCTTCTACTACAGCCTCCCAGGCACTTGGAGTATAGGTCCATATCACTTTACTTGGCTATATACCATATTTTAAGGAACGAATTAAAAAACATGTTATGCATGAAAATAGCGGCTAAATATTAGAAAAGCCAACGTGTGCATAGTATTAGAGTTGGAAACTGAATAGTTTCAAGGAAAGGCAGGGATAGATTTTCTGACAGCATATTTGATCTCATGCCTCATATCTGCATGACCATATGATAAAGACCACTTAAAAAGAATCCATTTTCTAAATAGTGTGCTTATAAAGAATTTCTTTGAAACGCAACCCTTTAAAAAACTTCCTGGAAATTAATTATTAGTGAGGGCAGACTGTATTTTGGGTGATTCTGAAGCAGGTGAAACACTTTTCTTTAGAAACACTGTGATACAAAGTGGAATTATCTTATAATAGTTCATGTTTTTATTTTTTTCTGTATTGCGCAGCTGTGTGCAAACATTATTAGGTGTTATTTAAAGAGGGCTACATTAGGACAATTTTTCAAAATATTTGAGGTTATCCATTGGAAATTAAATATCTATAATTTAATTTTAAATTGGATTCTGCCTTTAACTTGTTTATACTTTTGTAGATGAAATAGCTTATGAAAAGGATTTTCTGAATTATGTTGACATTTTCACATAGATTTTGCTAAGGTGGTGGAATTATTTTTAAATATGCTCCTATTAAATTTTCTGTGAAGCAGTGCATAAAACTCTTTTTAGGGTGCTATTGTTAGGGAGAGGTTTTTAACTTTCTAAATGTTCAAAGGGTTAAAGTAGATTTAGTGTCCATAAAAAAGTGTAACGCAGATGACATAAAATATCTTTGTTTATTTTTGCTTTCACCAAATAAATCTGGGAAATAGTTATTTTTACCTCCAATACATAAATGAGGACCCTGAAGAAATAGAAATCATCTGAGTCCCATAAGTAGAATATAAAAAGCTTTGATCTTCCAATCCAAGTGGGTTGTATCCTCCCTAACTTCAAACCCTGGACTCTTCATTCCTACATTTAAGGAAGCCCGAAGACTGAAAGGTGATCTGAGTTTTCATTTTTTGGAGTGAAAGTTCTACAGTCTTACACACAGCTAAGTAAAATATACTCCCCGGGGATACAATTGGGTTTTCTCTGTATGTTCTTCAAAATGAACCCCTTGTCCCTCAGTGAAGCTAGGTCTGTTTTGAAATTTGTTCTCCTCCATACTTGCAAATACTCTTTCTTGTTTTTCTTACCGCTACTCTCTTTGTGCCAGTCTTATCTTCCACATCTTACCATCACAGTTATTTCTCAGTGGGCCATTTCTGGACTTCCATTTCATCTCATATATTCTCCTTAGTTTATGTAATTGAATTAAAATGAGGGGTTCAAAATGCCCATTGCTAACCCAGACCATTTCTTCTGATCTCCGGACTTACATCCTGTGCTTAGTCATATCCAAAATACAATGTCAAGGGGTGCCGCCACCTGCCTCGCAAGCGCAAGGACCGAAGTTCAAACCTTGGTAGTAAAAAAGAAAAAGAGTAAAAAACACGGTAATCATGCTTTCTTTATTAAACATACAGCTGTGTGGCCAAACCCTAAATCTTAGAGAGATCTGTATGCCTTCTGTTTACTTATCATTAATATTTTATTGAATACGCATAATAGAGATTTTTAACTGGCAGCAGTTTTTCTTGGTGTTAAGGATAAATCTGTAAAACTGTCTTCCTGGAGATTTAACACAAGGTGATGAGGCTGATATTAAACAAACAACCAGAAACGAAACAACCACTACCAAAAATGATAACCCAGCTATGTTAAGAGCTCAGTAGGAGAGGTTCTTGATTCCAAGAAAGCACATAATTAGGAAACTCAGCTGCATTAGAGAGATGAAGGAAGATTTTTCAGACGAAGAGAAACTTGGGTGAAGACCTGAAGGTTGAGTGTGGACTCAGATGGTTTTGAAGATGGAAAAGAAAGGCTTCCAGGTAGGCAATTGTGGGTGTAAAATTGTTGGGCCACAGGCTGCACAGATGGTAACGGTAAAGAGACAAAAGCCTGAGGAACGAGAGGGAAAAGAGGCAAAGCAGCTGTGAACACTGAGGAGATGAAGGAGAATAAATTAGCAGAACATAGTAATGTTTATGGTACTTTTAAAGTATCTATGAGAAAACGGTAAATTAATAGTAGGGGCATGATGTACTAAATACGTTTTTTTAAAACCTCCTATTTAGTTGAATGAAATCCTACCCTTTTAAATATCCCTAGAGTTTCTTTTGCTCCCTCTTTCTCTTTTGTTGCCCTTCTTAACAAATTACTATAATATTCAATCTTATTTTCCTATCTCTGTTCTGTCTTAATTGAAATATATCCCCATTTTCCTGAGAGGAGAACTAAATGTTGTCTTATGACTTGAGACAGTGTTCCCTACAGTTTCCTGAATATATCTATCTCTAGTGATGTTTTGAGAAGAATGGACTTCATGGTCACTTAATGAATTTGAAAGTACCGCACAGTCCATCTCCCAGTTAGCAATTAGTATGACATAACTGCAGAAATATTTAGTTACTTTTATTTAACCAGGTATTTCCTGAGATTAGTTAGTCTTCTTTCTCCTCTCAAAAATCACTAAGACCTTTAATAGTAATGTTTTTCACAAAGTGATTTGTGACCGTTATAGCACGAGTCACTAAAATCCAACTTAGCATTCAGGAGTCTATTTTTAGAACTTATTTCCTTTTTCTTTTTATAGCTTTAATCCTACAACACTCCATCCCAGATTTGCTTGACTACAGATTTATGGAAATGGTCAGGCTTCCCCAAATTTCTCCCATGTTATTTTATAATATGAAAAATATGTTCTAAAGATTC
>NW_022900950.1:10437795-10509310 GCF_012274545.1 Fukomys damarensis | reverse complement strand
TCTCTCTCTCTCTCTCTCTCTCTCTCTCTCTCTCTCTCTCTCTCTCTCTCTCTCTCTCCCTTTTTTAAAAGTTGGATCAATTGCTATTCTGGGCAACTAAATTACCAACTTGACTGAGACTCGTTCCCTTGTCTCCCAGTCTGGCATAAATATAAATTTTGTCTTTCTCTTCAGCGTATCTTTAGTTAAAACTCTACATTGTGTTATTTATATTGTAAAAATCCAATACCAAAAAGTAAATCCCTTCAAGACAGTGGCTACATTTCTTCTCTGTGTGTCCTCTTTTACTAGCATGGTGCTGAGAATATAGCAAGTGGTAAAACAGATGGCTGTTAAATAATTAAACTGTTGCAAAGAACCAAACTGAGACCAATAGGAGACGAGCGAGAAGCAGCCCAAAGTTCTATTCCTCAATAATCATGAAACTTCATGGAGCATGCGGACAGATGGCTTGGAGGTAAGAGAAGACTAAGGAAAATCCTTTGAGGAAAGTGTGCAAGTTCACATACAAATGCATGCATTGAGGAAAAATTCCTAATTTTAGATGAGTTTTTAAGGTGATGCCATATTTCTGTAGAACATAGATATTCCACATAGGGCCAAGAAAGTCATACACACTCAGGTGGCCAGGTATATACAACTGTATGAGGTACACAGTTGAATGTTTAATATCAAGTACTCCATGATGCATTTTGACGCACTGAGTTAGAAACTTCAAGGAGCTGAAGCCTGAGACTGTTTTGAATGTAGATGTTGTACAAAGATCCAGTTAAAGAGTATATCGTGAAGATTAATTTTAGAAGAGTTGAGATGAAGGTGTTAGTTAAAATATTGGTGACAATATTCTGGGTCAGACAGTGATACATATTTTCTGTACAGAGCCAGTTACTAAATATTCTGGGCTTTGTAAGACACAACTACTCCACTAAATCGTTGCAGAGCAAAAGCAACCATAGATGATACCCACATGTGTGAGGCTGTGTGCCAATAAAAGTTTATGTGTAAAAGAGGTGACACATCTGACTTCGCTGGAAGACCATAGTTTCCCATGAGAAAGGTAAAACAAAAAAGTCTGAACTGGATTGTTAGAAGTTAAATGGTTTCTATCTGTAAGGAAGTCACAGCAGCGGAATGTATAGCAAGGGTTTCTTATTGCATTTGGGCAATGAAAAAGAGAAAAGAGTTAAAAATGATACAGACTGCTTAGATCTAATGATTGGAATTCTTTTTTTTTTCAGCTTTAATTGAGTTTATTGGTACATTTTAGGGATACAGTACAGTTACATTCATTGTTGGGATCATGTACCTCTACATGGCAAGTCTTGATTCTCATTTTTTCCCCTTACCTCTGCCCTCCCTTCACCCCCTCCTCCCCTCCCCATCTACAAACACTTTATTTTCATCTTTCCATTCTCTCACATTTTTTTCTTTTCCCTTTTTACTCTTCCCCTACCCATCCCACCTTCCCTACACCTTTAGCTCCTTTCTTCCCATTTCTAAATGTCAGTAATCTTATTAGAATCTTAGGCATTGTTGCAGATTATTCACACCAGGGACACTATTCGGTATTTACACATGTGTGACTTATTTATTTCACTTAGGAGTATATCTTCAATATGTATCCATTTTCCTATGAATGAATCTATTTTCTCGTTCTTTATGGCTAATATTCCATTTTATAGAAAAACCACATCTTCTTTATCCAGCTTCCAACGGATGGGCAAATAGGCTGTTTCCAAGATTTAGCTATTACAAACTGTGCCGCTATAAACATGGGTGCACATACTTCTCTGTGATATGATTCTTTTAGTTCTCTTGGAAAGATACCCAGCAGAGGGATGGCTGGGTCAAATGGAACCTCCAGTCCAAGCTCTTTGAGATATCTCCATATTGATTTCCATAGTGGTTGCACAAGTTTGCACTCCCACCAACAATGGAGAAGGGTTCCTTTCTCCCCACAACCCCGCCAACATTTGTTATTGTGTGATTTCTTGATAGCAGCCATTCTTTGTGGGGTGAGGTGGAATCTCAGTGTTGTTTTCATCTGCATCTCTCGAATGATTGGAATTCTTATGGTGTCATTAAATAGACACGGAAGGGAAGAGACTACTTTAAGAGTGAAGATGATTAACTGTGTAACGGAGAAGCTAGTTACACAAGAAAGTTGTGTAGTGTTAGGAGTGGACAATTAAACTGTGAATAAAACTGAAAATTCCAAAAGCCTGAATCACTCTGCAATGAGTTTTAACACATTTGTACTTAACTTTTCAATTTTTACATTATAAATAATGAGAAAGTATGAGTTTTCTTAATATTGTTGCATGCCTGACACAATTTTATTAGCTTTCTGTACTGAATGCATTGCTCTTTTATCTACTCACCTGTGGCACTAAACAAACTGAGCTATTACAAATAATATTTATTTTAGAAGATAGAAATCTATTTCTTGCTATAAATAAGTCTACAATATATGTTGCTTGACAAATGTGATTTGATTCTTTTCTTTATTCAACTTCAAGAGAATTTAATTTTGATTTTAAGCAGTTAAGGTGAAATGAGATCAACTATAACCTATTTCCTTCCATTTCTTTTCTTGGAGAAGCAAATTTCACTATGCATTTCAATTAGACACACTTGTCAGGTGGGGAGAGGGAACAGTGAGTCAGCAATGGACTAGGACAGGCTTCTTTACTAAGTCTGCTTCCTGGAAAAAAAAAAGATATAGACATGAATTATTCAAAGCCACGCTGCAACTAGTCAGCAACATAGAAATAGGGTTCAATGCTCCAAAAACCAGTTTGGGCAAATTATTTTCACTTCTATTCCTTGAATGCCTGCAAAATTCCCTTGTCAAAACAAGAGCCAGAAAAGCCTCTTTTCAAAATTTCACTTCATTATAAAGGGCTTGCAAACATTTCTCTTATTATTTTTTTATTGCACAGAAAACATTCATACTTAAAAAAAAATATGCTCCTGGCTATAACATCATATACCTGTGACTTCACTTCTCATAGCTTCTTAACATTTTCTGTCTTTTATGTTCTCCCTTGCCTATTATCAGTAAGTAACCTCCCCCAAAGATCTGATTGGCCTTCAGAAACAATATACAAGTCCTATCCCGAGGAGGTATGGAGCTACTGTGTTTTCTTTGTGTTGTGAGTAAAAATGAATGATTTCCTCAGAAAGATCTACTATATTTGAAATACTCTAGTGGAAGTTCTTTCTTTTTGGAACTTTAAAGGAAAAAGTACAAAACAGCAGTTTGGTCTCCATTTGAAAATCTAACCGCTTAGTGTGTGTAATAATATTTCAAATCACCATTTCAATGATGCCTCCTCACCATGTAAATGAAGATTGATTTTTGCTGTATGATACTAAACGCATTTAATAATTTATCAAATTGGAATAGTGATAAGTTGTACCTTGTTTTATTTGTCTATAAACAGATATGAGTATGTTTGATATATCATGTTAACTATACCAATGAAATATTCAAAATTAAAAAAGAGTGAAAATTCTCTTTTTGTATTGATTGTGTATTGGGTAAGAGGGTGCTAATACTTATGTCGAATGCATTTTTCATATAAATAAATATAAATATTTCCCATGTTGTTCTAAACTTTAAAGACATTTTTAAGAAATCTGAATACATAGTTAATTTCCTTTAAACTTTAAATGAAAAATAACACCGATGATAGGATGTGATGTTCAAGATTTCCTCCCAAACAACTGGTTTAATTATACAAACTGCTCAAAAGCATTTAAATAGAAACAAATGACACAGAATATCTTTACAGCCTTAGCAATCAAACTGAAATATGACTTACGCTTGGGAAATCGGGAATACTGATCAAGTGGATACAAATAAGTCTAAGGAAATCAGTTTCCAGATTCCAATCTCCTTTTTCATCTTAAGTGATACATTCATACAGGGGTCTCTTTTTACACTTTCCTTTTCCTAATTGCCCGGTCCTCATTTTGCAAAAGAAAGGTAAACCTCTTCTAATTGTACTTTCCTGAAATAATTTTCATTTTGGTTACCTCAATTTTTTTTTTTTTTGCTTAATTGTAGTCAAATGAGGTATTGTTGCTGACAAAGAAAACAAGGAAACATTATAGGAGTGGGCATCAAATTCCTTCTGAGGCCCTTTCCTTTGTTTATCCATGTATTCAATTGTTATCTCTCTTGGTGTCATCTCCTTATCTAATGTATCCTACAATTAGAATTCAACACTGACATTGTTCTCACGGAATATTGAGACATTTTATATTGGCACCTTTATTTGAACTGGAAAATAAAGTCATATTTCTGAGAGGAGGTGTGCAGGTACTATTTCAAGCTTTTGCAATCAGATTATATGACAGATATGTCCCCATTTAGTGAAGAATCTAAAATGTCAACTCCCGGGCCGAAGAAATCATGGTAGTAAAAAGCACTTTTTAAAAAAAATTTAAATTAATGATATTTTAATTTTCTCAAAACGTTTTGAATGTATTTGGAGAAGCAAAATGTTTTTAAGTGAAAGAGAAATAGGTATCAACAATAAATATTTGACATGTCTGAGTAAAGTCTTTTTTGGAATACTCAATAGAACTTCACAAATTATTCTATGAAACTTTATGCCAGGTGACTTCCAAATATTCTCTTTGAAATTTATAAAATACAAATGATATACCAATTAGTATTTATCATAAAGAAATATTAATCAGTCAATTGCTCAATCTTCTTAACCAATTTTTAGCAGCACTCAAACAATATGATCCTATCCTAGTGTATTTCTGAGGGAAATGAATGACTGCAAAAATAAATTAAGGAAAAGCTGATACATTATCTGACTATTTTGACTATTGTTGTCTTCATGTAATTTAATGAAAATAAATGTGAAACAGCTGTTTAAAATAGATTTTACTGGGTAAAGCAGATTTAGGGTCACAGCAAAGCTGAGGGAAACTTAACAGAGATTTTCCTTCTCCTGCAAAAGGAAAGACTTTCTCATCACTAACAACATTCCTTACTTGTTACAATGGACACACCATTGTCATTTAAAGCTCATAGTTTACATTGGCATCGCACTTGGCATTGTGTACTGCACAGGTTTGGGTGTCTGATGGCATCCAGTCACTGTTGCACAGACAAACAGATTAATTTCAGAGCCTTAAAAAAGCACTGTGCTCTCCTCTCCCTCTGCCATCCCGCACAACCTCTGGGAACCACTGATCCTTTTAATGACTTAAGTTTTACCTTTCATAGAATGTCATATGATTGAAAAATGAAGTAAGTAGTCTTTCAGACTGACTTTTTTTTTTAGATTCAAGGGCATTTTTTTATTCATTAATTTATTGGTACATTGTAGGTATACGATATGATGACATTCATCATTGGGAATTTGTACCTTTACATGATAAATTTTGGTTCTTATTTTTTCCCTATTCTTCTTCCCTCCCTAATTTAGTGTCATGCCTTTAAGGTTCCTGCACCTCTCATTGGGACTTGATAACTCATTGCTTTCATAGCATTGAGTGATAGTCCACTACCTGTGTGTTTCAGTTTACTTACCCATTCTCCTAGTGAAGTAGAACAACTTGGTTGCTTCCAAGTTTGAGTAATTATAAATAAAGTTGCAATAAACATGTTATGTAAACATGTAGTTCTCCCCCCACACCCCACTTGCTCATAACATGCTTTCAACTCCTTTGGGTAAGTTCCAAGAGGCTCAATTGCTGGGTTATATGGTAAGGAAAAGCTCATTTTTGTAAGAGGCTGTCAAATATCTTTTAAAGTGGCTATGGGATTTTTACATTCTCATCAGAAATGAATGAGACTTCCTGTTGTTCCATATATGTGCCATCATTTCATGTTCAGTGTTCAGTATTTTGACCATTCTTTTGACCAAATAGGTGTGTAATGGTATAACTTTCTCTCTCATTGTAATTTAAAAAATTTTTTGAGACAGGGTCTCACTTAGTCACTCAGTTGCCCAAATTAGACCTGAACTTGTGAATCTTCTCCCTCAGCTTTCTAGAGTGCTGGGATTACGAGCATGGCTCTTCTTTTCCCTTTCCTTCCTTCCTTCCTTCCTTTTCTTTTACTACTTTTTTCTTTTCCCCCACCATTTTGCCATCATTATTTAAATACAGTCTTAAAATTTTTATTTTTATTTTCCTGTTTGGGCTCATCCCACAATTCTGAAAAAGCTACAAAGTGAGAATATGTTCATTTAACAAAGTAACCATAAAGATATTTAAAGTAGGAATTCTTTATTCTATATGTTCAGTACATAATAAATTTATGTAAAATGTAATTGAAATTTTCTTGAAGTACGTATGATGTCTACCCCTTGATTCGTTTACAAAATGTGAAAAGGTCCAAGTATTTTTGGTAAAATCTATTGTCTAGGATAGTCTTTTCCAAGATGCACAATAGATACAAAGTTGATTTTAGATAGTAGACAGACTTGGAACAAAGTGTCAGTGAACGACACAAGGCTACTGTTTGCAGTTTTCTTTCAATTCTCTTCAATGAATTAAGGATAAAATATTTCCAGTATATTTTAGCATGTTTCTATTTCTCCATAATTTCTTAGCAGAAAATAGAACTGAACTAAAATTCAAAATTACAGAAATATTTTCGCTTGCATAGTAAAATATAGTTATTTAGGCTTTGAACTCTAAAACCAAATTATTTTGGTTCAATTCCCGAAGTATTTACTTACCAGTTTTGTATCCTCAGATAATAATTGTGAGTTTAACTTTTCTGTACTCTAGTTTTCTTAATAAGACTATTACCTTTAGTAGTATAGACTATATGAGGTACATTTGCTCATTAAAGTATTTTAAATAAATATTTTAATGTCATATAATATAGGTTCAAAAGGTTTTCTTTTATTACTTTGCTCTTATTAAAGTGATTTTCATTTTCCTTCTATGAATATAAAACACAAGATATTGGGAAAATATTTTATTAGGTAATTGGACATTGAAGTTAAGGATATTAAAAGTTAGAAATGTCATTGATGCTTCAAGATTTGTGTGTGTGTGTGTGTGTGTGTGTGTGTGTGTGTGTACTGGGGATTGAATTCAGGACCTTCAGCTTGAAATCAGGTGGCAGAACCACTGAGCTAAATCCCTGGTCCTCAAGTTTTATTAAGACATATACAGAGTATGCTCATGATTTGTGCCAGAAAGAATTATCACGTGGCACCAAAATGCTCCTCAACCACTGCAAAAACAAAATATGAAAAAAACACCGGCAAAATTCAGTTTGAAGGAATTTGTAACCTGCACATACAGCCAGGACTAGGGGCCAAATGTCATGGAAGGAATGGAATGTGCTTCCATAAGGCCCTCTTTGTTCTTAGAGTATTTGCAATGTTTATCTCTATGTGAGAAGAGGAAGAAACAAAGGGAAAAGGTTATAGACAAGCAACAGAAAAGGTAGCAGAAAATCTGAAGTCACTGACTATCTGGAGATGCGAGTCTGAGTTCAGGACAGCCAGGATTTGGAGGACCAGATATGAGAGGGTGGGGCAGACATGGAGAAGTGGGCCCTGCATTGTAGCTGATGTTCACATTCTGTCAGAGTTTGCTGGATTTACAGCTGGCAAGAGAGAGGCTAAGAAGCCCAGTGGAAAGCCACTGCTTTATGGGGCTGGGATTTACACGTGCCTGGATCACGTTTCCATCAGCAGACCCTGGTGTCCAGTACTGGCTGAATGTCCGTAGACAAGAATATAGTATCTAGAACAGAAGGAGAACCAGGAAATAACTCTGTACTTGTGAGAAATAGGACAGTCTTGTAGGTTTGATTTGGTATCTTCAATGGATAGATAGAAAATTTAGGATATCGGTGACTAAATCAAACAATGCACCGCTAAACATGCAGTGGGATCATTTGTACCTTCCATTTCTGCTGCCTTTGAGAGACAGACAAAGATACACTCAGGGTAGGTGGTATGGGGAATCACGAACTGTTCTTTGGGACACTCATTTTCTCTTGTCCTACTTCCACCTGCCCCTTGGGTCCCATTTCCAGCTTACAATGGGTGCTGCTGGCCCCTTCTCACTTTATGACTGCTCAGATCCGATACAAACCAGCTTCTTAAGAGCATTTATGGATATATGCTCAATTGTTCCCCCACAGACAGCTTTGTGTCTCTGCTAGGGTTCATTGCCACCCCACGAGTTGTGTTTTAAAAGATATAAAACTGCCTGGTGCAGCTGATATGGTTTTATATGCAAATGAAAGTGACTGCACTGTGAATGTCTCCTGGGTGCTGCTATAAATACTACACTTACTTCTCACACTAAGACCAGCCTCACCAACTTCAGAGAGTCTGCCAATCACTGCGGTCAGGCTCAGGGTTGCTTGAACTGTAGCCAAGACGCACTGCAAAGCTCTTTCTTGTTCCAAGCCTTGTTCAAACCTAATCGATTTTTGTATCTCTTTGTATGTGGGCCAAAGAAGTACATCTAAGTGTGGCGCACATGGCTGTTACAAATTTAACGCCTTCTACTGTCCATATGGTTCTGCCTTTGGGATAGGAAGCAAAATGAATTCAATGAACTTTTGCTGTCCATTCAGTGGCTATCCAAATTACAAAGGATGCACTGTCATATTCATTTACGTTTTTGCATTATTTGTATTTCGAATGAAATACAGAGTTATCTTATAGATACAAAACAGCTTAAAATGTAACTAGTTTTATAATTCTCTACAGCAATTCTGTACCTTTTGATGCATATCTCTTATATATTCTTTGTATGAAGTATTAGGCCAGAAAAAGAAAAACACTTCAGTAATTCTAAATAGTGGAAGAATATAGCATGCTGTGAAAAATTAATGATACAAAAAGAAGATAGCCTACAAAAATAACAGAACTGTAAAAGTAGAGAGTAAGACTATGTTACATAAAAATTTTAGAAGCAAACAGGATCTATATAAAATTACTATGTTTAAAGGTATTTACCCATAATAAATTAGGATGTGATATAATCTATTGAGTGTGTATGAGGATAAAGAGAAGTCAACTTATAATATGGTATTTCTTTCAATAATGACAGCATATCTTCCACTGAACTATCTCTCTAATGGATAATAATTCCAAAAGAAGTTTAATAAACAAACTTTTGAATTCCCTGGAGGGCAAGAGAGGCCAGTCAAAACTGGAATAGCTTCCACATTGCAGTCTTGGGCTGGGTAGCATTCTCAACTCTAATTCCAAAGGTTTTTCTTTTGTATCTGAAGTGGCCACGATAATGACATCAGTCAGACCTTTCCCAAAGGTGGCTAGGGAGAATTATCATCATGGTTCAATTTCTGTGCGACAGAGTCTGTGAGAGCCCAGATTATGAAAGGCATTTTAGCTGGCCTTAGCAGAGGGCAAAAATCCATACCTCTCATCACTGCGAGTTTCTGAGACTTAAACAGCTTTAAGATCATCTCCTTTGCAGTTCCTTACAATTCAGAAGATTAATGAGTAGGAATTCTAATTTCAACAAGCAGCTACTGCGGTGGGAAAAAGTGTTAAACACAGCAGTGGCTTTTCAAGTGTTTCTTGGAAGAATAGTCAAGGCCTTAACTACATAATCCCAATAGAGCATGGGCAAATGTGATCCGTAAACTAAGTAGCTCTGTGAGTAGTGTAGGTGCATTCTGGATTCTTGAAATCTCAGAAAGCAATTTGTTATATGATACTAGATGTATTAGTCAGCTTTCTCTTATTGTAAAACAAAATCCTTGATAACTGCTTTACATGAAAGGAATGTTTGTTTTGGCTTACCCTTTCAGAGTTCTCAGTACATGGCTGGTTGGGCTGGTTGCTTTTGGACCTGTGGTGAGGCAGTGCATCATGGCAGGGAGTGTGTGCTGGATGGAGCAGAACTTCTCATCTTGTGCCAGTGGGGAAGCAGAAGGCAGAAAGAAGAGTGGGCTGGGATTCCAGCATCTCTTTCAAGAGCTCTTTCAATGACCAGAAGAGCCTTCCCTAGATCTAACTGCTTAAAGTTTCCACCACTTCCTAAATAGCATCATGCTAGGGCTGACCTTTCAACACACAGCTTCCAGGGACATTTCCAGTCCACACTAGTATATGAGGCTTCCTGGAGTCGTCTTACTGGTGTTCAGAGCCCTACAATACACTGCTAATGTTTCTGATTAATTTTGTAAAAACTCAAATATCTGAGTATAAATCCTAAATATCATAATTATGGATATTAACATTTACATTTGGCTTCTTGATTGGCTCTTGCTAGTCAGCAACATAAAAAGCTTTTTAATTAATTCTATTGGTACATTTAAATTATACAATATAATGACATTCATCATTGGAAATTTGTGCCTTTACATAATCTACCTTGGTACTTATTTTTTTCCCCATTCCCTTGCCCTCCTTTTAACTTCTCCACCCCTCCCTATCTACAAAGACTTTGCTTCCAGTTTTTCTTTTTCTCATGTTAATTTCATTCCCCTCTTTGTTTTCCCCTACTTCTCCCACTCCCCCTTCTCCTTTTACCTTTTCTTTCCATTTCACATAATCTATTATATCTTTTAGTCCTTATTTACACTTTCAGTTTCTCACATAAGAGAAACTGTTTGGTATTTCACTTAAGAGTATCACCTCAGTGTGCATCCATTTAGCTACAAATGTCTCTGGTTTCTCATTCTTTATGGCTGAGTAGCAGTCCATTTATAAAAACAAAACAAAACACATTTTCTTTTTCCAGTGTCCTGTTGATGGGCAATTTGGCTGTTTCCAAGTTTTAGCTATCATGAATTGTGCTACTATGAGTACGGGTGCACCATATATCACTGTGCCATGATTCTTTTAATTCTTTGGATGATACCCTAGCAAGGAATAGCTGGGTCAAGTGGGACCTCCAACCCTAATTCTCTGAGGTATCTCCATACTGATTTCTTCAGTGGTTGCACCAGTCTACACTCCTACCAGCAGTGGAGCAGGGCTCCTCTTTCCCCACAGCCCCTCCAGCATTTGTTATTGGTTGATTTCATGATAACAGCCATTCTTTCTGGGGTGATCTGAAATGAACAGTCATTTCTCAAACAAAGAAGCAGAAATAGAAAATAAACATATGAAAAAATGTTCAACATCACTGGTCATTCAAGAGATGCAAATGAAAGCGACATAAAAGTTTTAAAACTGATGCTATTCTTTTTCTTGCTGCATAGATTTTCAGAATCTTGCAGAAGTATTATTTCTTTCTTTGTTGCATGGTTAATTTGCAGGTGAGAGATTAAATTATCTGTTTCATAGTGTTGAAATTCTAACCTTGAGTGTCAGAGAGTGGCTCTAGGAATGGCCTAAGGGCAGAAATCTATGTTGATTGAGAAAGCAAGGCTTTCAGGATAGGGATCATGATGAAGAATATATTTACATTTCAGTTGATTTAAAAACAAAAAGAGCCAAACCCTGAAAGAATATATCTACTTCTAAGGTGAATGACAAGCTCTATAGAACAGAGAGCTGGTTTGGAAATGAAGTTGATTTTTTAGATAAGCAAGGTGGGGGGGAGGGAGAGAGAGAAGAAAAAGAAAGAATAAGGAGAAGGACAGAAAAGAATAGTGATTAGAAATGGAAGTAAATGGGCACATAAAGAAAAAAAGTAAAAATAAACTAAATAAACTGTACTGAGAAGTTAAATGGAATACTTTATTCATGTTTGAATGAACTGAAGCTTTACCAAAAGGATGTGGGTAAAATTCTTCAGATCATGAAGGATTTCACCCCAATTAATAACCACGCAGAAGCTAAGGAAGGTGTTTCTGTACTTTGTTTCATAGGCATCGTAACTCTTTAATAAAAATAAAAAAGCTTTTCGTTCCTTGAAGATGTGACATATGACTTCTGAGAGTATGAGACTAACAATTGCTTATGCAATTTATAAATTATAAATATATATAATATATATATATATATAAAATTTATGTATTTGTTTGTGCCAGCTATATTAGCTGTGATTATTTTAATTCTGAAGGCTAAATGCAGATGTGGAAATGAAATTCTGAATGAAAAATCAAGTAGGTTAAGATTGAATTTCTCTAATTTCTGGATATTGTGTGCATCATATTTTGCTCTTTGACAGTCATTACAATTTTTTTATCATTCATTAGCATAGACTAGTTTTCCATACTGAAAACTATTTTAAGAAATATTACTTACATTACTAGTAACTAGTTTACTTTAAAATTAAAATTTTCACTATGAGAAATAGATAAAAATGATTAATGTAATCTGAATAAAAACCAGAAAATAATGAGTTGTAAAAAATCAACAGTAATCTTATTAAAATTAATAATTCTTTTTAAAGCCTAAAAATGAATTGATTCTAGAGGCACAATATAATTTAAAACATAGTTCTACTTTCAGTTCAGTTACATGGCAGAGAAATCTGAAGATTATGTTTCCATGAGAGTAATGTTTCAGTTTATTTGAAAGTATTTTCATTTTTATAATGGAGAAACCAAGATTGTTATGATGGAAAATAAGACTAGCACATTCGTTCAAAAGGATGGGACGTTTACAGCCATAACTGTTCATGTGTACTGTGTTTTTCTTTGAGGAATCTGTCCCTTCTTCTACTTGATTTTTATTCTGAGAATGCCGTTGCAATTCTTAGGGAGAATACTGTAATATATATAAATGTGAAACCCAAATGGTTTTATTGTTTGTTTGTCAAAAGCAATCATATTTTCTTGAATTATCTACATTTTTGTTTCTCTTTAACTTTTCTAGATCGCCTCAAACTTTGAATGAATACAGATTCATATTTTTATGATTAAAAAAATCCATGCATGATTTAAATGGTTGAAGTTTTAACCAAGAGTTGTAAACATTTGAAAATAAAGCTCTGCCTGCCAGACAGTTTTGCATTTGGGAACTCTGTTTTGCTCATACACGCTGGCATGCCAAGGAAAGTTTCCACGTTCCCAGAAATCCAATAGCAACTCCACATTGCTCTTTCCCGGTGGTGTTTCACAGTACTGGTCTCACATTGCAACCTCTCTCAGTCTATGTTCAGTTGGAAATCTTTCTCCCCCTAAAACCAGTTCTGTTAATTTGCTAATTCTGAAGCTATCTGAACTCAAATTCTGTAAGTGAAGTTGGAGACTGAGGATTTGTGAAACCAGTGTGGAATGTTAGATCTAAATTAAAAATCTCTCCCCTCACCACATCTTGTCCTAATTGTAGTCTTGCACTTTTGAAAGAGTGTTTCTATGTATGAAAATATAAAAACAAGAAGAGTGAAATGATTCCTACTAATCTAATTACTTATAGATTAAATATTGTATTATTTTTATTAAGTATAAAGTAAGGATAAAATGTAAGTATCTTAAAATTTATTTAAATTTGCTTTATGTATCTGAGGATGGATGATTGATCTAGCAATCTGCCCACACTGACAAGTCACTGGAAAACAGAATTACAAAATTTGTGATATCCTATCCTGTACATTCTAATTAGAGATGATCATTAATAGTCAGTAATTTTATGTAATCACATTCTAAGCACAAAGTCATAACTAGGTTAAGTGAAATCTATGTTAGTAAATGTTTTGCTAATGATATATGCAAAATGATAAAAGAGTAGCTGAATATAATTATTTTTATTATAGTAAATTCAGATTTGTTTGAGTAGAACTGACTATAGCAATTTCAGCATTTGTTAACATACTCTATTAGAGATTCTGAGATGCACCTTCCCATAGAGTAAATTGATACTACCATTTATTTGGAGAAGTGTGCTACATTTTTCTGATGGCCATTAAATATTAAAGGGAACAGAAAATGACCAGTCATCACTGAGAATGAAATATGTTTACCTGATTCCCTGACAAAATAAGCCCTCATAAAATATTGTTAACAAAAATTTTTCAAGAAAAGTATGACACAAAGAATAGTAAAAATGGAGCAACTACTTTTCTTTTTGTCATCTTAACATTTTCTGGAGAATTTATATTACAATAGAATATCATAAGCCAATGAGGTTATTTATGCAGTTTATTTGTTATTTCTGGTTACTCTGTTTTCTATCAGAAGAGTTTGTTGTCAATGTGCATAACTTTCTATAGCTTGCCATCAAGTATCAGAATCAGTATTGATTAAGTCAGTGTCACAATATTTCTTGTTAAGTTAAGTTGAGTTGCCTGAACTTTCACAACATGAGCCAATGTTTTGTCCTTTTAACTTAGCTTCTCGGGTATACTGCTGATGAGCTGTATGGATAATGACATTTCAGAGGAAAATTTTTATTGTTGCTGCAGGTATTCACATATAGTTGTGGGTCTCAGCAGACTTCTACCTGGACCATAAATGTAGTTTTTAATATGATAAATACATATATAATGTACATATACATTTATAAATATATAAAGGGTAAAAACAGTTTAGCTTCTCATTTTAACAGAGAAGACATACCAGATCATAGCACTTCAGGTGTGCAGTAGTAGAGAATAATCCAGTGGTTTAAAAAGGAAATCTCATTTTAACCCATTGTCTGTGCTACAATGAAAATATACATTTTTACAGCTCACATATGCTTTATTAAACCTAGCAAAATCAGTAAACATAAACTGCAGTACCAAATTCACAACAGATTGATAAAGCAAAAGTTACTGCTACCTGGATTGTTTCAACCAGTGTATTGTGTAAGACTTCCATGTAATTTAGAAAAGATAGAAATAACGGTTTGCTGAATTTTATAAGATTTGATTTTATGAGATCTATTACCTACACAGAAGTTGATATTTTCATAACCCACACCTGGCTCAAGGGAGAAGAGTTTATAAAGATTTATATATACTTCAAACCACTCTCCCTCATATCAAAAAATAGTTTTTATTTCATCACCTTCTTTCCATCATACATCATACATCCTATGATAGTGCTTGTGAATTCTATCTAAAGAGATGAGAAAGTCAAATTTGGAAAGGAAATCTACACTGACAATTTTGAAATGATTATATTAATGGAAATCTCATGTGTGGATTTATCTTTGATCTCATTTTTGAAGAATGAAAAGAATATAGAAAAAATCTTTGGTGTTATATCCTTACCACAAAATGAAGAAACAAATAATAAATTGCCCATTTTTGTTTTTTTGTTTATTTGTTTGGTATTGGGGATCGAACTCGGGTCCTTGTGCTTGCGAGGCAGGCTGCGGAACCACTGAGCTAAATCCCTGGTCCTCTTTATATTTTTTGAGACAGGGTCTTACTATTTAGTTGAGACTGACCTGGAACTCACTATGTAGTCCAGGCTGGTCTCGATCTCAGTGATCCTCCTGCCTCAGCCTTCCGAGTGCTGGGATTACAGGCGTGCGCCACCACGTCCCATTTATTGCCCATTTCTTTTTCTATTTGTTTGTTTTTTTTGTTTTTTCTGTTTTTGTTTTTTTTTTTGTTTTTTGAGGCAGGGTCTCACTATGTAGTTGAGACTGACCTGGAACTCACTATGTATTCCAGGCTGGTCTCTGGTCTTGAACTCACAGCGATCCTCTTGCCTCAGCCTCCCCAGTGCTGGGATTACAAGCATGAGCCACCAGGCCCAGCTATTGCCCATTTTTTAATGAGGGTTTTTTATATCTTTATCATGAAGGGATGAATAATGATTTCACATGTACAGTAGAGATCATATGTTAATGAGTATAATTGAAGGAATCTGGCAATTCTACTCCAGAATGGGACTGAAGATATGAAATGGGATTATTATGGCAAATCAGAATTATGAGTGATGCCTGCCTGGGAGAACCATGACTGTGTTGAGCTCCAAGTGGGTCCTCATGAAATTCTTTGTCAGATATGATATCATTTGTCTCCTATGGACACAGGTCTGCAAAATACTATTGTAGAAATTTTTCATATACCTTTATATCTTTACCTGTGAATTCTAGAATTTTTAATTTTTATTTGTATGGTGAGGAGGCTTCTATATAAAAGGATTCCTATTGGACTTTTAAATGGGTGTGAACACATACCCATTTAGGCATAAATTGAATAAAGTAAGCAAAGAAGAAGAGATAGTTCTTTTTTTCTAAACTTCGTTCAAAAGGATATTTACAGATGATTGCATTAAAATTTATGTAAAAGACTGTCATATCTGCCTCTCCTCTTGCCCATCAGAATATTCACAGACAAATTTAATCCTCAAAAAATAGGAGTCAAGGGTCAGGGATTTAGCTGAGTGGAACTGTGCCTATCTCACAAGCACAACCTGAGTCTTATCCCTGGTACCAGGAAAAAAAAATAGGAGTCGAGTATTTCTTGAGGGCATTCCATAGGCCAGAGAATTCTAATCCTCTCTTTAAGGGCCTGATCATGAAAAATTAGGAATCTTTAGTGTAAAGAAAGCTCAAAAGGAAGGATGCACACCAAATCTGTAGTGGAATAAAATAAAATTAAAAAATTGGAGAAAACAGAAACATTTCTGAGATTAAAAATGGAAATGATTTATCATTTATCAGAGGAACAATAGAAAATATTGTAAGTCTCGAAACAAAAATGAATGTTGAGTCTATAAACAGTTCCTGATGAAAGATATAAGTGTGTGTGTGTGTGTGTGTGTGTGTGTTTAGAAATTAGCATTTGAATTATTGATTAGTTGGTCCTCTCCAAAGTGGCTAGGCATTACCTGATAGTTTGAGATAATGAGTAAAATAAAGTGTAGAGGAAGGGAGAATTTGTCCTCTTTTTCTCACATGACTCTTCTACCTGGATGTTCAATCTTTTTCTGCCACCATGGCAAGACCATCTTGGTCAGGTTTCCTATCACTGACACCTACTCCTTAAAGGAGGACAAGTTTGGGTGGTTCATAGTTTCATGAATTTTGGCCCATGGTCAGCTGGTTCCAAGGCAGAAACGTTACAGTTGAAGGGCTACCAGAGAATGGCTACTTACTTCTTGGTAGTCCTGGGAGCAGAGTGGGATGGGATGAGCAACAGAGAGCAAGTGGCCAGGGATCAGATACAGACCCTCAGTTCACTACTCCATGACCCACCCAAAGCCACCAGCAAGTGTGTATTACTAATCCCCTAACTGGCTCCCAAGCCAATTAATTTGACAATTAAACTTAATTGTCACAAGACTTTGGTGTTTTTCAAGCTTCTGGGCCTGAACTGATGAGCACTTCCTTGCTTCTCCTTGGAGATGACAGATCATGGGCCTCCTCTGGGTTTGTAAACAGATGAGTCAATTCCCTAGCTGTCTGTCTGTCCGTCTATCTGTCTGTCTGTCTATCTATCTATCTATCTATCTATCTATCTATCTATCTATCAGTCATGTCCTGCTGACTGTTCCTTCTGAAGAACTCTAATGCACCAATAAATGAAGTAGACCAACAAAGAAATACATTTAAAAAATTGTGTGGACTAGAAAGGAGATTCAGTGCACAAAAAGAAGTGAGTCTCCATGAGACCAGAGAAAGAATCTCCCAGTAGGAGAACTGATTTACACGCTTCAAGATCTGTTAGGGGAGATTGGAGCTTTGGAGCCAGCCTGAGGAAGGATTTCTTCATAAAATGTCTGCTATTTGAATTTGTTAGTGATGCCCGAAAATAGCAGCAGAGTTTTGGGAGTATATTAGTAGTAAGGTCCCAGACATCTAAGCAAAGGATAAGAAAATTGCTTTGAAAATCAGAGTTCTGACAAGGAAAACAACTGTGTTGATATGTATCAAGGCTATAGTGTGAGTGCCCTTCAAACCATCACAGAGTCACAATACAAATATTAATTATACTTATAATAAGTATTATAACTACATTTTGAGAATGAAGTGAAGAGACATTTGAAGAGTGTCTATGTGAGAGATTACATGCATAGATAGTAATTTGAAATGTGGGAAACAAAAGAGAAGTTAGTGTGTTCTTCCTATGTTCAGCAAAATTCAAATTTGCTTTAAAAATCTAGATAGAAAGGTAGAGTCTTATGTTGAATGATAGGATTTTATATATTAAACATTGAAATTATACAGTCAACCTCCTCATTTAAGTGGAGAGATTAAGGCTTGGAGGGCTGGAAATTTGGCTCAGTGGTTCCTTCACCTGCCTCCCAAGTGCAAGGGCTCAAATTCAAGCACCAGTAATGGCAAGAAAAAAAAAAAAAAGAAGCTAATACCTAGAGAAATTACAGACAGAACAGGATTTTCTGTAGCAAGAGAGATCAACAGAAATCACCATAATACAAAAGCTGTGGAAGCAGACTGGTTGGTTTTATGTTCTGTTCCTACGTTTTACCAGCTAGATAATATCTGGAAAATTATTTAAACTCTCCGAGACTCAGTTTCCTCATTTTAGAAATAGGAAGTGAAGATTTATTGAGTTAAGTATAGTGCAGAATGTTCAATAAATTATGGCATCATTACCAGCATGGCTATTTGAATAAAATATAGAAGATAGTATATTTTAATCAGGATGACTACAAATTTATCATGCAGTGTAGAAACTCTCCATAATCAAAGAGAGTATCTTTAAGAACAATGCCAGAACCATGGTGTTAAGACTTGTGTTTAGATGTCCCCCAAAAGCTTCATATCTTTCAAAGGATGTAAAAGAAACACCATGAAGACTCACTGACCTGCCACTCCAGTCAGTTTCTTGGGGTCCAGTGTATGTTAATCCTTGTCCCCAATGAATTAAACGTAGCTCTTGTTAGGTCTCTTTTGGTTAGGGAGGCAACCAATCACATATGCAGGAATACTGCTCCAGCCTGAAAATCCGATGGCACAGAAAGCTACAGATTCATCTGGGATCTGGACTCAAAGGGTTCAGCAGCAGTGGTGAGCTGTCTTGCTTCAGGGTCGGTGGATCCATCACACCGTGTAAAGTTCGATGTGTCAGTGCTTAGACCGTATCAAGGATATTACATCTGTCAGGGCCCTGTGAGAAAAACATAATGATATATATCAAAGCTCACCCATCCTCAACAGAGATTTGTGCACTTTTTGAGAAACAATTTTTAAAAAACAAACAAACAAAAAAAAACAACAGAAAAGTTCGATCCCCAGTACCAAAAAAAATAACAACAACAACATAAAAAACTTTTGGGCCAGGGAGGTAGCTCAGTGGTGCCACCCTTGCCTGGCAAGAGCAAGTTCCTGAGTTTTATTCCCACTACCAGAAAAAAATAACTTTTGGTCCATTTCTGGGCTTCTGTAGTTATGAAACTTTGTAATTTTGGATAGCAAATCCTTATAACCTTTTTTTATCTGGGATCGAACTCAGGTCCTTGATGCTTGTGAGGCAGGTGGTGGAACCACTGAGCTATATGCCCAGCCCTATAAACTGTAGCATTTAAATATCCGGCCTTCCGGTAATGTTCCTTCCAGGCCCATAACTGCCTTCCTGACAGTCAAACCATCAAGGAGGAGTTGCATGTTTTCTCACACCAGCCACTTCCCTTCCTCCTGGAGAAGATGGCAAGGCCCACTACTCACAGTGGTGCCTCTTGAGGAGATACTTTCTTCACTGGTTTTCAAAATCATCACTGAACATGACTATCACGCAGCTCCCATCCATTTCTACCTTCGTCCTTCACAGAGAGCTGGCCTGTCTTGCGTATTTTTCTCCTCTGTCAACACCAGTAGGACTCCTAGCCCTCCTCCCCATGTGATAATAGGTGATAAGTAGCTAGATGCAGAGGTAGGGGTCTGTGTTCCTTGCTCCTTTTAACGTATTCATGCACACAATTCCTGCTCAACTGGAGGCATGCAACTTTTATTTTAGATGAAATAATTTTTATTTTAGGGGATTGAACTTGGGACCTTGTGCTTGCAAGGCAGGTGGCAGAACCACTGAGCTAAACCCCCAGCCCTGAATCTACGTATCTTTATGACATGGAGAGTGTGATGTGACACAGGTCATGATGATGGCTCTGAAGCCTCCTTCACTTGGTGGCTTTCTAATCAAATGTTGCCTGGTAAGGTTTATAACATTTAGAGTGTTTACTCCATTAAAAGAAATTTCTTTTGAAAAATTTCAACATTTTTAATTTAGGTTTTAAAATGCATGTCATTAGGTACTTAAAATATAAGTTTTGAAATATATACATATATATATATATATTGAGTGACATTTTTGTTTGTATGCATGTAGAAAGAAAAGTAATAAACCCATTTTCTTCTTTCTCAAGATGGAAAAGAAAATATGGCATAAACCATACATGCTTGAGTTTCTTCAGATGTGGAGAAGGGAAGTGTCAAAGAGTGATGACATACAGCTTGTCACTAAATTTTTAATTATCACATTTTTCCATGTGGCTGGATATCTTCTTATAAGCTGCCAGAGAAAAATGAGATTTTAGTAATCCAAAAGGTTAGACTTGTCTCAATATATTTAACATAATTATTTATTTAAGCATGTGTTATTTTCATCCTTTTTACTATAACTTTCTTTGTGATTTGATTTTTTTATTAGTCAAGAGTATTATTTTTTGTGTTTTAACATTGACATACCTGTAATATTTTATACAACTACTAGTGTTTTCTATGTAACTGACAGGTGAAATCACATATCTTTTCAAGAGATTGTCAGTCTCCTGGTGCATACTTCCCTATACCCTGATTATGTGTCATTGTGACAGACTAAGAAAAAATATCCCCAAATCATGGTTATCTGCTGTTAGACACATGGTGTGAAATTATATGATGTGCATAATATTTGAGCTTTCTTAAATAATTGTGATGTAATAATTCTTGTAAGTACAGATGTTTTAAGAGCTATTTACTCCATCTAATGAAACCATAAGGTCTGAAATTTCACAGCATAGTTTTGTGCATTTGTAGGCCTTTGTTCCTATACTGGAGATAATTGATCATAATTCCTTAGCCTTTAGGAAAGGGATTCAACTATTACATTTCTTTTACAGTCATCCTCCCTTCTCCACTTTCAAATCTATCACTTGCTCATTAAACTTCCTGAAGTTCATTCCCACAGGTTTTGGTGACATCTTCATGAATCCCATTTAAGAGTAATATTCGCCACATGACATCTGAGAACCCATATGAAACATCCTCAGCTCAGTTTCTCCAAGCTCACTTTTTATTGTATATCATGCACTTTATGTGCTAAGCCAAGAAATACAGAGTTTACCATTTTTTTTAGATGCCCTTAAAACCTAGGTGGTGCCATAGGCCTTTGTGATTTTTCTACACTATACACAACGATATGTAGATTCTAATGGGATAAGGAATGTCATGAGTTCAAATGAGAGAGTACTTTTCAACTATATGAAACAATCATCAGTTTGTACAAAAACGATAGGCAATCCTGTTAGAATACAGAAACCTGTAAAGCAAGCCAGCCTTCTGATTAAAGTTTCACCTGAGACTGGGAGAGAGGGCCCAAGATCATCAGAAAGGAGAAATGGACGATTTGAATATACATGTAGCAGATTAACAAAGTGCAGCTGAAATAGAACTCACCAGTAAAATCAGATCTTTTGTGAGTAGCACACTCTTTGTGACCTGCTTAGATAAATGAGCAATAGTCTGCAGGCAAAGAAGCTCTTGAATTTCAACTAGCTGAATTTAGCAAAATGTTTAAATGAGATGAGAATTGTCTGTTTTCAAAAATACCACCAGAGGGTTTTATTTTAATTTAAAGATAATGCTCTGTGATAGTTGAGTCACAGACAGTATGACAGGGGCAACCTGGGAGCTTGTCCAGGTGCTAATTAAAAAGAAGGCAGAACTCAGGTTCTTTGTAGTGTGCCCACAATTTGCCATATAATTTTATTAACCAGCATCTCTTTTACACACTAGCAATGTATATCATTCTTTACAGAAGTTAATGCCTATTCATTTGTGTATTTACCATATATAGTTTGAGTTCCTACATACCAGGGACTGGGGTAGTGGAAAAAGTATGGTATTCTTTGCATGAAACATCATCTAGAGCAATAAAATAGGCCAAGAATTACGGATACAAACACGTGGTGGATCAACATGCTAAACTAAACCATAAGAACCATCTTCAGTGGAGAGTACCACCGCAAACTTGGTAGTGATACATGGTAGCTTACATGCTTTCAATGAGAAAAAGTACATGTGCATTCTCATGTGAATATCTCTGAAAGAATTATTGTGTATAAAGAATGGAGGTACACATCCATTCTTTTAAAACCAAAATTAAAGTTACAGGAGATGAGGCAAGATATTTTGATAGGGGCCATACCGGGAGGGGTTTTGTAAGCTGGCTAAGGACCTTGGGCTTGACCTTCTAAGCAATTAAAGCCATAAAACATTGCAAGCAAAGGAACCAAGCCTAGGTTAGAATTTCATAGAAATCAATTTGGGAGCAATGGAAACAACATCATGAAAGGAGAAGGCAGGAGTAGAAGCAAGCAGTTGCAGAATAAAAGGACATTACTAGGTTAAATTAAAAGATTGTGTTACTATGTAAGGAAATATTCCATAGATTGGACATATGATCAGGGAAAGTGATCAACAGGACTCAACCAGTGTGATGTGGAGAAACATAGGGAAAGATCTCTTGGTCTCTTAAATTTTAGTCTGGGGATTAGAGTCACCAAAAACAATGCTCAAGAAGAGATCCAGAAAAAATATGATCAATTGAATTTTAGAAATGATGTACTTGGGATACCTTGGAGAAATCTAATGCAGATATTTATCAAATTATTCCATATGCAATATGGATGATATGAGTTAGAAATAGAGATCTATTTAGTGGTTATTTTTAAAGGGTTGCACCAAAATCTCAAGAGGGTTGTTATTATTGAAAAAGGTTGTATGTGTGGAACTCAGGTCCTTCACACCAAGCTACCACCCCAGTCCTATTTATTATTATTTTTTTATAATTTTGAGACAGGGTCTCACCAAGGTGCTATTTTTTGCTATGCTGCTCAGCCTGTGAGTTGGCCTCCCAGAATGGTAGGATTGTAAGCCATCTACCACCACACCAAGCTTCAAAGCATTTTTTTCGAAGTTATCAAAGATACTGACATTTAAGAGCAAGGCAAAGAATGAGACTTAATTTAAGGAGAAGGAAGTACCTAGGAGAGAAACAAAAGAGTGACAGAAAAATTTGGACTACCACTGACACAGGAGGAATTAAACTCACATTAAAGGTCAGACAAGATAAATAAACAGCAATTCCACTAAGGTTGGCAATTGGATCACTGAGTACCCTTGCCAGCTGTGTTGAGGTGGATTCTAGCCTGCCACATTGTATGAGCATCCAGTACGAACATGAAGATGAGCTGTGTACTTCCAGAGAAAAGGAGAAATCAAGGCAAAGCAATGTCATTTCATGGGCAAGAATCTTGAATAGGTTGTAACATCACAGGAAACAACTGGTAAAAGAAAATGATGATTCCTATAGAGGAAGAGGGCAGAGTAAATGGAATATAGTTTTGAGTTTATAACTGTATAAAATATATACAACTAAATCTTTAAAAACAGGAGATCAAATGAAGAAATTATTATATATACAAATTAAGAATGATGTGACATAGTGAGGATATACCCCTAAGTGAAATAAATAAGTCACACATGTGTAAATACCAAATAGTTTCTCTGGTGTGAAAAACTATAAGAGTACATAAGATCCTAATGAGATAATTGACCATGTGAAATAGGAAGAAAAGGGCTAAAGGTGTAGGGAAAGTGGGAAGGGTTGGGGAAAGGTAATAAGGGAAAAGAAAAAATATGATAAAATGAAAAAAATGGAAATAAAGTGTTTGTAAATGGGAAAGGGAGGAGGGGGTGAAGGGAGGGCAGGGACAAGAGGAAAAAATGAGAACCAAGACCTGTCATGTAGAGGTACAAGATCCCAGTATTGAATGTAACTGTACTGTATGCCTAGATTGTACCAATAAACTCAATGAGAAAAACAAAACAAAACAATGATGTGATGCATGGGAGCCGGGGATTTAGTTCAGTGGTTCCACCGACTGCCTTGAAAGTGCAAGGACTTAAAGGAATTTTAATGATGAAAGATAGCATTTGAACAGCATCTCCTAAATGTATGGGACTAATATTTCTCAAACAGAATTGTCAAATAGTATTATAGAATTAACTAAGCTAAAAAGTTATGGATTCTTATTAAAACCATTTTAAAATAGTATTTTTTTTTCTTATGTGATTTAGCTTGTCCAGTATGAGGTTATGGATGTCTGGTTTGAGGAATCTAGGGCAAATGACTTGAATGCTAAATTCAGCAGATTAGTGTTATATATATATACACACGCACACATGGGCATACATATATACATAAATATGCAAACACATATATCCATATAATATTCCCTTTTGTTTTCTCGCACATTTGTATATTTCTTTCAAATAACTCCTTATGGGACCAATACTTATTTGAACTTTTCTTTGATTCTCAATAGTGCATGCAAGGATTAGAGGAGCATTTTAATATTCATCTTGTATGGTAGCATGTTTTTAATAAGCAAGAGAGTTGGAGAAAGATATGCCTTTGCATCCCCAACACAGGTCAGTTTTAGCTCGGATAAATTCTCTCTAATTCAGCTCCTGTTAAATTTATTTCTTGCTATCAGCAGGGTATGGTTAATGAATGTTAACCAAAGAATACTTAGAAAAAAGGAGGAAGCTCAAATAAGTCACAGAATTTGAAAAGACTCAGTGTGAAACATAGCACATGAATATGTTCATTATTCTTTTCAATCATCTTCTTTACTATTTTGAGAGATTTGCTGAGACCTCTTTAGAAGTATAGCCTTTAACAATGTGAATCCCAAAGTGTCTCATTTAATGTATTTCCTATTATTAGGTCAGTAACATCAGACATAATTTTCAAAATAATAAATATTTCTTACCTTAAGTAAATTCCCACACATTTTTTATGACTTAAGTAAATTAGACATCCTTTTAATTTACTTTAAATTACAATTCCAAATTTTTTATAAATCTCTGGATTTGGATACTTCCTGCAGTGAAAGAAAATGAAGATCATAGGGATCTCACATGAAAGTACTTTGGTGTAAATCATATACACAGAGAAAGAGACTGAAGGGCTTTGGTGACAGATTTTAGAGAAACAGGTCCCATTTTATTGGAGAGAGTGTCAGGGTCAGTCATGTTAATTAAAAATAATGAAAAGCTTAGAGCTAAAGTTTGCAGAATCAAAATATTTTAAGTAAATTCAACCTTAAAACATTTATGAAGCAAAAATGCAAAAAGTATTTTTAAAAAAATTTAAAGTTTTACTTCTAGGTACTGGGGCCTTTGTAGTACGCTACATCCCAAATTTTTAAGTGTGTGTGTGTGTGTGTGTGTGTGTGTGTGTGTGTATGACAAGGTCTCTCTTATTTTCCCAGGTCAAATTACTATTTTTATGCCTGTCTCCTAAGTGCTAGAAATAAGGCATTGGCCACATTGCCCAGCAGCTTAAAAACAGCTTAACAGTGGTAATTCATCAAACCAAGTACATTTTTTGTTATAAGAATCTACACACATTTTCAGATTTAGAAGAATTTTCTACAGCAGTGCTTTAAAAACAATTCAGGATAAAGAATCCCTTTTTCCTCTACCTTCCCTCTTTCCTTTCTGTTTTCTTGCTTCTTTTATTCCTTTCATTCTTTCCAATTTTTGTCCTCCCTCCCTCTTCCTTCTGTTTCTAGAATTTCCAACTCAATGTAAATGAATACTTTTGCAAATATAAGGTTCCTAACAATCGCCATGACTCTGTTGAATCTCCCTATTTGGCCCACAAGTCTTTCATCCTTCCTCAAAAAGCTTTGTTTTGATCAACATCTTACTTTTGTAGCCAACACTGTCAAGAGCTGTGAAAACCTATTTGAAAACTAACAAGCTTGGCACAGTATCATAGATGTGAGGGGAAGACATGTGACTCTCAGTCCAAGGACACGGGAATTCATTTTTCATGGCACAGTCCATGGGTTAGTAATCATCAGAGCAGCACATTTCCATCAGTTTTACTTGTCCCAGACATTACAGGGACATGCAAATGGGCCCAGAAGAGTCGTAACAGTAAATTTAGGAAACCCAGATCTTTTACAATAAGTTCCTGTCCTTTCTCCTATGGGAGTCTTTGTCTGTATTATAACTATAAAATAAATATTTCTCCTCTTTGCTCAAGAAAAAGACACTACCATATCTTTAATGTCTAAGGACTTTTCTTCAACAATATCTTTAAAAAGACAGCTCAGAAGGAAAGCAGTTAATGGTTTTGATCAAAAAAAGGTAAACAATTATGAAATATGCAAAAAATTAACTATTACTTTGGTTTAGATATTTTAGAATAATTCCTTGGTGACTGAGATTCTTGACATCCTGCTTTATTCCTCTAATGTAACATAATGTCCTATGCACTTTAACTCAATTGAATGAGTCTTACCTACTGTTATAAAATGTCAATGTTCATATCCATTTCTAGAACCTAGGGAATTTTTGACACTGTCAGGATATTATCCATTTTGTTTGTTCCTTGCAGACAATGTACAGGTGCCCCCTGCATGTTTGCTTTGAGTAATTCTTTGTGTAGTCTATTTCTTGTTAAAGATCTGACATAGCTTATTTAATATGTAGGACTGGATCATTAAATATGAGAATTGCATATATCTCAATGAAATATACATCAACAGATTTGGCTTTACTTGTTCTCTTTTCTCTAATCATAAATCTGGTTCTTTCTGCGAATGTATCCATTCCAGTCATGAGGATTTTGTGGAAGTGAATATTTAATTGTATAAAAATTATTTTTATCTGTTGCTTCATCTTGTTGCATGTTTTTTTAGGATTAACTATGCTGCATTATAAATGTGTTTTATTAGTTTCTGAGAAACAGAAATAAAGTAGTAAGAGCTGATTTCCTTTGGTATTTTGATTTGTGGAGTGCTAGTATATTTACTATTATATGTAAGTATTGTTTCTTCATACAATTATGTTGAAGTTCTTTGTAACATTCAAGGAAATCAGAAAAACTTGAGAGAAAGAAGTTATCCAATGAGGTGATCACAATTTTGACTGTTTAGAAAGAAAATTGTCAGTTGGTCTCATTCACAACAGACCTACAATCCTAACATGTTTTAGGGCTCTATGGGTCATAAAGTATACATTCAAGATATTTTAACCTTTTATTAAAATTGAGATACTACAGGTCACAGAAATTTACAAATAGAGAACTCCTGATGGAAACGAGTTTTAAACAGTAACACTGAAAAAGAAGATACTACAGCTAGAGAAGACAGAAAGCGGTAACCAAATGACTTTTTCTCATAACTAACTGAAATTATTATATTTATTTGATACATATAATTTATATATTTTAAGTTGGCCTTTATTTGTATAAGTTATGAAAAAAGTACATTCTTATTTAAGCAACAAGTTAATCCAAAGTGGAGTAAATGTTCTTTGTGTCTCTTTAGCTGAATTAAACAATAATGCCTTGCATTTTTTCATCTTTATTGATTCTCATGCAAGTGTACATAAAATATGCATACATATATGCAAAGTTTGTTGTTATAGTTATTTATAATAAATATTTGTGTGCATGCTTTGGTGTATTCTTTTAATTTATGCATATCAACTTGTTGAGTTTAAAATGTGATGCTGTTTGCCTCAGCGTGTTAATAAACAGTGGTACCTTGGTTTATGTATGCTTTTGTTTGTGAACGATTCAATTCACAAACAAGCCTGTGGCAAAATTTTGTTTTTGTTTCTGAATTCTACATCAGATGATGAACATAACTACGTCCATCTTTCCTGCTCGAACGTGAACATGGTTGTCTTTTCCAGAATCGTGGAATGGATTGTTTGATAACCGAGACATCACTATACCTAAATAATTGCAATATGTGCAGAATGTTTCTATAATACATATTTGGTTAAATAATTGGAATGTGCACACAATATTTCTGTAGCAATATTAGATGTAATTATTAAATACTGCCATTCATAATTGCCATTTTTTCTGCTGTAGACAAATATAACACCCTTCCAGACAAAGATTCATTACTATATATTTGCACATCTAATCTTATGTAGCACATATTTTATTTTTATCAGATCACATGAAAGTACAGGGTTTGAAAGTAAAAAATTGTGACATTTTAAATTTTAGCTGCTACTGACATACTATTTTCATGTCAATTCTCATTTATTTCTAAAGGTCCACTGAAGTTTTACTCCAAAAATAAGTATTTTACCTTCCCTAGAGTTTATTTCTGTAAAATGTTTTTGTTCTAATGTGTTACATTCCTTTGTTTAATTTGTACATCCCTGACTGACTAGGAGATTAAGCATTTCTGCTTATATACTTGTCACTGGGACTGTCTTTAGGTGCAATGCCAGGTGCTTTTCACCCTGCTGTTGATCATTTGTCTTTTCATTAGTTTGTAAAAGCATATTTATTTCATTTCTTCTATTTGTGTTCAAACATTTTTTCAAGTTAACATTTGTGTATATAGTGGTTTTTGGTATTTTATGTCATACAATTAAAGAAATTGTGGTAGTAACCCTTTCTTTTGTTAACAGTGATAGCTGTGATTCTGGTAATACTTGGGGTGATCGAGCTATTTCTAATATTTCCAAATTCCTTCCTTGACAAATGCTTGTGACAGTCTGACTAGGAGACAATCAAGTTTATAAACAAATTCATGCAGTTAGGGTTTGTAGCTGCATAGCTGTGTGCATAAGGGAAATTTCAGTGCCAATTTATAACTTCCATATTTGTTTTTTCCAAACTTTCGACTGACATTAAGACAAAGCATGCTGATAATTTATAAAGTACATATTGTATTTTATCTGTGGCTAGTTTCTTTTCATCCCAGAAAAGTTGTGAGATATAAATTAACTTCTCTTTGCTTGATCAGATTAGATATCTGTGAAATTAAACTAATTAGAAACAAATCATAAATTTTTTGCATTATTTGAGATAACATATTAGACAAGTGAACACTATTAGTTAATATGAAATTGCAGATGTTGTGATTAACTTCCCATATTTTATAAAATTGATATTTAAAACTAACTTATGACAAAAGAAAGGTGCACAAATGTTTTTGAAAATCTCAATAAAAACCTTAGGCCATCTCTATTTGCCTATGTCTAGCATTACATCTATATCAATATCTATATAGATCAGAAGCACCTGCTATCTTCTGAATACTGTACCAGGTGCTTATATACACACACACTAGCACACTGGAAGGTCATTCTTTGAATTAATTTCAGTGAATGAGGTAAGAATCTCCACTAATATTGGGGAAAAGGTGCTAGCTACTACCTTGTTTCTTGCCTTAATTGCTAAGTGTAAGTAACTGATAGAGTAGAACCCAGGAGAACTGTATACTTCAGGTTCTCAACCATAGTTAAATTTTTGTTTGCTTTTCTCTTAATTCAAAATCAATCTATCCATTCTTGTTCTCCCTCAAATAGTTAAGATTTACAGTCAAATGATATCTTGCTTTCTACGGAGCCTCCTTAATCTACTGTCAAATGCAATTAGTTGCACACTTAGCAAAGGGCAAGCATTTCAGACTTTATAATGTCTCTCTGGTTTTCAGTTTAAAACTCCTCAATGACTTTTCATGCATTTTGAATAACAGACAGGCTCCTTACCTTTGTTTCCAAAAGTCTTCATCTTTTCATGCTTGCCTGTCCTGTCTGCCATGTTAGGTGACTGTTTTGTTGGCACAGTGTTCCCCAGACATGCAAGCTTTCCTTCCCTTTGTCAGAAACGTGTTCCTTTGGATGGGCCTGGTATAATCTTCCAGACCCTCTTTCTGTCTCAGCCAAAACAACCTCCTCTTCACCTCTTCATCTGGAGTAGATACCAGTAACTGCCTATTTTAGTCTTAATTTTAGTTTCCTATTTGAAAACATATTTTTATGTCTGTTAATGTGTTCTATCTCTCTTGAATTGCTGTGAATAAACTTTTAAAAGACAAAAATTAAAAACCAACCAGAGTCTCGCAATTAATACATGGAACTGAGATTCAAATATATTTAAAGTAAACTCAAATGTATGGATGCACCACTGTTTTGCAAGCACTGAAATAAAGAGTTTGGTCAGGAATACGAAATCTTATCCAGAAGAGTAGTTGAGTGAAATAACAAACTAGGGTTATTTGATCTACTAAAGTTATTGTTTAAAATTTTGAGAAATTTATTTATTTCACTTGAATAATGGGGACAGGGACCCTATTATCTTCAACTGAAGACTGAGGAGAAAACCAGTTTTGAGAACACTTATGCAGTGATAAAAATTTCTATAAGAAGAAAAGAAAACTATGGAGCTAGGGAAAACTTGAGCAATAGGAGAAAAAAAAAATAAAAGAAAAAAAAAAAAAAAAAAAAAAAAGAAAGAAAGAAGAGATTTCTATGTTAGAAGGGTGGTTTAGAGGGACATTCTATGAAGTCAGATTCTGTTGAAGATGGAAAGAATCAAAGTTAATGAGAAAAAAGAATAAATAGCTGCACAATAAGTTAGGAGAATGAAAGGGAATTTGGTGATAAACAGTAAGCAATTGGGAGTTAAGCCTAATTTAAATTTTGATTGGGGGCTGGGGATTTAGTTCAGTAGTTCCACCACCTGCCTTGCAAGCTCAAGGTCCTGAGTTCAATCCTCTGGACCAAAAAAAAGATTATCATCAGTGTCCTTCACTGTAAATGAAAGTTATGACTCATATGAAGAGCAATATAGATTTGAGAAAATTAGAATAGAATATGCATTTGTGTGTTCTTAGAATACAGTAGGAACTCAATATATGAGAGCTACAAAATAACAGTTGAGCAGTTCAGCTTATTCAAGATTAGTTTTCTGGAAAGGTCCCTTTGAACCCTGAGCAAAGAGCCCAGTGATTGAACCACATCCACTCAGTACTCCTGGAAAAAACTAGATGTCTTCTGATAGCTTTATCACAAAAGGAAACTTGATTTCTCCTAGCTGCAAACCCTAACATGGAAACCCTTCAAACATTGCTGATAAAACGTTTCATTATAGATGTGTGAGGAGATAGCAGATCTTCGACAAAGATGTGCTAGCAATGAGTCACTGAGAGCATTAGTAGCAATTATTGAAGTGGGTACTGCAGTACATGTATAGATAAATAGGACAGCTATCAATGCAACAAAGCAATTCAATTGTAGTTGGTCACATTTTCCCTTGTACTAAATATGTGGTTGGTGGTAAAAAGGTTGGAGAAGGGGTATCAATGAAGATTTCAATTAATATCAGAAAGTAGGAAATTTGTAGCATATTCCATTTTTTTGTTGTTTTATTTTTACTCTTCTTACTCAATCTTCTCTCTATATATGTATTTTCTTTGTCCTGAGAATATAGACTTTGGATCAGTCTCATCAGATCTTGTCATATATACACTCTTTGCTGAGTTTAAAATGTGTGGAACAACATTGTTCCGAACAATCAATGGATCACAGAGGAAATTAAAGAAGAAATCAGACAGATTTTACAAATAAATGAAAATGCCAGTACAACATATAGGAATCTATGGGACACAATGAAAGCAGTTCTATGTGGAAAATTCATAGCAATGAATGCCCACATTAGGAAAAGATAGTGAGCTCAAATAAACAACCTAATGATAAATCTTGGACTCCTAGAAAAACAAGAGCAAGAAAAACCCAAAGCTCAAACAAGAGAGGAAATTATAAAGATTCAAGCAGAAATCAATGCAATGGAAACTAAGAAAAGGATGCAAAAAATAAATGAATCAAAGAGTTGATTTTTAAAAAAATAAATTATATTGATAAACACTTAGCAAACCTTATCAAAAAAAGGAAAGAAAAGGCTCAGATCCATGCAATCAGGAATCAAAAAGCTGAAGTCACAAAAGATCCAACAGAAATTCAGAGGATCATTAATACCTCCTTTGAGAACCTGTACTCAAATAAAATGGAAAACAAAAAAAAATGGACAGGTTTCTAGATACTTATGAATTACCAAAGTTGAACAAAGAAGATAAAAACATTTTAAATACCCCAATTATAATCAGTGAAATTGAAAATGTAATTAAATGTTTACCAACAAAGAAAAACCCAGTTTCTGATGGATTCACTACTGAATTTTAGAAGACATTTAGAGAAGAACTATTGCCTTTACTCTTCAAACTTTTCAATGAAATTGAAAGGAAAGCAATACTTCCAAATTCATTCCTGGAAGCAAGTATCACTTTGATTCCCAAACCAGGGAAAGATGCAACTAAAAAAGAGAACTATAGGCCAATCTCCTTAATGAATATAGATGCAAAAATCCTTAATAAGATACTAGCAAACAGAATACAGAGGATCATCAAGAAGATCATACATCCTGACCAAGTCGGATTTATTCCAGGGATGCAAGGATGGTTCAACATACATAAGTTGAAAAATGTAATACACTATATTAACAGAGTCAAGCACAAGAACCATATGATCCTCTCGATAGATGTAGAAAAAGCAATTGAAAAAATTCAACATACATTTATAATAAAAACCCTTCAAAATTGGAATAGATGGTCTGTATCTTAACTTAGTAAAGGCTATCTATGAAAAATCAACAGCCAACATCATATTAAATGACCAAAATTTGAAAATCTTCATGTTAAAATCAGAAACAAGACAAGGATGCTCACTATCACCACTCCTCTTCAGTATATTCTGGAAATATTAGCCATAGCAATTAGATAAGAGAAAGAAATTAAAGTAATAATGATATGAAAGGAAGAAGTTAAACCGTCATTATTTGAGGATGATATGATACTCTACATTGAAGATCCCAAAAACTCCACCAAGACTTCTAGACTTAATTGACACTTTTAGTAGAGTAGCTGGATACAAGGTCAACACCAGAAAAAATCAATAGTCTTCTTGTGGACAAATAAGAGACTCACTGAGAGAGAAATTAGGGAAATAATTCCTTTCACAATAGCATACAATAAATAAATAAATAAATAAAACATCTAGGAAACAACCTAACAAAAGAAGCAAAAGACCTCTACACTGAAAACTACAGTACTCTGAAAAAATTGATCAAAGAGGATATAAGAAAATGGAAAGCTATCCCCTGCTTCTGGGTAGGTAAAATCAACATAATGAAAATGGCCATACTAACAAAACTGTTATACTGATTCAATGCAATTCCAACTGAAATTCAAATACTATAATTCACAGAACTAGGAAAAAGAATCCATAAATTCATTTGGAACCATAAGAGTCCTAGAATGGCAAAAGCCATCCTAGGCAACAGACCAATGTCAGCAGGTATAACAATTCCCAATTTGAAACTACACTACAAAGCCACAGTGACACAAACAGCATGGTACTGGCAAAGAAACGGATCTGATGATCAGTGGAACAGACTGGAAGACAAACTCTAGATTTACTCAGCTACCTCATCTTTGAAAAAGGAGCTGACCATCCCCACTGGAGGAAAGATAGCCTCTTTAATAAATGGAGTTGGAAAAGCTGGATCTCAACCTGCCAAAGATTAAAACTAGACCCTTATCTCTCACCATGCACTTAATTAAAAGCCAAGTGGATTCAAGATCTAAATATTAAAACAGAAACACTAAACTTGCTGGAAGATAAGTTAGGCAGAACCGTGGAAGAAAGACATTGGCATAGGAAAAGACTTTATGAACAAATCCTCAGTAGTGTGGGAACTAGCAGAAAGAATCAACAACTGGGATCTCATCTTATTAAAAAGCTTCTGCACTGCAAAAGAAACCATGCACAGAACTAAGAGACAACCTATGATATGGGAAAAAATTTTACCAGCTGCTCTTCAGACAAAGGACTATTATCTAGATTATATAAAGAACTCAAAACAAACAGCCCCCCCACAATATAAGGACCCAATTCAAAACTTGGTATCTGAAATGAACAGACGTTTCTCTGACAAAGAAGTAAAAGCATCAAGTAAATATATGAAAAAATCGTCATCACTGATCATTCCAGAGATTCAGATGAAAATAACACTGAGATTTCACCTCACCACACAAATAATAGCTGCTATCAAGAAATCACACAATAACAAATGTTGGAGGAGTTGTGGGGAGAAACAAACCCTTCTGCATTGTTGGTGGGAGTGCAGACTGGTGCAACCACTATGGAAATCAATATGGAGATACCTCCAAGAGCTGGGACTAGAGGTTCCATTTGACCCAGCCATCTCTCTGCTGGGTATCTTTCCAAAAGTATTAAAAGAATTATATCACAGTGACATATACCCACCTATGTTTACAGCAGCACTGTTTATAATAGCTAAAACATGGCAACAGCCTATTTGCCCATCAGTTGGAAATTGGATAAAGAAGATGTGGTTTTTCTATAAAATGGTACTCAGTCATAAAGAATGAGAAATTAGAGTCATTCATAGGAAAATTTATACGTATTGAGGATATATTCCTAAGTGAAACAAGTAAGTCATACATGTGTAAATACTGAATAGTTTATCTGGTGTGAAAAACTATAATAGTGCACAAGATCCTAATGATATAATTAACAATGTGAAATAGGAAGAAAGGGGCTAAAGGTGTGGGGAAAGTGGGAAGGGTAGGGGAAAAGGAATAAGGGAAAAATATGGGAAAATGAAAAAATGGAAATAAAGTGTTTGTAAATGAGGAGAGGAGGAGGGGGTGAAGGGAGAGCCGGGCCATGGGGAAAAAATGACAACCAAGACCAGTCATATAAAGGTACAAGATCACAGTAATGAATGCAACTGTTCTGTTTACCTAGAATGTACAAATAAACTCAAGAAAAAGAAAAATAAAATACTTGACTGGTTAAAGAGCCTGTTTGAACTTCAGATTATTCATCTGTAATAATTCAAAATAAAAATGTCCTCACAGTGTAGCAACTAACATAAAGTTAAATAGTAAATAATGTCATGCTTTGCATGGTACTGGTAATTTACATGCTTATATACAGTTGCCTTCCTGCCTTCTTTGTCTGTTCATATAATCATAGACTTTCAGCTTTCTTCTTAATAAAGGCAAATTTCCAATCTGTATTTTTAGTTTCATTTTCACAGCAGCAAGATACAAAGCAAATATATCATTAGTGATATTTGCAATAGTAAACCATATAAATAAACTTTCCTCCATTTAAGATATTTATGATCTTGTTTGTATTATGATTTTCTTTCATATTTACCCTAAAATATCTTTCTAGATACTCTGCAGACATGAGAATAAAGAACTCTTAATCAGACATAAGTGGTAATTCAAAGGCTATCATTACCATGCTCTCTTTATTAAAGAAGTTAGTTACCTAAAAGTTGGCAGATGTATTTATTAATTTTAATTATCAATGAAAACTAAAATGAAGATTTGATGATGGATTCTAAAGTTAGTAGAAAGTTAATTAGACTCATAAGACTGCTACTGAAAATTAATTAGAATATTTCCAAATCATATGTCTAAAGTAAAAAGATAATACATATTTATGTAATGAATATATATATATGTATCTCCACAAACATATGTATATATATATGTATCTGTATATACATATATATACATATGCATATATATACATACATATATCTCCACACACATATGTGTGTGTGTGTGTGTGTGTGTGTGTGTGTGTATATATATATTTATATATATATATATATATATTATTTATTTAGACAGGATCTCACTAAGTAGTCAGGGTCGTCTTGGTCTTGAAATTAGTATGTTGCACAGGCTGGTCTGGAACCTGTGGCAATGCTCCTGCCTCAGACTCTCTAGTGCTGGGATTACAGGAGTGCACCCTCATGCTTAGCAAGAAGAAATATTTTAGGGCTGGGTATTTAGGTCAGTGATTCCACCACCTGCCTCACAAGCATAAGGACCCGAGTTTGATCCCTGGTACAAACAAAAAAGGACATATTTTAAATTGTGTTCATTATATACATGATTTTGTTTTGATTATATGTTATAATGAAAAAGTGACTACAACAGATTATGAGATACGACATATCTACTTTTTCATTTTTAAGGGAAATAACCTCTTTTGCATTTATTTCTGCAATGTTGTATATAGAACTGGCATAAGAGTTTTTTTCTATTCATAATATATAATTTATTCATCATCTGCTTGGAATTCACTATCATCACGTTTCCAATTTATTATGTTTACACTATAGTTTATAAGAATTAAGAATCATGTCTTCATATGAAATAAATGATCTCGTAGCACAGAATATTTCTTGAATTGATAGTCAGTAAAGCTACTTTTACTTGGACATATAAAGCCAAATAATTTTGATGTGATATGCTGCTACTCAATTCTATGGTCCATGGGAGATGTTTTCTATTCTCTACCTGTGTGTTAGATTTCATCTGACATACAATAATTATTAACACATTACTTTCAGTTACATTGAAGAAATGAAGAGTATACATAGATGACATTATTAAGTAATTATCTTAAATTGAAAAATTATATCAGAATGTGGCTCTTATAAAAAACCAACAAAAATCTAATTTAATGTTATTTGTATTATTAATTTCTTAAACCTTAGGATATCTAGCATCACATATGTAAATTGACCCTGAAACCTAATTAAAGTGTGCAAGATGAAAGGAATGAAAGATTTAGTTTTTACTTAAAAAAGTCTTTTTTCTTTTGATATTGGGTAATGAGCTTAGGGCTTTCACACTGAGTTATAGCTCCAGACCTTTTTAAAAAAATTATTTATTTTGAACCACAGTATCGCTATGATGCCCAGGCTGAACTCAAACTTTTAATCTTCCTGCCTCAGCCTCACAAAATTCTGAGATTACAGATGTGAGACACAGGTAAAGAAGCAAAAACACTTATATAAATTAAATTTCTGAAGTTATAATTAAGCCAGAATACTTGCTCATATCAACCGATCTGTAACGTTATCCAATCATAATGTTCAATGATCATAAAATAAATATTCAAAGATAGATATAGATGTATATAACTTTTATTATTATAAATAGCAATTGCAAACTACAATTCTGATGAATTACAATTTTTTCTTCATGTGTATAATGATTTAGAAATTATATGAAATGTAAAGCATATAAGATTATTTTAACAGAACTTCTTAATTTTTATAAACTATGAGAGCAAAAATAGTAAGAACTCTATTTTATTTTCCTAGTACAGTTCTAACTTTTAGTTTTGTGTCCCAACCAAAAGATACTTGATAAATCTACATAAAATGAGTGAAGGGATTGGCAAATGGTGCTTTATATATTTAAACTTTATTAATTAGGATTTTAATACATTATGAATTATGTGAAGCCCTAATTATTGTTACTAAAACATTCATTTTTTAAATAAAGAAACATTAAAAGCAACAACAAACAAATAAGACAAAGAGCTGTGACTCAGTCCTTCCAACGTTAATGCAACATGGGCATAGCCTCAAGAGAGAAGTCCTTTCTGAAAGTATGTAATTAAAAAGATTTTAGAGGGAAGCCTTATTTTTCCATGGGAATAAATTCCACCAAATTACAGTCGTCCATTTATAGCTGGCTTCACAGGCTCTCTAGGAGGAACTCACATTTTATTGAGTTTTCTATAAACATTTAGACTTTATTTAAAAGTGTCAACTTTCTTCCCCTAATTTAAGGCAACAAAAGAGAAAAGACGGTATTTTTTTTTTTTCCTTTTGGTATGTAACCAACATTTTCTTTTTTGGGACAGATGCCCATCACTTGCCTATCAGAATGCTAAGCAAAGCAGGGAAATATTAGCTTATGTCAACTATATAAAACCAAGTTCTTCCCAAGTTAAAACAATCACATAACACTAAAATTGCTAATTTAATAAGGGTAAGAGCCAAGACAGAAGATCACAGAGAAAGATATTTTGTCTCTCAAAAATTGTTATTATTATTATTATGTTTATTACTATTATTATTATTAGTAGCAGTAGTAGTAGAGATTTTCAAAGCACTATCTCTGTATGTGCTTGGAGATCTCTGACAGACCACATGACACCCACAAATCCACATCCTGCCTCTGGACAATCTCAATGGCCATTTCGTCTTGGAAAGTGAAAGTAGAGAATATGACTATAAATGATTTCTTTTTAGAAATAAACCTCAATTTATTTCTTCAAAGCAGTTTTGTCCATTAAAGTGGGGATCTTGGGAGAGAGTCTATTTCTAGCACTGCAGAAAGAATTTGGAAAACTTCTCACTGTAGTTTCTTGCAAATATGTGAGTTATGCAAAAACAAAAATCAATCCTGGAACTATTAAAAACCTAGACTACTTGGGAGCTAAAAATGGAACATCCCAACTTCATCACTTACATTATTCATAAGTCTTGGTTCCAGAGGAACTCCATTCTTTTCTGAAATGAAATCCAGATTTAAAATACAGCAGTACTTGATGTACTAATAAGATGTATCATAGACAAAAATGCTACTTCTAAATGAGCTTTTCCAAACTGTCCCAAGAGATAGGTCCATTACTGGATTGAGACTATGAACTCACATCTGACTCTTCTGGGAGGAAAAGACATTACTTAGCTATAGGCTTAGCCATTCTGTTATCTGTGTGTTTAAACTGCACTTCATATTTAGCAAGTGTACGGTAATGCTGGAACCTTTTAACTTCTTAAGCGCTAGAATAGACTGTACATAAATAAGAAGATACCTTAAGAAACAATTCTACGTAGGGGAAGAGCAAAAAGGGAAAAGAAAAAAATGTGAGAGAATGAAAAGATGAAAATAAAGTGTTTGTAGATGGGGAGGGGAGGAGGGGGTGAAGGGAGGGCAGAGGTAAGGGGAAAAAATGAGAATCAAGACTTGCCATGTAAAGGTGCATGATCCCAACAATGAATGTAACTATACTGTATCCCTAAAATGTACAAATAAACTCAATAAAATTAAAAAAAAAAGAAACAATTCTAAATTGTAACTATCTGGACACCTACTGTGAAGTGCTCTTAGCTTTGAATGGGAATTAATAAATAAATGCCTGGCTCTTCATTGTGACCACATGATTAATGAGGGGCAGAGCCATCAGGCTGATCCAGAGGCTCTTACTGGCTCCATGCCAGTACTCTGTCATGATGTTTGACCTGCTTACACAGATTTTAGTCTGCTTTTTGCAAGTAGTTATATTGTTGATAAATATCCATTATAAATATATCAGACAAAATGCCAAAGTTTCACCAAGGAAGTTAAATAGGATGATATATACAAAAGTAGAAAAGAAGTTATAGATTGTCTGATAATAACAATAGAAAACTCAAGATTATCTTCCAAGAAAATGAACTAACACATTTTCTTCTTCCTCAAATTATGTTTTACGGTGGAAGTCAAATTATCCTGAAACATTTTAAGAAATTTTCTATCATACTGAAACCAATTAATTTCAGAAAATATTATTCTTTTTTTATTTTTAATAAAATTAGGCAAGCTTATTTTCTTCTCATGCATTTTTGAGATTTTAAAATGATTATATTTCCTAAGGATAGAATGTACTTACAATCAGCATATACCATTACATCTGCAATACATTTTAATTTTCACAAAGGATATCATACTTTAATGCTAAAATTAATAAGGGCACCTTGTGTCATGGATGCAACAAACTAACATACAGTATATTATCTCTTAAACTGATTACTGTAAACTCTCTGTTTTTTGCCACTTAGTCTTAGAGAAGTGAAAAATCCCATATGAGGCTCTTGAAACTGTTACATGCAGAAATACATCAGTCATGGAACCTATCACCAAAAATTAATTGAACACCTACTCAGCACATGGTACCATACCATGTGCTAAGAAACAGTTTGTAGCTTCAAGGATTATACCAAGCTAGTGAAAAAAAGACAGGTACATAAAATCTATAAACTTCCTGTGGCAATCCAGTCCTCTAATGCTACCTAAATATTAAATTTCAACATAGGATCAACAGAGCACTTACTAGGATGGTGAGCAAATGAAAGGATATAATAAACTGAAAAATCCTTTAAAACATTTTCCCTTCTAAATATTACCTATTATGATATAATTTTCTAAAGATGGATTTTGATTAGAAATGGACAAATTTTAAGATTTAATCTCCAAATCCTGTGCATATTATTGAGTAATTGAGTAAAGCCAAGTTGAGGACAAGTAAAAGGACAATATGAAATGATTCGAATTTGGTCTTTGATATGGTAGTGAGCTATTATAGTATTAAAACACAACCACTGTTATGAAAGAATAATTTCAGAATTTTCATGACATTAAGATGATTTCGGTATTAGAACTGAAAAACATATGAGAGTACACATTTCATATCATTTTATTCAGTGCTTGTGACAAAAAAGCAGAAAATGTTTTTATTTCTTTTTTATTGTTCCAATTATTTTATTGCATCTTATTTGTGAGAACCTGAACTTCAAATTAAAGTGAGAAATGTTGGTGCCACTGCTGCCTTCACTACAGCACCAGGAAGGCCTGCTTGGGTCCAATCCACAGGACTGGGTAGCAGTGCCCTCCCCTGCCTGCACTGCTGCCATAGCTCCAGTGCCAGGAAAGTAGCCTTGCAGGTGCCCTTAACACCCACCCCCTCTCTCAGACCTCCTGATTGTGCCAGTCCTTGGACCCACTTTGCAGAGGCATAGCTGGTTATAAAGGGTATTTTTCTGAGCTCCCAACTTTGAACATCTTTAAAGAAAGGGTGGGGGAAACCTGCTGTAGAACTGTGTGTATTTCAATTCTTCAGGAGGTCAGGTAGCTCAATTTGGATCTTGCAGCCCGAGGTCAATCTGTGTCATGGGGGTCTGCCATCAGCTAGCTGAGATCAGGGGACTTGGTTCTGCACATGGCGGCACATGTTGTGTATTATGACAGCAGATATATAGTCTGAAAGAGACCCTTTGAATTCATTTTTTTTCTTTCTTTTCCTCATTCCACTCTGCAAATACTTTCTTTTTTTCTGTCCTCTTTCTCCAACTCAGACTCTTGCTCCACCATATTATCCCTCATCTCCCTTTCTTTTTCTTCTCATGCCCTAACTCAGATTTCTTCTTTTATCATTTTTTCTTTGTTCTTTATGTTCTTTTCTTCTGCCATTCTACCTCACTCAAGGAACAATAGTTTCAAGGGAAAGTGAACCCCTGTTACTATAAAGGGGATGTATTCTTGTCATTATACTTGTACTCTGTTTATCTCTTTTGAATTTAACAGTTTCCTAAAGATTCTGTGGTCATTCTATGTCCTCAGACTTCACTTGAAACCTTCTCCAATTCTTTTAATTATCTACTACTCTCAACCTAACTCTGCCTAAGCCCCCATCCTAAATGGTAAGTATGCTATATTGAAAAGTTTATTCAATGCAAACATATTTTGAACTGCTTCTTGATTTTAATGTAATTCACATGGTTTAAAGGAGATAGGGTAATGATACCACAAGTGGTGAATTTGCAAGTTGTGCTTGATCATATTGTGCTGCTGATTGCATCTATTGGGATAAAGGATTGTGATTGATTTAATGAGCTGTTTTCTCTGATCTTATGAAAATGAGAATGTCTAAGAGCCATTAGAGACACAAAAGCTAAAGGACAGCTATATCAGGAAGATTTAAGTAATAACCCAAAAATTAAACCAAGGACAAACCAAAAATGAAAATAAAAATGAGGAAACACTTAAGCAAACACAAAGACAAATGGCAAACATTTCACCAACGGCAAACAGTAGGGCAAATGAGGATGAAAAGTCTGATAGTGAATCAGGAGGAAACCATGAACTCAAAGCACAGGAAATAACAAAAGAGATCAATTAGGCTCTATAAAAATTAAAAACAGAAATGATTTCCCAGATAACCACAGAGATAGTGAGCAAAATGAAAGTCCTGAGTTGAGACTCTAGAACAGAAACTGAAAAAAAAAAAAAATTGATGATCTCAGGACCATGATACAAACCATAAAGGCCCAGCTTAAGAAAGAAAGGGAAACAATAAATATCCAACATAGGAAAGAAATGCAATCCATAAAACAGTTTCAGATAACCAGGAGATTAAAAACTCTATTAAAAGTTTTTTCAACAGAATAAAAGAATGCGAAGATAGAATATCAGATATAGAAGATAAGATTGCAGTCAGTGAAAGTGAAAAGAGAGGTCTCTTAAAAACAATAGGGGACCCTGAGAAATTGATCCAACAACTCCTAGATGATGCAAAGAAGAATAATATAAGACTGATAGGAATCCATGAAGTAGCAGGAGAAAATACAAATGACTTAAAAAAGCTGTTTACAGAATTAATGACAGAAAACTTCCCAAATAGAGGGGAAGAATTTGACATACAGATAAGTGAGGCATATAGGTAGGACTCCAACTAGTCACACACAAAAAAAATCTACACCTAGACATATAATAATCAAGATCCCAGTAACCCAACAGAAGAATGAAATACTACAAGCAGTAAGAGAAAAGAAACAAATCACATGCAAAGGAAAGCTCACCAGAATCACAGCAGACTTTGCAACACAACTCTTAGGGGCAAGGAGAGCCTAGAGTGAGATATTTCAAGTACTGAAAGAAAACAACCTCCAACCTAGACTGATGTATCTTGCAAAACTCTCTTTCCAAATGGATCGGGAAATAAGATATTTCCAAGACAAAGAACACCTGAGAAACTTCATGAACACCAAACCAGCACTACAAGGAATTCTAAACAATATCCTAGAAGAAGACAATGAAGGTCATAACACTATGAGGCCCAAAAGACCAAATCAAATAGACAAGGCAAGAATCTAGAAGGAGAAGGCAAAAAATTAAAAAGAGTCAACAAAAGGACAATAACATGGCAATAATAAGTCAGTACACATCAGTTATAACCATCATGTTAATGCCCTTAATTCACCCATCAAGAGAAACAGACTGGCAGAATGCATTAAGAAACAAATCCAACAATATGTTGTAAACAAGAAAGATACCTAGTGCAAAAAAGAAGCCCATAGACTGAAAGTAAAAGGATGGAAAACAATTCTTCACAAAACAGGAGCCCAGAAAAAGCAGGGATAGCAATCTTATTCGCAGACAAAGTAAATTTCAAACCAAAACTGATTAAAAGAGACAAAAAAAGCCAATACATCCTTGTAAAGGGAACAATTCAAGAGGAAGAGATGGCAATCATAAACATATATCACCAAATATTAATGGCCCCTACTATATAAAAGAAATATTAAGAAACTTGAAAAACTAAATAAGCACTAATACAATTATAGTGGGGGATCTAAGTACGCTACTTTCACAAATAGACAGATCATCAAGGCAGAAAATCAACACTGAAATACTAGAACTGAATCAAGTTTTTGAACACCATAGAGGTCTATAGAGTGTTCTACCCCACAAAATCAGAATATACATTATTTTCAGCTGCACATGGGTCACTCTGTAAGATAGAACACATACTAGCTCACTGAAGAGGTTTGAATAAATGCAAAAATATCGAAGTTATACCCTGTATATTATCAGATCATAGTGCAGTCAAGCTGGAGATCAATAGCATAAGAAACCATAGGAACTTCACAAATACATGGAAATGGAACAACACTCTCCTGAACAATCAATGGCTCACAGAAATTAAAAAAAATTAAATAATAAATTAGACAGTTTTTACAAATAAATGAAAATGCCAATACAACATACAGGAATCTATGGGACATAATCAAAGCAGTTCTACATGGAAAATTCATAGCACTGAATGCCCACACTAGGAAAACAGAGCAAGCTCAAATAAACAACATAATGATGATAGGAAAGGAGGAAGTTAAACCATCATTATTTGCTGATGATATGATATTGTACATTGAAGATACAAAAAACTCCACCAAAAGACTTCAAGACTTAATTGACACTTTTAGCAGAGTAGCTGGATACAAGGTCAACACCAGAAAAAATCAATAGCCTTCTTGTGCACAAATAAGAGACACTGAGAGAGAAATTAGGGAAACAATTCCTTTCACAATAGCATCCAAAAAAATGAAGTATCTAGGAATCAACCTAACAAAAGAAGCAAAAGACCTCTACAATGGAAACTACAGCACTCTGAAAAAAGAGATCGAAGAGGATATTAGAAAAGGGAAAGATATCCCCTGCTTCTGGGTAGGTAGAATCAACATAATGAAATGGCCATACTAACAAAACTGCTATACAGATTTAATGCTATGCCAATTGAAATTCCAACACTATATTTCACAGAAGTAGAAAAAGAATACAAAAATTTATTTGGAACCATAAGAGACCTAGAATGGCAAAAGCCATCCTAGGCAACAGAGACATGGCAGAGGGTGTAACAATTCTCAATTTGAAACTATACTACAAAGCCACAGTGACAAAACAGCATAGTACTGGCAAAGAAAGAGACCTGAGGATCAGTGGAACAGATTGGAAGACAGAAAAACAACTCCAGATGCACTCAGCTACATCATCTTTGACAAAGCAGCTGACTATCCTCACTGGAGGAAAGATAGCCTCTTTAATAAATAGTGTTGGAAAAACTGGATCTCAACCTGCCAAAGATTAAAACTAGACCCTTATCTCTCACCATGCACTTAATTAAAAGCCAAGTGGATTCAAGATTTAAATATTAAAACAGAAACACTAAACTTGCTGGAAGACAAGTTAGGCAGAACCGTGGAAGAAAGACATTGGCATAGGAAAAGACTTTATGAACAAATCCTCAGTAGTGTGGGAACTAGCAGAAAGAATCAACAACTGGGATCTCATCTTATTGAAAAGCTTCTGCACTGCAAAAGAAATCATCAACAGGACTAAGAGACAATCTACAATGTGGGAAAATATTTTTACCAGATGCTCTTTAGACAAAGGACTATTATCTAGATTATATAAAGGATTCAAAACAATTGGTCCTCCCAAATATAAGGACCCAATTCTATAACGGGCATCTGAAATGAACAGACATTTCTCAGACAAAAAAGGAAAAGCAGCAAGTAAACATTTGAAAAAATGTTCCACATCACTGGTCATTTGAGAGATGCAGATGAAAACAACACTGAGATTCTACCTCACCCCACAAAGAATGGCTGCTATCAAGAAATCACACATGTTGTGTGTGATTGTGTTGGTGGGGTTGTGGGGAGAAAGGAACCCTTCTGCATTGCTGGTGGGAGTGCAGACTGGTGCAACCACTATGGAAATCAATATGGAGATACCTCAAAGATCTTGGACTAGAGGTTCCATTTCACCCAGCCATCCCTCTGCTGGGTATCTTTCCAATATAATTTAAAGAATCATATCACAGAGAAGTATGCACACCCATGTGTATAGCAGCACAGTTTGTGATAGCTAAAACATGGCAACAGCCCATTTGCTCATCAGTTGGAAACTGGATTAAGAAGATGTAGTTTTTCTACAAAATGGAATACTACTCTGCCATAAAGAATGAGAAATTAAAGTCATTCATAGGAAAATGGATACATATTGAAGATATACTCCTAAGTGAAACAAATAAATCACACATGTGTAAATACTGAGTACTTTTTCTGATGTGAACAAACTATAATAGTACATAAGATCTCAATGAGATAATTGACCATGTGAAATAGGAAGAAAAGGGCTAAAGGTATAGGGAAAGTAGGCAGGGTAGGATAAAGGTAATAAGGGAAAGAAAAAAATATGAGAAAATGAAAAAATGGGAATAAAGTGTTTGCAAAGAGGGAGGGGAGGAGAGGGTGAAGGGAGGGCAGGGACAAGTGGAAAAAATGAGAACAAAGACTTGTCATGTAAAGGTACAAGATCCCAATGATGAATGTAACTGTACTGTATACCTAGAATGTACCAATAAATTAATGAGGAAAAAAAGGGAGAAATGTGGCTGAGTACATTTTTGACTTTTCCAAGTAAACTTAATTAAGTGGGAAAAACATTTGCAGACCATTTGAATATAGAAAATGAGAAGGAAATATCATGTCTATGCTGTGATTTAAATTAAAAAATATCGAATAGCATTTAAGAGAAAAAATTTTTTTAACTGGTAGACAACTACAAAGGAGTATTGTAGTTTCCAGGAGATAAACTCTCAGAACCAGTAAGAATCTAGTCCCAGCCTCCAATAAATAAACTTAAAAGCCATAGTGAGGAAAGAGCATCCTCTGATACAATCATGTAAAGTATGATTTTAGTCCACATAATGAGGATATCACATTAGCAGACCAACAAACACAGGCTAGTGGCGTGATTTCTACAACATGAACTACTTTTGGGTGTTGCAAGATGGCTTGAGGTCCACTTACATTAGCGATTCTTAATTTTCAGTTGTTTTAACCTCATTCCCAGGAGACACTAGAAATATCCAGACACATTTTTGACTGTCACAATTTTGAGGGAGGTGGTGGCTGGTGCATGCCCCTGTCATCAGTGATTAGAGGTCAGGGATGCTGTTAAATATCTTGCCATGTCCGGGGCAATTACTTGCACCAGTTTATCTGGCTCAATATATCAAAATAGTACCAACTCTGAGATACTCTTGTTTTCTCCCTGTTGACAAATATCTGAAGTTCATGTCTCACCTGCTAACAAAACTATGGTCCAAGAAAAGGCTCATTATAGCAGTACTAGCCAGTAGCCCTCCCCTAGCCATACATATCCTATATTTGTATTATGAGGAGAAAATTAGAGGTGTGGAGTACAAGGGAATGTCATTTTTTTCTTTGTGAATATAATTTATGGCTAAATTAAAGGGATTTGGGGGAAGAGTATTCTACTAATTTGCTTACAGGATTGAATTATTCAGGACTGATTTCATCTATTTCCCTACATTCAGTTCACATATTGACTCAGATTCCTTCAGTTTAAGTTGAAAGGAGATAAGATTCCCTAGTAATGGAGAAAGTGAAAGTTATTTACAAGACCTCCAGGAAGAGAAGAGATGGGGTAATTCACAAAAAAAATGATCTAGGGCATTTTACCTTTGAGCTGTCAGATTGCTTATGTATAAAATGATCTGTGTTAGAATACAGGATCTTTATATTTATAGCTTTATGCACACATATTTATTCCTCTCAAGCCTTTCAAAGACATCAAGTGTGAAGAAGAAAAAAAACCACATTCAAACAAATTGTTGAATCACAAATAAATATGCCGATCCACTGTTAAAGGCAGTAAGACAGTCTTGTCCATTTGTATCTGTGACACACTGCTCTCCTTAATCAAAGTGTGGAAGAACGTTTGGCAGGCATCATGTGCTCAATAAATATTTCTTGCATGTCTAAATGCTTTTCATATCAAAATATGGAGTTTACTTTAATGTATCAATACCCTACATTCCTTTTATACAATTGTTGTCAAGCCCTGATTTTTCTTTTGTCACATTTTTTATATTTGTTTCTCTTTTGAATGTGAATCCGTGGGAAGCACTTTTATCCTTTCCATGACTTCCTTATTGTTTCAGGTATCACCGTGCTTTTGACTGTCTTGCTGTTAAATTACTCCTTTAAAATTTTTCTGCATACTCTCTAATACATCGAGCACATCAGGAGTCTCTCTTTGTTGTCTAAATCAAACTTTCCTTTTACTTATGTATGTATTTATTTATTTTACTAATGTATGTCAGCACATATTTATGTATTTTCTGGTACTTCTGAGGAATAGAACCCAATGTTCTATCATGGTACTTTAATTTTTTTTTAAATTTTGAGATAGTGTCTCACTAAGATGTCCAGTTTGACCTCAAAATTTTAATCCTCCTATCTCAGCTTTGCTTGTAGCTGTGACTGCAGGTGTGTACCATCCAGCCTGCTGAAACTTACCCTTTTAAAGAAACAAAATTCAATTTAATACTTTGGAATACTTTCTCTAACTAGCATGGAATTTTACAGTTTGCTTAAATTACTATCCTTTTGTAAATAATCACTTTTGACAAAATAGAAAGTCTTTTTGTCAGAGAAGGCAATTGTCATTAGGCACAAAAAGCCCTGTACCCATATTTGACATTAAATAATGTGTGACTTTCGATATACCTCAGATAATATCAGAGATATGTCTCAGAAAAAAATTTGTCTACAATTTGGGTGGAGGATAAAAATAATATCATCTAGTATGTGGATTGTTGTAAAGCTTTTTTAAAAAAACTTTATGGCTTAAGGAAGGAAAAAACCATTGTGAGAAAGTTAAAGTTTGGAGACTCAAAGCTTATCATTATCATATATACAAATAAGCTTTTATGTCAGGTTACAGGAAATATTAGGAAGATGAAATAAATAATTTACACATAAATGAAGGAAAGTTGCATAACAAAAAAGTTTAAAAGTGAAAAAAGTGCCCCCCCACTTATTTTGGCTGCAATTAGTGTAGCTGCCTTTCAGCTGTCAAAGAACTCGCTCCTCTCATATCACTACCAATGTAGTGGATCATCATGACCTACAGATGGGATGAGCTCCTTCAAGGAAGCGGCTTGAAGAAATACAGATATGTATGTAAATATATATGTGCATACAGACATATATGTATATATGTACAGGTGTATGTGTGTACACACATATGTACATGTGCATATATGTATATATGTTCTTTAGTCTCTTCTTTTTAAAAGTGTTGCTTTTAAGTCAAGTTGGCTCTGGTTCAAAACCTGAAAGAAGAAAGGAAGGGAAAGAAAGAAAGGAAGGAAAGAAGGAAGGAAGGAAAGAAGGAGGAAAGAAAGGAAGAAAATCATTTAAGCATCTGGGACCAATTATAGTAACTTCAGTGAGAACTCATATTTAAGTGTCCAAGGAGCTGATGGGCTACGATATAACAGGCTTATTATTTTGTAACCTGACCGTGTTATTTGGTTCAATTTTCCAATTGGCTCCTATTTAAGCTAATCTTCAGAAACGTGCACTCACATTCTTGCAATAAACAAGTGTTATTTTTTAGTGTGTATGTATAAAGCCACAAAAATCACTGTTTATTTTTGTTTATGCACTAGTGGATCTGATTATCTGAGAACAAAGACTGGGAAAATTGCATTTAAAATTTGAATATGTATCTGAGAAACCCTCTATTTGGGCACTGGCATAGGTATGTGGAATTTTTGAAAGTGAACTACACTTTCATAATGAACAAAATGAAGTATGTATACATCACGGATGATATTTTTCTGCATCAAAATTATTGCAAATATAGTTCACTTCAAGATCATTTATTGAAAGGATGGAAAAACTAAGTGCACTGTAAATGGCTGACTTATTTCAAAATAACTGTCTTCGAAAGGATATAGGACAATTATTTGTAACATATTCTTATAATTACACTTTATATTTTATATAGAGTTGGCTCATTTTCTAAGTAGCTCAAATTGCAGCCATAGTTGTCTGAACATTTTTTTTTTTACTAGACCAGGAAGAAAACATTGGCAATACTAAATAGAATTTGGATAGAAAAATTCAAGTTCATAATTTTACTCCCTAAGTACAACTTCTAAATTTAGCAAGATATACTGGTTTTAATATGCTGTACTTTGAAATAGAAACTCTCTTAAGTTTACTTTAGGAAAACATAAATCCATTGCTCTCCATCAAGACAAGCATCTCACAAATCACAAAGAGGATTTTGTAACTAGGCAACCAAGGTCAGTGAGACTCAGACCGTAGTTTGGAGAAAGCAGCTGAACACACACATCAGGCAGTGAAGGTTTGAGCTGCAAGGAAGAAAATGAATATAGGATTTTAAAGCACGCCTTTGAAAACCTCTCCCTCCAAGCAGACGTGTATGATCAAATCCAGCTGCTCTAAGTATAGATTTAAAAATAACAAAATTACATTTTACTATGAATATTTTCCATTGTTAATGTACCGTGGTTAGCCGGGAAACTGAAAATAACAAGAACAACAACAAATCCTTGAGACATTTCTCTAACTCTTCACATGGATACCTTTCCCAAGCAAAGATACTGGTACAAGTCTGTAAGGAAGGGACACATTGGCTAACAGTTGTAGTTAAGAATGTTAAAAACAGATGAAAAGCTTTCACGAGTTCTCCCAAACTGTTTCCAAGTAACTGAAATTGATATTTGTATTTTGAAATTGCCATAGAGCATAACAGATTGATCAATAGTAGAATTATGCGATCTGAATTAGAGAAGGCAACAGAATGATGAAAATCAAATATTGTTATTGATTTAAAGTTGACTGTAGGGTTGTTCATTTCAGAAGATTAAACATGTTAGTTTCAAAGGCTTAAAATTGTCACAGGCCTGCAGCTCCAGGTAACGATGTCAGAATACTGTAATGAGTATTGTAGTCCTCGTGGTATGTCTTCCTGTTTTAGAAGGTAGGCAGTGTTGGAAACAGATTTAAAGCTTGTATGTGACTTTCAGACTCGGCCACGTCCATCTCGTGGCATATTTTATACCTTTTGGCTTTTGCTTACTGTTAATTTTCCACCCCTTTTTCCTACAAGACACATGAGTATTTGTAAAAAAAGACTGTCATTGCCTAAGGTCACAAAGTTACCATCGGTGGTACAATATTGATATTTAGTTAGATGATATCATGTTGAAATTCTTTCGATGTAAACCTAATTATGAAATTTCTGATGCTATTTTATCAATATACAGCATGTCTAGGAAATATAATATATATTGTTCAAAGAAATGAAAACAATATATGATATGTTAATAAGATCAAAATTTCAATTTTTTCCACAGTTGTAAAGGCACAGAAAAAACATGTAGCGGTTATTTTTTGCATTCACCTATAATTCTTGTTTTTCACTTCTATTTTTGTCCACTACACATATAACTAAGTTTCAGTGGAGCCGTAATTATATGTAATCTTGCTCATTTAAAGAGAATGTCATATATTTTTGTAATTATGTATTCATTGGACCCGAGGTTTCTTTTTATCTCAGCCCAGATGCCTGATCAAAAATTAAAGATAGGGCTGGGGATTTAGCTCAGTGGTTCTGCTGCTGACCTTGCAAGCTCAAGGACCAGTTCAATATCCAGCACCAAAAAAAAAAAAAAAAAAAAAAAAAAAAAAAAAAAAAGCAAACAAAGAAACAAACCACTAAACAATTCACATCTTGATTCATAATACTGAAAAAATATACTGTATTCCTATAATTTTGCAGGTGAAATCATAGGCTGTTTCAGCAATATTTTTTGAACTTTCATCCTTCCTCTTAGCTGAAAGATAAGGACTATAAGTTTATGAGCATAATTCCTGTTGGAAATATGCTTATAATCCAAAGCACTTGTATATCAAAGCCAATTTCCCCATAAGAAATAATGGGAACTCACATATTTTGTACCACAACCCAAAAATATTCACTTAGAAATGATTACAATTCTGTATTACAATATAAAATAATAAAGAACATCCAAAATATAAAGAAAAATAACAAATTACCCTGCACTTATGGTGGCAAACCTTTGTTTAAGGGAGATGAGAGGGGAGGGTTACAATGGAGGATGACTTTCACTATCACCAGTAGAATCACCGTAATCTATTGGTTCAATGGAATCTTTTTCCTTTTGCACAACATTAACAAGGACAATGACACTTGCTTTCACCTCCTTTTGAAGATTTTGTAGAAATGTGACAGTGCACTGTCATCGAACAGATTCACTGCTCGCAGTACTACAGTCTTATTCGGGCGGTACTTTTCTACAAAACTTTGTACTTTTTCCACATTTTATATATTTCCCCAATATCATTTGAAACGAGGGATTCCAAGATTTTATTCGTTTTTGTGCGTATATGTATATGTATAATATACAACCATTATATAAAATATATAATATATAAATATAATAAATATATGATGTGATTATATAGTATACAATTATATGTAATTGTAAACATTTTTTGTGTGTTCTAGGTAGATTTATAAATATATGCTTCCTTAGGAATGAACAGTAATTTCTCCCATCTCTGGACTGGTAACTGATTTATCTTAGAGAATGTAAGATACCATAAGCAAGTTCAATTATACACTGTATCATCAGATAGCTTGTATATTATGCATAAGACGGTCAGTGAGAAAGCAGGATACAGATGAATGTTAGAGATATGTTCTTTACAAATTTCACTTTATATGAACATCATTCCACTTTATATATATATATATTCCCTAAAACAAATAGTATCATGTGCCACAGACCTATAATGATAATACATTATTAAAAAATTCAAAATACCAAATAAAATCTTTAAAAATGTCATACATATACACAGCCTAGAAGATGAATAAGATATGTCTACTTACTGTTTTGTTGGAAGCAAAATCTGATGAAAATAAATACTATAACAGAACTTCATGAGAAATGATTAATTAGCCCACATTTATCAGGAATGTTACTAAATGAGAAGAATTTTCCCTAACATTATATGTAAACCAACATATCCTTTTGCAATAAAGTCAAATAAAAATATTTTAATCAGAAGTCATCCTTTTGACTGGTTAAAAAATATTGCTCAAGGTTATTTTAGATTGGAATCACTACTTGGACAAATGATAATTTGGTAACATAAATTTTAAGGTTTAATAAATATGTAAATATAGCCTCTGTAAGTGCATTTATCTCACCATAAAAATAAATGTGTTTCAAACCAGATTAGCCATAAGGTTTTCATATATTTTGAACTTTCACAATAAATGACATCTGTGAGGCAGATGGAATTAATGACAATGTCCCTTTACTTCCTGTGTTGCTCAACAGAAAATAATACTAATCATTTTGACCTCAAACAACTACACTTTATTGTCTACAGATTGCATCCTTTTTTCACATTTGCTCCTAGAGCAAATGATTTCCACATTAATAGGGGTTCTTCAATGGTTTTTTGTCTGGTTCTTGAAAAATGTCTTTTTCTTTCTTCTTTCAATCTACTGAAAGTTAGAAATGTTTACTTCACCCAGAAAATAAGGTATCTGGATTCCCACTACTATCACAATGATCTAAGCACTAAACTTTAGGAGTAAAGGGACATACAAATAAAGCAAATAGTGCAGTTGTTATATATTAATGTATATTCATTTAATATTTAAATGCAAAGGTTTAAAAGCTATTTCCAGAAATACCAGAAATCTGATACTTTAGAGTGACAAAAAGGGAAAAAAATATAGTTTTCAGGACATTTCACTGGGGAAATAAATTTTAGCATGAATAATTTGCCTAGCAGGTTTAACATTTCACTTTGCTTGCTTTGTATTAGGCAAGCACCATGGAGACAGTTAACTGATATAAGAACTTGAACACTACTGACAGTGCAAACAGAAGCAACCATGGAGAGCAGGAAGACAAGGATTTTGTTATTGTATAAGAACGCATTTATTAAGAAATAAGTTGTATTTAAAAATTGAGGAAAATGAGAACAATTTGTGAGAAAAACAATTGTAAAGGGATCTAGAAATCTTCGGACATGCTTTCATTTTAGTACTGAGATCACAACGCTGAAGATTTAGAAGTCAACATCCTCTAGCAGACAAGAGATGGAGCATATTTTATTTATTCCTATATCTTGATAATTTTTTATACTGTTTGAAACAAATGCTAAAAACAATATATATTAGGGACAGGGATTTAGCTCAGTGTCTGCCTCATAAACACAAGGTCCCAAGTTTGATCCCCGGTACTGAAAACAAGCAAACAAATAAACAAACAAACAAAAACAATATAAATTTGAGTAGTAAAGGGAGGAATGAACGAATCTCATCAACTCCATCAATTATCACATGTGAACAATATTTATGTCTTAGTACTGAAAAATAAGTACTTTGTAAGTAACGGATATAAATAATTCTTTGTTAAAAGTATGTAGTTGGTGATTTTATTATTTATTTTATTGATTATAAAAACATTAAGTATCATTATATGCTTTGTTTTCATTTTATAATCAAAATTGCAGTGGAATTGGCTTGCTTCTCTTGTGTTCTTTGATAGTCCACTGAGTACATATATTAGTTTTTTGAAAACTGAAGTAAATTTGCAATGAGTTATTAATGATATTAATACTCTACATTCAAATTATTAAATAATAGTCTTGCTTGAAAAGAAGAAACATGGAGGCAGTGTAACTAACAACTGTAAATGTTACAAAAATAAAGTGGTATGTTGTTAAATCTCAGCCTTTCATTTTAGCCTTATTTCTTCACAATCCTGAAATAAAGTAATTTTCTAGTTTAAAGGATAGTACAAATTATCTTACTGTTAAAAAATGTTAACATCTTTATTTACTACTTAAACTGTTCTCAACTTTAATGACCAATATAAAATTAGTTTTAAGAAATTTCGAGGCTGTAGGCAAACCTTCATCACTGATCTTGATCATACAATTCCAAAGTGCTCTTGAGATTTTCATTTGTGTGCAAATATGTGTGTACATGTAGTAATATCTATCTAACCATCCATTCATGTTAGCAACTACTTTTATTTCTGATTTTATTTTTATTTTAATTTCTATTTTATTTATTTTATATATTTTATTTGGGAAACTATAGAAAGGCAACTATATATAGTTATATTTATCAGAAATAAAAAAGTTCACATGAACTTTAAAAAGAATATAAAACTGTGCAAGTGAATATACACATAAGCTATTAAGTTGTCAATATTTTCCTTTCTCATGTTATTGTCTCATCTCAAAGGGTACATAAAGAAAAATAAGTTTTAGTGACCTAAGAATATATAGCACTCAAACTGAGTTAAAGAAATTATAAATAATATGTAAAATATATAAATACATTTAACAACAATATAGTATCAGTGCTACACCAAAACGTGAAACAATAATTTAAAGGAACTGCTTAGATCCACAAATGTACAATATCTCCCAGTGTAAATTCAAAATCCTGTTTTTCAGATCTATTTGACTCTGTTTAAAACTAAGAAAGCATATAATGGTATTAAAATGAGGGGATTGGAATTAAAGTTTTTTACCCTGCACCTCTATGATGTTATCCTATTATTTGGATGTATGGTGTAAAAGTGGATATAGATAGATGTGATTCAATTTTTTTAAGAAAAATGTAGTTTCACATCTTTAAGCATAAGCCTTGCAAGGTCTTAATTATTGAAAAACTCTCAAGCCACAGTCTCTTCAATGCAATGCATGCACTTAGTGCCAGTCTTTTTATTTTATTTTCAATTTCCAAGGTATAGATTCTACTCTTTACTACACTTCTTCCAATATGTAGGCATTAATGATCATACACATAGCATCAACCTATACAGTCTGCAATATTTAGCTAAATTGAATCCTTCTTTTGAGCTCACTTTTCTGCTTTTTGTGTTGGCAAGCTTTTTCATGGCATCATCTGGTATCCTAGCAAAACAGCACTGACCTGTAGTTTGACTCATGTACTATAATTGTTTCCAGGAGCATGGATACTTTGCCCCCCTCCTTCCTTCCTTCCTTCCTTCTTCCTTCCTTCCTTCCTTCCTTTCTTTCTTTCTTTCTTTCTTTCTTTCTTTCTTTCTTTCTTTCTTTCTTTCTTTCTTTCTAGTGATTACATGGAGGAATGATTTTGTTTTGAAATGCATTCATTATTCCTGACAATGACATTGTGAAAAAAAGTGATGCTTATGTATAGCATAGTCGGTTAAGAAGAGATCAGTTTCTGGCTGGGGATTTAACTCAATGGTTCTGCCACCTGCCTGGAAAATGTGAGAGATCAGGTGTTAATTTTTGTACTGTAAAATGTTATTTATGCAGTTCATTTTATGGCAGTCCTGAGAGTCAGTTGAATATTTAGGTTAGAGTTTTTAAAAAGCCCTTGTTCCAGTGTTATTTTTAATATGTACAAAAACATATTAATTCTACACATTCATGCATTTTCATACCATACTAAAACATACGCATTGTTAGTTCTTACTACTAAATTCCTAGCATACTAAAGACATATAAGCAATTTCTGACATGAAGGATTCAAAATTGAGCAATCATAATGAGGCAATAACTGACCATTTTGTAAATCTTTAAACAAAATGAGTTTAAAGATATTCATATGGTTTAAATTTCTTTAAATTAGCCTTTCCTTATTCAAACACATCTATTAAGGATCAGGCATTAGGAAAGTTTATTTTTTTAAAGGCTAAAGAAATATTTCAGGATTCTGAACCACATAGTCTTGGTCATAACTTTTTATGTTTTCCATTGAAATGTGAAAGCCACAGAAGACAATATGAAAATAAAGAGGTAAGGGTGTGTCCTAATAAAACTTTTTTACAGATGATCATTATTCTGCTGTAGATGTTTTTTACTATGAGAGATTTTTTTACTCTCCAGTTAGATATATAATATCAATTCAATGTTTTAGATTTAATGTACTTATTTTATCTGCAAAAATGGAAATACATATTTTCATAGTATTACCCTTAATTTTGTGCTGTAGCTATGCTTTTAGAAGTATTCTGTAAATCTCTGTTTTTTTAGATAGCAGAGTATATGATGTGATGAGTGAATCATAAATATGGAATCATTCCCACACCTTTGGTGTTAGGAAGTGAGGCCTCTGGTTCCATGATATTTTGAGGTGATTCCCATGTATTCCATTAACCTATAGACTACGGTATTGGCTGAAGATCTGCAGGATAAAGAAGCAAAGTGATAACCATGATTTGAATCTCTTTGACTCAAGAGCAACCATTACGTCTTCCAAGGTCAGCGTGGTTTAGTCAGCTTTCTACTGTCAGGTCATTGATTAATGGTACTCAACATTGTATCTATTTCTGATATATTGGACTTTTGAAGGCAAGAGTGACCATGATCATAGGTTCACTGTTGGACCCGTGTGGGGCCTTTGTCTCTGCCATTGTAGTCACTTCTTTACTGTGAATAGTCCATCATGATGAAGGCTGGCTGAAATTAACAGGCCTAGTACTTTGATACTTAGTTGTTCAAAGTCTATTTCATGGTGGATTCATTCTGGTTGGTATTGTCACATGATATAAAAATCTCAGATTTTCATAGCCACATATGCAGTTACATATTTATATCTCAAACCCATTTGTCTCTTTTCTTGTTTTTATTCTTCTAGACATCTTACCATAAGCCACTGAAAAATTATCACTGTAAAAACAATCACTGAAAAATGTTCTCAACTTGGGTCACATTTTTCCCCACATTTCATGGATAGCTAATGTGTACCAATCCCATTTCTGCCCATTAGAAGTATTTTCTCCACCCAATTTATTTCAAGGAAGTCTTCAAATGTGCCTGGAATGTAACCACATCTACTTTTAGCCTGTATGCGCCCACTGAGCTAACCCATCTGCAAATGCAGCTCTGAGATTTGGGTTGATCTCTTTCAGTATATCATAAGTCCCCCGCCCCCAACTTCCCAATTTGTAAGTGTGAGGTGGAAGACAGTCTGTAGCAGTTGTGAATAACATGGGCTCTTGGGTACTTGTCTATGCAATTTACATGCACTGTCTCTTCCTGACCCCAGACGCACCACAATATAGGCATTGCCTAGCCTTCTAGCTTGGTCTTTGCAATAGAAGCAGCAGAATGTTTGGGTAGTTCCACATATGCGGGCATGTGGTATCCCACAGACCAAGTATTACATCTCTCTAGTGCTGGGTGACATGTAAAAGGTTCCCAGTAAAAGGCAAATATCTCTGTTTCAGATAGCATAGAATTCCATCTGTCTGCACTACAATGCTTCCACTGAAGTCCATTGTAAGATCAGTCCTCTGCCTTGTACTACCTCCAGCTGTATTCTGCTATATTTTATTACATGTTTGTACCTCAGCTTAAGCCTAGTGGAGAGCTCTGTTCCATTCCAAGCTTGATTCAAAGATGGCCACTTCTATCACCTGGATTATGATATGATGTAATAGTTCTAGGTGTAGAATATTTGCCTCTAGAATTCCAAATGACTTTATCAGTCTCTATGCTTCCTTATCTGTAGTAGAGGATGAAGAATAAATCAGTTGGGCTAGAGATTTAGCTCAGTAGTGCCCCACCCGCCTTGTAAGCACAAGGTCCTGAGTTCAATCCCCAGTAACACACACACACACACACACACACACACACACACACACACACAAGAATACATCATTTATTGTTTAGTTTGAGGAAAGCACTTAGCATATTCCTGATCATAGAAACATGACAATATTTACTGCAAAACCTTTTCTGCATATTCGGAAAATTTATTTTCTATGTTTGGAAGGTGTGGTTCTTATTAATGTCTGGAAAGTACTAGCCACCTCTAGCTCATTTTGTGCCCTCTGTATGAGGCCTCCAGTGCTAGGCGTCAGGATAATGCTCTGTGGAAAGTCTGAGCGATCTAGATTCCTTCGGACAATATAATGATTTAAGGAAAAAGAATTAACAGAACCCTGAGAGAACTTTTAAATGAATGTTGTTGTCCATTCCAAGGAAAGTGAACTATTTCTGATATTCTATCCTGATTAAAAGTTAAGGAATATGTTTGTCTCAGCAACAGTTCAATGGCATAAAACTGAGCCCTTACTACACTACTATAGAAATGATACCACATACAACACAATGACTAAGATTGGTAACTGATTAATCCTATGATAGTTTATATGCATTTTATAAAATTTACCTACAGGTTCGACACTGGTGAATTGAACAGGTATGATAAAGACCAATACCCTTTTACCCTTCAGTTTTTTAATGGTAACACTAATTTCCACCATCCCTCATCTGTAGATAATAGAATTTTTTGATTTAAAATTTTGGCTATTTGGGAAGGTGGTGACAGAAGTCCACTTGTCCTTGGGACTGTAATATTCCTTACTCTATATAACAGCCCTGTTATATAGAGTCCAAGTGTTCAATATCTTCTACTCTAACAGGGACTCCTGATGACAATGAGATTTCCAGATAGCCGTGTAAACCATTGTGCTTAATGATCCTTAAATTATTTAATTGGATATTTCCTCTTTGCCACTGTACCCATGAGAATTAAAGCATGTAGGTCACTCAGAGGAGAGAAGTGGGGTAGTAATTGCACTAAATATTTGCTGCAGTGTGTTAGGGTCATTCCTTCCAGAAATATGAATGCATCTTCCATTCTTGAAGTTCTGGGTCTGAGCATTGTTTTAGGTTTGAGAGCTGATCAAGTAATATTGATTTTTTCGCTGGGGATTTAGCTCAGCGGTTCTGCCTCCTGCGTTGTAAGCGCAAGGACCCAAGTTTGAACCCTGGTACCAAAAAAAGAAGGAAAGAAAAAAAGACCCAACAATATTGACTTTTTCTCAGAACAACTGCCTTCAACTTCCTGTTGTTTTATTCTTGCCTTTCACTGATTGTAAATGTTAACTAGTTCTATTTTTGATTGATTTATTTCCCTCGGGTAATGTCATTGCCTGTGTGTCTTCTCCAAATACTCTAGCAGTCTCAACTTTTGTCAGCTTGACCTTCAGATGGTGATTTTGGCCTTGTGGCAGTCTGGAAGCTGGCAGCTGACTTCCATTAGCTTGTGGAATATCATTAGCACGGGCATTAAGAAGCTGGCTCTGTGGATGCTGAAGAGGACCTCTCCTGGCTTCCCGTGTGATGCTTCTTCTCACCAGGTCAGTCCTGGCCTGGGAAAGTGCTGTGCCTTTTGGAACTTCACCTAGAAGATAACTTGGTGATTTTCTTTGGATGTCCATTTCAATGTACCCATTTGCTTAGCTGTCTTATTCCTCCTCCTACTATTAATCATACAGCTTGGGCATTTCTGTCTTGCTCAACATTGGCCACGGCCCGGTATGAAAGGCATTCTTATGTTGAGTTCCTCATTCCAGAAGTTCTTGCTAAAGTGTTAATTGCCTGTTTCTGTAGAATGTGGCTTTAAGCCAATGAAATGGTACTTATTCAATTATATGTCTGGTATCCTTAATCAAGTGGTTTCAAAATCCAATTTCAGCGATATTTCCTGGTTCATGGTAATGCTACACAATTCATTCTTGCTTTCTACATATAATTCCCTTCTTCCCTTTTTGGTCTAGTATTTTACAAGCCATTCATCTTGAGCTTTACTCTCCAGGCAGAAAGTTGAGAGAAACTTTTGAGAGTATTTTTCTCTTTTAGAGGAATCATCTCTTCAGCATCTTCCAGTGCAGCTAGTCCTTTTTAAGAAAAATCAGGCCAACTGTGCAAACTGATTATTAGAGCAGGAAGAACAATAGAGGCAACAGCTTTAAAGGACTTCATTCATTCCGTCTTCTATTGTCTTTTAGGGCCTCATCAAGGCCTCATTCTAGCACAGCATATCTACTTTAGTTGGGCTTGTAAATATTTCTGGAAGACTGCAACTCCAAACACTGGACCTTCTTTTGAATTTCTATATCAGTGCAAGTGGATTTTTGTAAGCTTCAGTAGAATCCTTGAGGCGCTCACATTTTAGCCGTTAAAGTCTACATTTCACATTATCCTTCTACAGGGAGATAATTCCAGATTGCAGCAATAAGCTCTGGGGACAGTCAAGCATTGCTGCCTTAATATATTTCTCTCTCCAAGAATATTTTTCTAGTTGACTGCTGGTGAAAACCATTAGTGATTGGAGTATGTCATTTGGCAAAGGTTATCCTGTCTCCCATATCTTCAGGATGGCACCCCTCTGCTTGTTTCTAAGTGTGTGCCCTATTCCAAAGGAGCAATTTACAATTGTGTTTTCCAGTAGTTTGACTCTTTTGAGATGTAGATAGCAGAGCATTTAGATATTAAGTGCTTTATTGAGGAAGGTCATCTAAAGGAAAATAGAAAGTCAAGATGTTAGGAGATGCTCAGGACTGGATACAGATCTGGCCTTTGTGGTGGGACGGAGAAGGAAGGAAAACTATGTTTGCAAGTCTCAAACTATATTACAATTCAAAGAAAAATTTATCACAGCAGTAAGATGAGGATATTTTGAGTCAAAGTTGCCCATCAAAAGTTCTTGTATCCCAGGGACTTTACTGCCTTAGGAATCTTGCTGTTCTTGGTCAACCTGGATGTGAATCGGGCACAGTGCAGCTGGTACCAACAGTCAGTGCAACTCCCATGAGCAGAGATACGAGGGGATCATTGTCTTAAGTGCTACAATCTAGAATGTTTTCCTTGCATTGTCAGTGGAGATAATCCCACATGTTGACAATGGCAGAAACTCTGTCAGCCTAGGTACCTGAATAAGGCTGTTGTGCATGAGTAATTATTTGTAATCAGAATGAACTTGTTCTAGATGAGATTTTTGTTTGTAATTCCTTTTTGCATTTGCATTTACTTACCACTCCATGGATGCTGTGCAGTGAGTTCTCACCTGTAGCTTTCATGGCGTGCAGTGATGTCCACATAAAGTATTTTTATAGCCTCATAACACCAACAATTTTGCACCCAAAGATTGTTACTGGCCCCAGGTAGATTTATATAATTGAAGAGATAATTATTTAAAATTTTAAGTAAAATGGTGTCGACTTCCTTGGTTTCCTGCTTCGATTTCTTTTTTCCTACTTCAATATCTGCTGTTTCTATATTTCTGAACACTATTCATATACCTGTTCTTGAAGAATTTTAACTGTTGGCTATTGTTCCCTGTTTGTCTCAATCTGGGGTAATATTCTCTGATTTCTTACTTCAGGTTTTTCCTGAAATTTGTTTTGATTTCATATTTGGAAATCATCAAATCTTCTATTTTGATGTGCTCTCTTATTTCATGATCTCTTAATTCTAGATCACCTTCTATACACTTGATCTGTGCATTTAACAGAAAGCCCTATATTGCTGTCTGCTTGTGGTTCTAGTTTCCAACTCTGTTTTCATAGCCCGTCATTACATGGGGCTTCATGTTAATCAAGACATATTCTCTCTGAAATGTTCTCCAGTCTCTTTTTTCTGATTCCAGGGTGATATATCCTTTTACAAATAGTACAAACTAACAACTTTCACAAAATTTAATGATTTCTTTAATTATTTTTGGCTTTTTTGTTTAACTGTTTATACACCGCTTCTTTAAACAGTCTATTTGTAATCTGTTATTGTTATGTTGTTAATCTTCCTAAAAATAAATATTTCTACAACTACTATAAAATTAAAACTATAAAATATGCATAATTTAAAAATCTTTAATTCTACAAAATATGAAAATGTTTAATATTATAACATACATTTTTTAGAACTTTTAAAATCTGAATAAAATGTTTTGGTGGATTATGTAAATAGTCCTAGATTTTTAATTTTAACTGCATGTAGTATAGAGCTAATTAGTACAATTAATTATTATTTATAAGGTTATTAATGTATTACTTAATAAAATAATATAGCTTCCAATCAAAGAGAAATGTTTGTTCTTTCAAACGGTGTTGGAATTTACTCTGCTATGATTTAGTAGAAATGATTAACAGCAATCTCAAGCAGGCTACAGAGTTCAGTGTAATATTTTCTTATTTTGACATCCAGAACTCGAGGTTACTACCAAGTGTAGGAAATATTCAATATAGTTTTTCTCCACGTACCTCCTAAAGTTCAAGTCATATTATCTAACCCAATTGCTAATGTTCAGAGCTAAAAAGAGATAAACATTTGTTGATTCTGGCCCAGCATAGGTACTGACCTTGTTGCAAGTGTTTACTCCAGTTGCAAAATATGATGATACAACTTGCGGGAGGAGAAGTACAGTGAGGGAGTGAGCCCGCAGTCCACACGGAGGCTGAATGACTTTGTTTATACATTAGAGTAATCAATGTGGCAATGTGGGGTCGCTGTGGAGATAAAGCCAAGAATCACATAAATATTCAACTCCTGGCAGGAACAGTAGGAGGACTACTCAATAGTGAATAAATAATGGCTGCTATGATTAGGAGGAGAAGGAGAAGGAAGAGGACGAAGAGGGGAAGAGGAGAGGGAGAGATGGACACAGGCAAAAAGAAATAAAAGTAGGAAGGAAAAGGTGAGAGGAGACAGGAGAACAGAATGAGGAACTGTTCCACACCAATGGGTAGTTACTGCTTTGCAATTCTGCTAGTAGTTAATAAGCAATGATGGCGAATTGTTTTTAATCCTACCATAAATCGTTCTTATCAGGAGTTGTTAAACATTTCAAATACTTTTTTTTTTTTTTTTTTTTTTTTTTTTTGGTACTGGGGATTGAACTTGGGACCTTGTACTTGCGAGTCAGGTGGTGGCACCACTGAGCTAAATCCCTGTTTTAAATAATTTTTAAATGGTGTGAATTTCAATCAACAATACTTTTAGTGTGAAGCTTCTGTATAATATTTCTTTTTTCATTTAACTTTTTTTGGTGTCCCAGATGTGTTTCTATCACTGCCTGGCTTTGTAGTCTTGGGTAGATCATTAGAATTTTTATGAAGGTGATACTTAATTCTTCTTTGCAACTTAGCAACATTAAGGGGTAGATATTTTTCAAGAATATATTTTCTTGTTTAAATTAAAATTTCAATTAAAATTTATTTAAACTAATTTTCTTAACAAAATTAAGTTTTAAATCATTTTCTCAAGCTCTTATATATTATTAAAGTAAATGTAGTTTAACTGATCTTAATTCTTCTCTCTCAATTTTTTTTCTCCTTCTTTATTGCCATCTCTGGTTTTGATTTCTCTTTCTTCTCTTTCTCAGGTATGTAACCAGATAAAATTGATTTTCTTTTTGTTTCAATGTTAGTATCTTCAGTATCAGCCTATGAATGTGAATGTGTATGCTTGCAATTATTTTTGAATGAATATTGCACAATGTAGAATTCAGTATTTATTTATAAACATAATTTATTTAAATATAACAATGTCAAAACACTTCCCCTAAAGTCTTTGTTTGTATTATTTTATCTATTCAGTAAACATTTCAAAGAACTCCCTTTTAATTTATTTCTGCTTAAAATACAAATGCCATCCTTTGAAATCATTATTGAAAATAGACCAAAAGCTAACAGTAAGGCTAAGATGAAACAAAACGTAAAAGCACAAAAAAATAATGCAGACAATCCAAACCTCTATCCAAACGCCTTTTGTCACACACTTCAGGGTACTAAAATAGAGTTTTCTATTCCTGTCACATCCAGTTGCAGGATTTACTAGAAGTGGACCTTGTTCCAGTTAGATGAAGTAAGATTATACCAAAAGCTGCTGATCTGTTTTCAGGATTGTTACAATCTTTGAGAAAAAAATAGCTTAGTGTAATAGAATTTTAGCAGAAATAAGCCTGCTACTAGTTGGGAAAAATTATTATAGCCACAGAGACTGAGATGCCAAACTTGTTTATTTGACCATACTCTATGAAATCAGGACATAGAGGAAAGGTAATACATTGAAAATATATTTTTTAGGCAGAAATATAATCCCCTGTGAATTGGCCATCTAAATTTTTCTCTAGATAGCTTTCATAAAATAGTCATTACCAACTCGAGCAACAATCTCACATCTTATTTTACAGTAACACTCCCCCTTTCCTGAGTAATCTGAATGATGGAAGGATAAATGGGTAGTTAGGTTACTCTTTTTAGTAAACACCTTATTCTGAAAGAATAAATTTTAAAATTGATGTACAGTTGAAAATACTAAACTGATTAGGCATCAATTCAGAATAAGTTCTTGGGGCCAATCACTAACCTGAAAAGCATAGTAATTGTCTTTTAATAATTTATTTCTTAACTAAATCCTTTACACTTGAGCTAGTATACTCAGGTAAACAATTCCCTTCGGTAAGAAAATGGCTTACGAGTCGAAGGCAGAAATGATATATAAAGGAGTGGTGTGTCACTTACACATTCCCAGTGAAAGCCAACAAAACATTAGGTGAAATACTGAGAAGTGGAAGTTCATGTCTGTAGCTTTATGTTAAAATATACAGATTTTTTTATTTGAAAGACAAATACAAAATGGTCAAAATGATGCATAGATTATATAATATTTTGTGCATGAGTGAAATATCAACTAAATTTAATGATGTCACTAAATTGTGTCTTTGTCAACAGCCTATTCAAGCTGTCAAGCAAGAAAAAGTCAAAGCAAAGCAATGAGTAGCTTTTTAAGTGAATGTGAGTCAAACTAACAAAAGAGAACCTAGGATGCAAAGTTGTTTACCACGCAAAGAGATGTGAGAGCCCTGTCCACATCCTCTTCTCCATCCTTCTCGCTGGCACCTGCCTGCAGCCACACTGACAAATCATTGCTTCTCTGACCCCTAATTGGAACATTTTGGCCACAGTTATTTTGGATTAGCCAAAGACAATTCACCTAGAAATGTCATACTCCAGATTTGCTCTTTATGTTTATATTGTGCTTCCCCTGAGTAATGGCTCTATGAGCTCAAAAATTGATTGTCATTTGCAGCCAGAAACTCTAAATGCATGAATATTAACAAAATAACACACATTGATGATCTTTACAGGAAATGTTCAGTGGGACATATATGGCGCAGAGAAATCATTCTAGATTTATATAGCAGTAGTTTCTGTAAATTAAAGCTTCCCAGTCCATGATGAAGCAAAAGATCTTCCTGAAACAACAAGATTTGGGAAAAGTATTTTTTGGCTTTGTTACTTAATAACCTATTCTGGCACAAAAATTCATTTTCTATATATTAATTTACCTTTTTCTAAAAAGAGATAAATTATCAACCACTTCTGTTATTATTATGGAGACAGAAATAAACTACGTGGACATACTTATCATAGGATTTGACATATTATATATTAATTACTGAAGAAATACTGGTGTTCCTATCCAGGGAAGCTTAATCCTCCCACATACAGAAAAAAGCAATCATGTTTTGAAAACTCAGAAAAATTTCAAAATAATGTATCCAACAATTTTTTCCTATTCTCTTGGCATTCTTCTTTTTCCAAAACTTGCTCTAAGTATCAGTATTCTTTCCACGGAGAGTACAGGTGATTTCTCTCCTTAACTTCGGTTGTCAGCATAGCAGTAGGCGTCATGGTCTATTATTTTGGATAAATCACTTACCTTCAGTAGCTTAGTTACAATGGCTGCCCCAATTCAGAGCACAAATACAATTATGTAGCAAAACAATACAAACAATTATTTGGCTTTCAACTTCAGTTAAAGATTTTAGACATGAATGAGCTCCATAAGGTGAATTGCTAAATGTTACAGGCTAGGGATGACATCGGGAGACAAAGAAGCAAGTTGCTAAGTGAGAAGACAGGACTTTGAATAGGAAATCTTGTTCCCTGAGTCCCACTCCCTTGCCCAGACCCCACTAGAATGGTTTGGGTTGTATGGGTTCCCTCAACACATTTCAAATAGAAGCTTTAAGGTGACGTACCTACAGGAAAACTTGATATATGTCCTCTGAGTCACTAAAGGGTTCAGAACTGGTGCCACTCAGACAGGAAGAAAGCAATTACTAGAGAAAAATTCAACACATGCTTCAAGATGTCATGGCAGAAGAGAATTACATATATCAAAAAGGTTTACTCAGGAATGATAACCATGAGTTGTCTTTCATTTAACCAAAAGGAACCACTCAAAAAGGCAGCTTAGGCCAAGGAACTGGCCAAATGTCAGTATGCAGAGAGTGAGCAAGGAAGTGCAAATGATTAGCCAGAGAAATTCTTGAACCCAGCGCAAATATTATAGCTCAGATATCACCAGGATTGGCACATTTCCAAAAACAACCCAAGAAAAAATTTTAGGAGCAGAATCGCCTCATCTTCTTAATAGTAGCCTTATGTTTACATACGTATAGAACTTGTAGGGGCCAGGGATTTACATGCGGGCACCTGCCTGGCAAGCACAAGGTCCTGAGTTTGATCCCTGGTACCAGAAAAAGAAAATAATAAAATAAAATAAAAAACAACAAAAAGACTGGTAATACACTCAAATGCAGAGGAAATTATGCATCTCATATGCATTAATATTTTTGAATTTATTGTTGTAGAGACTGTACAAAATACCCCAAGTATGTTGGGATGCTGTCTTTTCAGTGGTTCGTTTACATAGCTATCTTTCAAATGCAGACCTTCTTAATGTTGTAACCCTAGAACAATGGAAGTAAAACATGTACTGTACTTTCTAGCCCTTTCTGACTTCCATTTTCTCATTATTTTGCCTTTCACATCAATTTTACAAAAGTCAAATTCTGAATTTACAAAAGAGGGAAAGAAGCAGTAGATATCAGATAAGGGAAATAAAGAATCAGCTATATCTTCCTTCTTTTTACTGTATTCATAATTTATTCTTTTCCTTTTTTCAGGTATGGTGGTTGTTGCACAAGCTTTGGGTAATGAGAAAGCTCTCAGTATGATTTGAATTGAACACAATTCTATACACAGCATACACAGGGGGATGTAACAATGCTAATATTGCTAATGGTGTATTTGTCTATTCAGTTATAAAACTCAATGGAGGTATAATTGATATACAAAAATCCTATGTATATTTAATGTATGCAACTTCATTAGTTCAGACACATATACAAGCACATATACATACCTGCACATGTAACACACACACACACACACACACACACACACACACAGTGATACCATCACCGAAAATATACCATTATTCAAAATAATTAATATGATCACCATTTTTTTGTATTTTTTTGCTTATATATGTGTGTGCATGTATATTGTGAGAATATTATATATGAGATCTGCCCTTTTAATAAAATATTAAGTGCGCAGTACAGTACTGTAAATCACGGGACTAAAGTTTAAATATAAGCAACAAACTTTTTTTGTTTTGTTTTGTGGTACCAGGGGTCGATCTCTTGTCCTTGTGCTTTCGAGGGAGGCGGCGGAGCCACTGAGCTAAATCCCCAGCCCAACAAACTGGTTTATTAAAGATATTTTCAAAATGTTGCTTTTGAAACTTTCTCTTCTGCGTGACTATTTACTGAAAGAGCTATTTTAAAGCAAAAGAAATTAGATCATATTATACAATTTATTAAAATATTGAAACAAGTGGAAAAAATTGATCACCAGCTATATGCTCTTTTGTCCTTTTTTTCAGCAAATGATACTATGCTTATATTTATTCAAACTTAAGCTATGCGCACAGATGTTTCTACACAGAAAAGGAAACCCTGAATTGTTGAATTGTTCTGGTATAACTGGGCTCAACCAGACACTTGAGGGTTTAAGAGGGAATGCCATGACCAACAAATCCAGACACTCGTTGAGCTCAGCTAAATCCAACAGAAACATTGAGCCTTATACTTTCATCCTTGAGACAGCTTGAACTCAAAAGCTATTTGCAGAGTTATCTGCGGATGAGACAAAAAAAAATGAGTGTACCATGTGAAATAGTGTTTCAAATAACATAGTGGTTTGAAGCCATTTATTCAAATTGTAAAAGGCTTTATTTTTTTTCAAGTTGATTCAGATTGTTAAAATAATATTGTTCTTTTTAAAAACATGAACTTTCCTCTCCTTCAGAAAAACATAAACATAGTTCACCTAGTCCTAAACCATCTCATTCATCTGAGACTAACAGTGAATAAAAAAGGGCATTATGTGGACAGTCAGAAATTCTATGTCTAAATATGTGCCCCAAACTAATTATCTAAAGTGTCGCTATAAAGACAGTATTTACAACGTGCATTCCTCTGAGGGTGAAATAATTACATGTGCTATAAGGGAGGGAAAAAATGTTGCACTTTTTCTCTGAGATACCTTTATTTTCCATCACTGACATTATAGTTTGGAAAAAGTATGATTGTTTTTATTAGGCAGTCCAAGGCATGACACCATACATAGCAAACTTCTGTGAACAATAAATCCAAGAATAGTAGCAGTTTATCTTATTTCTTGGAATCATAATATGACTAATGATACAACTACTATGTTTGGGGACTTTTTATGCTTTCTGTTTACAATGATTGAGGGATTCCCACATGGATATTGTTTTTCATGGCTTTCCATACAAAATCAGAATTTTTTCATGAAATACTACCTGAATTAAAAGCATTTTTATTTCTTCCAATTTGCTCTATGGCAGAAGTTCAGGTTTATTTAAAAACTGCTTCTTTAGGAAGTTGCAGGACAAACTGAGCTTGCCAATAAAATGTCCTGGAAAGTTACTGCCAAAGAACTTTGTTCAGTTTTTCAACTGCTATTTGCATTCATGCTATCTGTATGCGCACACACACACACACACACACACACACACACACACACACTCTCACTTAAGATTCCTGAGCAGCCTGACTTCTACACGAGCAAACTAACAAGCCTCAAAGTCAAGTCAGGTCTGTGACACTCTGTCCCACTGTGACTGTGGTCAGCATCTGGTGCAACATGGAACATCATACTTAACCATGGTGACAAATTTTATCTCCCAAAGCTCTCAGCCTCCTCTTTTTATTGCTTCAGGGAACATGCATTCCATTGATTTTAGCAAATGAATTTCAACAATTTTCATTAAAATTAACAGCTAGTATGAATAGGATGGAGAATAAAGTAGAAATAAACCCTGCTCTGTGGTGTTTACAGTCTAGTTGGGGAGACATATGAAACATGAAAACAAAAACATATGGAATAGGCATCTATAGCAGAATATGTGCACATTACAGTAACTGGATTATGATGGCTTCATCAAACAAGGGTTCCTTTTCTTATTAAAGAAGTTCTTTTGTGACAGATTATGATTACCAGAGATGTATGCAGCAATATCGTCTATCAGAAATATTCTTTCTATAGCTCCGGTGTGGAGCATGTGCTTTTCTTCTTGAATATGCCCAAGAGTCAAACATGGCCAGAATAATGCTATGTAGCTTTCATGAAAGTTACGTAGCATACTTTTTATTTCATGAAAGAAATAAAGCTTCTGTCTTATTATCTTGGGGTGCTTCACTTTGGAAAACAGACATCATGCTTTGCAGGTTATAGGCAGCCACAGTTTGGTATGGTGTGTGTTTTACCCCAGCCCAGGGCCAACTGAAGTCTCAGCCAACAGCTTTCACCTTTTCTTTGTGACTGGATGAGTCCCATGGCGGTTCTAATAGTCAATCTTCAAACCTACCCAACTGGCAGCAAGGAGCAGAGATGAAGCATCCTTTGGCCAACATACAGGTTTGTGAGAACAATTAGTATTAAGTCACCAAGTTCTGGGGTTATGTGAGATTTTAGTACTTATAAGTGGAGTTCTGCATAAAATTAACTCTCTATATATGCGTGAGTATTTGGGGAGAATCAATGACATGTAGGGAAATGGAATCTTGAAAACTTCTAAGGTGAGAATTAATCAAAGTCAAAGAGTGAGTGACTTTTCCCTTCAAGGGAAAAGAAAAAATAAGAGAAAAGGAAAAAAAAATGGAAACAAAGTCTTTGTAAATAGGAGGTGAAGGGAGGCCAGAGTAATGGGGGAAAAATAAGAACCAAGAGCGTCATGTAATGGTGCAAGATCCCAATGCTGAACGTAACTATATTGTATACCTAAAATGTACCAATAAAAAAAAGTGAGTGACTATCAACAGAAACCAGGTGGCCCTTAAAACAGAGTTCTTGGTGAGAGGTGTAAGAAAGGAAAGAACAGTATTCTTGGAAGCTGGAAGAAAGGAGGCACTAAGAAAAGTCACCTGCGGGGGCATAAACATAGGATGTTGAATGAAAGTAGGTCTTAGGAGGTTCTCAGGCAAGTGCTGTTGAAATGCTTCCTGTTCTTGTAGCTGCCTATAGTAAAACAAAAAAGAAAGGAGTTGGGTTAAACAAAAGTCTCTCAGATGAAAGAAAACCAGGGCCTGATGTTAAAAAATAAAAACTTGCTCATTTTCTACTTAGAAACATATGCTAAACTCAAGCAATTATATCAGAAATAATATTAAATCCAGGGTGATGCATATGGCACAGAAAAACAGAACAATGTCAGCCTTTAGGTCACAACATGGTTGCTCCACCTCCAGGGATTGCATCTTAGACCCTGAGTGAAGGGTGAGAGGGAAGGGCCGACACTGCATCATTATAAGACTCTGTAAGATCAAGAGTGACTCCCACCAAGGATTACACATGTTCATAAATATAAAGCTCTTTGAATCATGCCGGGAATATAAATCAGTGTTGGCTTAAGAGAAGAGAAAAATAGCATGTACCTGATGAATAGTTTCTTCTGATCAGCATATCAAAAGCTTTTGAGATAATCCTGATTTGGTGAATACTTCTTGCTACTCTTTGGTCAACATGAAGCCAGATGTTTTCAACCAGGTCCGAGTCCCTCTTAAGGAGCAGCAGAGGGGAAGCTGAAAAATGGACACTGGTAGTGTAGCAGCCCCATCTACCGTGAGTGTGTCCTGGCTTTTCTAACCTGGTCTGACAATCTGTAACATTTAATGCTGGACAAAAATATTTAGCGAGGCTTTATCATATATATGTGAGGGATGATTGATACTGAGAGGATATTTAGAAGTAATTTGGGGGACATATACTAGGAAAAAAATTCTACTGATCTTTGAAGATCAAAGTAATAACCAACTTTATCTTCTAAGTGATTGTGTGTATAAGACATTTTCTTTTATATTTGCATATTTACAAGGTCTAATTTTTCCTTCATTTCTATGTGACTCATATTTTGTTATCTGTTTTCTTTTGCCTTATAGACTTTAGTTTTTCTTCATTGTATGATATCAACATCTGCTCTCAAATTTTGACTTGAAGAAAATATGTTATTCGCCTTTTAGTAGCTTAATTTGAAAGGTGCAGAATTCTCAATAGGTAGATTTCCTTTTAAT
>NW_022900950.1:10420066-10437550 GCF_012274545.1 Fukomys damarensis | reverse complement strand
TATTAACTATTATATTTTAAGAGTTCATTGTTTTTGCAAAGTCAACTATATATATGGTGTAATTTCTTTCTTGCTATTTTGGTTTCCTTTTTCCATTTAGCTCTAGGTAGTTTTTGATGTATCCTTAAAATCATATTTAAGTTTTCTTTTAAAATGATTCAAGATTGACAATTTGTACTGCACTAGGGTAATACTGAGGCCTTCTCACTGAGCTGTGTCCTTACCACTACCACTCTGACTTGGTCTGAAACCAGGTCATTTTAAATTGCTGAGTGGTCCACTCTGCTCTTGAACTTGTGGTCCTTCTGCCTCAGCTCCCCAGAGTGCTGGCAGTACAGGTGGTGCCACCACATTTGGTTTACAGAAACACTATGGAAAGGCCAGAGAGTTCCTATATACCATTTCCAATCTTATTCCTACTAATATAATCTTGATTATATATAGGATGTTTGTTACAACATAGTAATCACCATCAAATGCATTATTATTAACTAAAATAAATACATTTTCAGCTTCCTATAGATGTTTTAAACTAAACACTTTATTTTTAAAATTATTATTATTGTTATTATTATTATTATTATTATTGTTATTATTATTATTTGGTACTGAGGATTGAACTCAGGCCTTTGTGCTTGCAAGGTAGGAGGTGCAACCACTGAGCTAAATCCCCAGTCCCAACACTTTAGTTTTTTAAATGCAGTCTAGGTTCACAGCAAAAAGGAGGGAGAACTGCAAAGGTTTCCCATCTACCCTCTGCCCCCATATGGTGATGGAGAAATCTGTAGGATTGTGCATAGACTCCCTATAGCATGAAACCCATCAGAGTGGTTATCACAACTACTGAGCCCACATGGACACATCAGATTACATTGGGCTCATTCTTGTTTTTGTGTAGTCCATGAGTTTGGACAAATGTGTAGTGACATACACCTGCCATGTGCATCATAAAGAGAATCTCGTTACTCTCAAAATTTTCTCTGCTAAATCCATTCAATATTCCTTTCCTTAGCAACTATTGATCTATTTGTTTCCATAGATGTACCTTTCCAGAAGTAATTTAGTTCGGCCCATACAGTCTACCACCTTTGAAAGTAGTTTCTTTCACTTGGGAAAAAACATTTAAGGTTCTTCCAGGTATTTTTTTTTTCTTTTTATACAGTACAGTTACATTCATTACTGGGATCTTGTACCTTTACATGACAGGTCTTGGTTCTCAATTTTTTCCCCTTGTCCCCATCCTCCCTTCACCCCCTCTCTCCTCCCCATTTACAAGCACTTTATTTCCATTTTTTCATTTTCTCACATTTTTTCTTTTCCCTTATTCCCTTTCTCCTACACTTCCCACTTTCCCTACACCTTTAGCCCTTTTCTTCCTATTTCACATTCTTAATTATCCCATTAGGATATTGTGTACTATTATAGTTTTTCACACCAGAGAACTATTCGCTATTTACATATGTGTGACTTATTTATTTTGCTTAGGGGTATATCCTTAATATGTATTCATTTTCCTCTGAATGAATCTAATTTCTCATTCTTTCTGGCTGAATAATATTCCATTTTATAGAAAAAACACATCTTCTTTATCCAGTTTCCAACTGATGAGCAGATGGGCTGTTTCCAAGTTTTAGCTATTACAAACCGTGCTGCTATAAATATAGGTGCACATATGTCACTGTGATATAATTCTTGTAATACTTTTGGAAAGATACCCAGCAGAGGGATGGCTGGGTCAAATGGAACCTCTAGTCCCAGCTCTTTGAGGCATCTCCATATTGATTTCCATAGTGGTTGCACCAGTCTGCACTCGTACCAACAATGGAAAAGGGTTCCTTTCTCCCCACAACCCCGCCAACATTTGTTATTGTGTGATTTCTTGATAGCAGCCATTCTTTGTGGGGTGAGGTAGAATCTCAGTGTTGTTTTCATCTACATCTCTCAAATGACCAGTGATGTGGAACATTTTTTCAAATATTTACTTGCTGCTTTTACTTCTTTGTCTGAGAAATATCTGTTAATTTCAGATACCCATTTTAGAATTAGGTCTTTATATTTGTGGGGGCTGGCTGTTTCAAGAGCTTTATATATTTTAAATAATAGTCCTTTGTCTGAGGAGCAGCTAGTAAAAAGTTTTTCCCACATTGTAGGTTGTCTCTTAGTTCTGTTGATGGTTTCTTTTGCAGTACAGGAGTTTTTTAATAAGATGAGATCCCAGTTGTTGATTCTTTCTGCTAGGTCCCGTGCTACTGAGGACTTGTTCATAAAGTCTTTTCCTATGCCAGTGTCTTCCAAGGTTCTGCCTAACTGATCTTCCAGCAAGTTTAGTGTTCTGTTTTAATGTTGAGATCTTTAATCCACTTGGATTTTAATTTAGTGCATGGTGAGAGATAAGGGTCTAGTTTTAATCTTTGGTAGGTTGAGATCCAGTTTCTCCAACACCATTTATTAAAGAGGATATCTTTCCAGGTGTTATTTTTAATAGTATTCTGTCTCATTTCTTCTCAGTAGACTAAGATTCCACGTAAATGTAACAGTTTATCAATTAACATACTGAAAAACCATCCTACTTACTACCAAGTTTTGGAAATTATGAATAAAGCTGGCATAAACATTCATGTGCAAGCTTTTTTGTGCACATTAAATTTTCAGCTGATCAGAGTAAATTCTAAGGAAAGTAACTGCTTATCATATAATATGAGTGTGTTTAATTTTGGAAATAGTTTACCAAATGTCACTCAAAATATGTTGTATACGCCTACTTTCAGTGAAGAGAAGGTCTTGCTGGTTCATATTTTGACTAGCATTTGATGTTGTCACTGTTTCAGATGTTGGCAAGTCTAGTAAGTGTGGGTTTTCATCTAGATTTTCTAGAGTGTGTGTGTGTGTGTGTGTGTGTGTGGTCTAAATCTGCAGATGAATAGTTCTATGAGTGCAGTGGATGTGTATGAGTTTGTGTGAAAATCAGTGTAATTGAGAATTTTTGAGTATCTCTAAATCAAAATTTATGAGTCAAATCGTTATAAATGAAGAACATGTTACATTATTAAATGAATGTTTAGCTATTTAAGGGTAGTGTGTGTGTGTGTGTGTGTGTGTGTGGTCTAAATCTGCAGATGAATAGTTCTATGAGTGCAGTGGATGTGTATGAGTTTGTGTGAAAATCAGTGTAATTGAGAATTTTTGAGTATCTCTAAATCAAAATTTATGAGTCAAATCGTTATAAATGAAGAACATGTTACATTATTAAATGAATGTTTAGCTATTTAAGGGTTAGTTTTTTGTTGTTACTACAGACAGAAGAGTCCAGCTGGAGTTGATGAAAAGTGAGTGACTCTGCTTTACACCTTTTTTTTCTGTCTTGCATTCATAGCTCTTCGAAACCCAAATGATCCAGTCATTGTGGGGATTTTTGTATGGTTTGATACAAGTATCAGAGAAGAATAGACACAATGCTCAATTTGTGCTTTTCTTGATCTGCCACACACGTCTGCCTCCAACAGTACATTATTAATATAACTAATGGGATTTGGGTGTCAAGCTGACCGGGAAGGGATAGGACAAATATAGGGCAGCCATGTGGGCAGATGACATGAACAGAAAAGCACTTGGTGTTTCCTCTGGTTAAGCAGCAGCAGCAGCAGCAGCAGCTCCATCAGCCTCCCTTTAGAATGCACTGACAGGGCTGGAGGCCCTTTTATACAGGACTATGTGGCATGCATTCATGGGCCACAGGGACACCACAGCCCTTTTGTTAACTTCTGAAAATATAGCTCCTTCTTTGCTTTTCTCAGCTGCCATATGGCTTGATAATAAGTGATCTAAAAGGAAACAGGAAGGACACAAAAGCCCTAGAAATAAAGTAACCAACATATGAGAATGATTTACTTTTTGCTTTAAGAGAAGATGGGGGCCTTTCAGAAACATAAAACCTTTCACTTGGCAGGCAAACAGGCTACTCATGCCACAGTTTAGCTCTTGTCTATCTATATTTGTATATTTTTCCCCAAAAAGTAATATATAGGTTAAAAGTAGAAGGCTTATTGTTTTACTTAACTACTGTATCCAATTTGACTGAGATGGAATCTTTAAGCTTAAGTAAACTGACTGCCCTGTTTGCCAGTGTACACCATTTTTAGTTGAACAAAATACATAAGAATTTAAAAATATGAACTGAGGATCTGACTTTTAGAAGTTTACCTTACTCTAAAACTTTCTAGACTATAAATCACTTCATTTGAGTTCTACTTTAAGCTTCTCAATTTAGACAGTTACAGTATTCTTCTAAATTGCTTTAAAAGCCTAGTTGAATATATCTATGTGATGGGTTTAGAAATGACATTTTGTCATGCTGTTAAGATGTGACAAGAATTCTTAAAAAAAACAAACTAATGAGTGAAATGTATTAGAAAAGAAAATCTGAATAAATATGTTAAATTCAGATATTTCAACTTTAAGAATAGAATATTAGAGTTTTAGAAATTATAAGACTATAACTTTTACAACGAGACATTTAAAATAGTAAATGAAAGTTAATGTGATTGAGGACATAAGTGCACACAAATCAAAATAATTTGTTGATTGATGGATATTTGTTTTCTGATATTCTTAGAGTGGTGCTTAACTGTGTATTACTAAAACTGATATATGCTAAGAGTTTTTAATGTTTTCATAAATAATTCTAATTAGTGGCTACCTATTCCTGAATTTGAACTTTTATTTTAAATATAAATAGAAACATATTGGTTTCAGATGGGTCCAAGGGAAAAAGTGGGTTATATGTGCTTAAACAGCTTCCTGATTAATTCCTTAAATATATTCAGAAATATGGCAACATGTGGGTGGTCTGCATAATACCATAAAGAGTTATAAGTTCAGTTTTATAACTAATAGAATTTTTAACATTAGCATATACTTTAATATCCCCTGATTATACTTTTTAATTTTTGTGTCACAATTTCTTAAAGGAATATTTTTCAGTATTTGAAAAGATATAGTTGCTCCAAGACCTTGTTTGGAATAGATAAAGTTGGTGCTCTGAAAGTTTTTAACTGTCTAAAATTCCTCCAGGAGATTTGGTGCTTCTGCCTCTTTATTTGTGGGTGTTCCTGAGACAAATTTCTTGAAGAAACTACTTATATAATTTGTAAGCATATTTATCAGCCTGAAATTGAATTATTCCAAAACAAGAGGACTTGAAGGTATATTTAATCATGACATTTAAGTTTCAGGTATTTCTTGGGTCTGTGGACTAAAGTTTTTTGTTGACTATGTTACACAGTTAAAATATGAGCATCTGTGCTTTTAACTGAATTTGAAATTCTCAGAAGATGGCATTTAAACTTCTAAGTCACTATAACTTCCATTTATATATTACTTTTATATTTATATAAAATTTTATTAACATAATTCGCTATTTATATATTTTAAGTAATAAATACTTGTAAATGTAAGTATTTGGGAGAAAAAGAGTGTTTGAAAAGGAATTTAAAAGCAAGCAGAAAAATTTCTTGTTTTCCTGCTTAAATCAGATTCACTTTATTAAGACCATATGGCATTTGGCACTGTGGTTAGAATTGTGAAACCTAAGAAAGGATTATACTACCTGAAATAAAATATGGGGGGCTGCTGAGAAAGTCTTCAACAACATACATATATTAAAAAAGTTGTCAATTTTGAAATGCCCATTTGCTATTAGCAATTCTTTGATTCTATACTTTTTGGATCCTTCTTTGTGGTTTGCATTCTGTAGCTATACTAAAGAATCAAAAGAATTAGTTTCTTCTCTAGCAAAAATCTGGGAAGCATATGGTCCTGTGTAGATGTGTAATGCTTTCTTGTCCTAGAGTTCAGACAACGGCATGTGGTTCATGGGTAACTTTGTGTCTGTCCAATTTTCGCTCCACATGTTTTCTGGCCTAGACAAAGCAGAAAGGAAACTGCTTCTCACCTTCTTCATCATTCTATGGAGAATTGCACTACAACAACTTCAGTGTTTGTATGGTCCCAACAGGAGTCAGAAAATCTTCCAAATGATGTTTTGAGTCTGTGAAATATTTCCGTCTTAGTTTTAGTTGTGACAAGAAGGCATAAAGAAGAAAAGGAGTGTCTCAATTGTTAAATCTTCACCTTCAAGCTAATAAAAATTCTTCCTTTGTCTCTGAGAGTTTCCAGGCATTTGAAAACCTATTTTTGCTTTGCAGTGATGCAAATTGTCTGATGTCTTTCTGTTTCTTTGATTTAATTTCAATATGACTAAATTCCCATCTTTTTGGAAGTACCATAATTGTAATGACTCCCAAATGAAATTCTGTAATTATTTTATGAAGAAAAGATACCAAAAAGTTTTTTAAATCTAACCAACTGTGATACTCACTTAAAAAAAAAAAATCCTTCTGTATTTATTTTTATAACATTTTCAGAATAAGTCCTTTGTGTACTTAAATCTGTGTTTTACAAGATTTGTTTTTTTAACCTCTTTTAACACAAATTTAAACAAGCACTATAATAGACAAGATGATCTTATAAGACATTACTATTTGAGATCATAAATCTTATGTTTCCTAGGACATCCTTTCAAAGTACCCTTAACATTGCTTTTATAGAAAGGGATTTATGTAAGATTTTATTGAAACCATAGTTTTACTTGACCTCAAGTTTAGTTCAGCAGATTGAACCTAAGATACTTTTGCTGAATCCATAATGAAATTAAAACATCTCATATTTAAGAAAACAGAGCCTTACAGGGATTTGGTATAACAAAGCATTGTTTAAAAAAAAAAACAGACACTGAGTGTCATTAATAAATTAGAAATTTATCTCTGGTGATAGTAATTATTTTCATTTTCACCTCTGTCTTAGGCACTCAATATTGTTGCAGTGGCTTAAATCATCCCTTGAAAAGATAAAAAGAAGTAGAGACATCTTAAAATAAAAACAGAAGCAGGCAGCAGAAGCCACTCTCTTTGTTCTTATCACTCTCACCACATTCTGGGAATATTTGTGTTCTAGAAGAGAGATATTCGTAGAGGAAGGGTTTAGCTTAAGGGAATTGTATTTCATGATGTGATCTTTATCATATCCTATATACTACTTTAGGTAATACCAGGTCCACACTCAGACCCTCCAAGGAGTTCTGAAAACTTATATACAATCGAAATCACATACAATTAAGGTATGAAATACCAAAATGGCTTTTTTTGTTTCCAATTGTATCCTTAAAACAAAAAAAAATAAACAGATGTGTTTTCTATTGTCATAAAACTATTCATAATATAAAAGTGTTCTGAACTTAGAATACCACGTGTATATAATATGGCTGGTGATATAGCCTGTCATGTAAGCTTTCAGGGGTATTGTGATGATTTGGAATATTTCAATGAATTATAAAATATATTATTTAGAATATAGCAGATGTTCTGTAAATGGCAAATATATATATATATATACATAGACATATACACATATATATACAAATATATATATATATGTATACATCTATCTATCTATCTATATATATATATATATCGATGTCTAGTTTTATCTGTGATGGGGATGAAATTTTAATATGCTAGCCATTGTGCTAAAGTTCAAACCTGCAAGAGTTTATTTAATATTCTCAGTAGTCCTATGACACAGTCTCAGTCATTGAAGACACTGAGGCATAGAGTTGTAAACTTATCTAAACCATTATGGTTAATGTTAAGTATGGAGCTATATGTAAAATTATGACTGTCACAAAATTTCCTGAAGAACAGGAGATCTCCATTTTTACACTCATCCTTCTCTGCCAACTGTAGAATTAATTTCCATTTAGAAGTATTCCTTTGTATTAATGTTCACTTCACAAATTTACACCTTTTAATTTGACACTTGCTGATTCTAGGGCAGCTATGCAATTTTTATAACTCCACTTATATGTTTACTGGTGGCCACTTAATGTTTCAGCATCTAAGCCTATTTGCCTGAATAGGTTAAGCAACACAATCCTGAAATACAGGTGTCTAATTCTGGAGAATGAATTCCTAAAAGTTCTGGAGAATTATGAATTCCTAAGTTGATATTCTTCTCTTTACACAACATAAAACTATAAGCATAGGGACAATTCCTAAATGAAGGAATTGGATAACTAGCACATTCTGCTTTGTGTAAGATGAAAGTTGAGTGATATTTAAAAAAAAATAGTGATATTTTCCAGTATATGTCTATTTGAAGGCAACATTTTCACTGGAATTGCCAAGATACTTCCTTATATATTGAAGCCTAACAAGAAACTTTAAGGATCAGGATTGCATCAACCCCTAGCAGGTGAGCCCTGTTGTAAAGCCATAGGAATAAACAGCTTGAGATTTCTCTGACCATTTTGGGACACCAGCTGCTCTGCTAAAAAGCCTTTGAAATCATTCTTCTTTTAATTTTCTGGGATATTTTTGATTTCTGCTTTGGATATTTCTTGGCATAGAGATCTTGGACTACAATTTATCTTCTGTATTTATCTGTACCGGCAGGATGGCTCTAACCCATGGTCTCTAGCTTAGATTATTGGCAGGAAGGTGTCTGTGGCTGACTTTTAAGGTTTTTGTTTTCCTGTTCCATCAATTCTGGGTTTGTTTATCTTTAAGACAAGATAATATTTTCCACTTCCCCCTTTGACCTAATCAAGTATTGGGCTTTATTTGGATACATTATTTGTTTTAATATGTGAAAGATACATAGGAATTTTATCACTAATACATACACATTACAGTGTGTTTCCAAAAAAAGTGTGAAAATAACTTCAATTTTCACCTCTTAATGTGTTTATTATGACTCAAAATTTCCCATGAGACTTGATAAATTCTGTTCTTCTTGTTATGAGAAAATTCTGTGAATTCTGAAAAAATATATTTCCTTAGCATGCTGACAATTTTTCCACTTCTAAAAAAAAAACAAAAAAGCTCTATCTAGAGCTGACAATTTGTTTAAATTCTACCAAAGGGCAAAATTATTTTTATACATCTATCTTTTGGATTTTTGTCAATATATCCTGTTTAATGACTTCTCTTAAATGACCATATTGATATTCTCAATTTAGCTATCACTTATTTGGGAGCAAGATTACCAATATATTCAAAAAATATTTCTTAACTTCAATAACTACAAAACAATTTTAAAGAAAAAAAATCAGTCATATGGAGCAGGGAGACAATAATACTACTCTCAGTTGGCTCACATTATCAGTATATTGATTGAATTATACAGGAAAATATTGTATATCAATTTATGTCTGAAAATGAATGGTATAGATAAAAAACACTTGGAAAATTAATGTTGAGGCTATTTTATGCATCTTTTATTTGTTTGAATAGATTTTTGGCCTTAGTTTCTCCACATTGCCAGTGTTCGTAATATCAGGAAATGATTATACATTCTAACTGACCTGCTGACAGGCATTTCTTAATCTGTGATGAACTTGATCAGTTATTGCGTGGAGGTTGAGCAATGGATATAGGCTTAGAATTATGTCATTTTCTGCTCTTAGACTACTGATCTTTCTTGTAAATTTGTAGAACATTTACAGATTGCCTAAAAAATTTAGTTATGAAACCAAGGAGGGAAAATATTAGGAATTTCTGAACAGTCTCTGAAGTGTACATAAGAAATTAATTTATAAAGCTTTAACAGATAATTAAGTTTCAAAAAACTGAAAATATGGATTCTTTTAGAAATTTTGTGAAAATTGAAATTGAACAAAACAAGTCCTCCACTGCATTAAAAAGAATATTTCTGAATTGAATATTCCACAGTTTTAAGAATTTATCCTTTCTCATAATGACATATCTATATAATTTAGATTAAAGATAAATTAATTGATTTATAAGTAATCAATTTATATAAGTATACTAGATGATATTCCATAATGTTTTGGGTCATTAGCATTTTGTAAGTTTTATGTTTCTTCTATATTTATCATAACATAATCTTGAGATGTCTACTCTGTTTTACATAACAACCAGAGTCTTCAATAAGTAGCTATCACATTTAAAAAAGCAAGTCATTGAATCCCCATGTTGTAGTTCTCTTCCTAAATGTTAGAGAGTCTCTGACAGCATGGAAATCATAGTTTAGGGGACATAAAGAAAACAAACAGCATAAAAAATATTTTCATGTTTCTTTCTTCAATTGTTGTCACAGATTTAGTAAAGGATACATTCAAGAAAACAAAGTGCAATTTTTTTGTTTTACAAAAGTTGTGATTACTGAATCTAGGAGATAAATGAGGCATATTTTGTAGTTGTAAAATTAAAAATATATAAGATACATTAATAAAATTTGTTTTCATTAGGAGAAGCAAGAAAATTATATTCTCCTTGCTGATTGAGGATGTTGTTGTTGTAATATAATTTTGGAAAAAATTTAGGTAAACAGTTAACTTGGGCAAGGCTGAAACTGATAAATGTACACTATATATAATTTATACAATAGAACATCTTAAGAAGACAATAGAATAAAACATTACCTATCATTCCTAAACACTGTGATACAATTTTACCTGAAAACGATTGATTTTCTCATCCAGTTCATTCTTATGGTGCTCCATTTTTGCAGAAAGGACAACAAACAATAATATTCTGATTTATATCTTGGGAAAAGAATCAAAATCAGCTAAAGCAAAAGAATGAGGAAAATGTTATTGCATAATCAATGGGAAAATATTCTGCAAAAAAATCACACATTGATAATCAAGAAAGTGATTATCTCAGATCTGCCTGGATCACCTTTTGGAACGTGAATAGATTCATCCAACTGCTGCCATAAGTATGGGTCATTAGCTGATACTCTCGGTCCTGCCTTTTCTACCTCATCATCTCCGTCTCCACAACTTGATAATGACTGTTTGGGGGTTGGCACTGAATTCATAGATAAGATTAATGAAGGTTAACCTTCATTTTTTTTCCTCAACTCTATGTGTGTACTTTAGTTATTGGTCACTTTGATATCATTATGGCACAAACACAAATACTGGATTTCTTAAACTCTGAGATTTACTTTGAATAAACTTGATTCTGAAAGTTAGAAAACATTAGTTCACAAAAGTATAATCCAAATAATCTTTCTTAGTTAAGAATGATGAATCCTAACAAGAAAGATGTTCACATTGTAAGAACTCTTTCTACTCTTTCTTACAGTATTTACACAGCAACTAATTCATTTGCATTTTAACACATTTCTTGCTATAACTGTGGTGAATGTGCATAAATATATGTGTGTGTATGTCTATGTGTAGTCTTTCAGCAACTATGATTTACCTAATGCTTAGATATAGTCCAGAGCAAAGATTAGTATAGATTGAAGAAAAAATAAAAATGTTTCATTAAATTCTAACAGATTCATAGTTTAAAAGCAGTTCTTTTTTATATTTTTAAAATGGTCATTTTTATTCTCTTTTATATTTTTAAAATGGTCATTTTTACTCTATTATTGTGACTTAAAAATTCTTAGTTTCCGTGTAGAGAACACTTTTTTAATTTTTAAGCACTGTGAAATATTGTAAAAGCTGTGAATGTGCCCAAACTGAAACTTAGTAATGTTGTGTGTGTCAGCTGGACAGTTCTGACTGATCTAAGCTGGAAGTCGTTGGCTCACTCTTGTATCTGAAAACAGCTGCATCTCAGCTGCAAGTTTGCTTTGTTGATCTTGGCTGAGAATTTGTCATATTTGGGTTTTGACAGGTACAATGGGCCAACTGGACTCTGTTCCTTATTTTATTGTAAAGAAAGAAAATGAAAATGTGAAGCTTCTGCTCACATCAAATGTGTTGCTAATTTTGCAACAGCTAAGGCAATCAGTGTCTGAGCCCAGAATCAGTGTGAGAGAGCGTAACACAGCTCAAATTAAATGCCATTAATTCAGCCAATTTATTTCAGTGGTCTGCAATTTAGCTTGAACTCTAACTAACACATTTCCTCATCAGTATTTTACTTTCATGGTTCTACTGGTGAATTTTCAGGAAGCCAAGAGCAATTTTCTGGAATTGAAGAAGAGAAGTAGCCACATATTAGATCTGTAGATTAGGTGCATGGCATTGTCACAGGGACTTTTTTATTTAAAAAGAAAATGCCCCAAATATGATATTTATGGGATTATAGACTTTTAACCCATGGTTCAAAAGCTCATTATGATGAAGACAGATTTCTTTCCATTTAATTAAATTAAAAAATTGTAAATCTAATGGACAATGTGAAATAAGAAGAAAGGGGCAAAAGGTGTAGGGAAAGTAGGAAGGGTAGGGGAAAGCTAATAAGGGAAAAGAAAAAATAGGAGAAAATGAAAAAATGGATATGAAGTGTTTGTAAATGGGGAGAAGAAGAGGGGGTGAAGGGAGGGCAGGGACAAGGGGAAAAAATGAGAACCAAGACCTGTCATGTAAAGGTACAACATCCCAATAATGAATGTAACTGTACTGTATGCCTAAAATGTACCAATAAAACTCAATGAGGAAAAAACAAACAAACCAACAAAAAAATTGTAAATCATCTACTATGTTCCAAAAATAAAAGCATATTTTCTGGATAGCTGTATTAGAGCACAAAGAATATGTTTTAAATCAGTAATCTTCAAAATTAAAAGTACATTTGAATCACATAAATATTCTGCTAGGCCCCATACCCCACGTGGATGAAAGAACCCACCAGAGGCTCCATTTTGTGAAAGAACTCTACTTTAAAATTTCCAATGTTCCCCTCACACAATTACTCTATGAAAGAAAGTCATGGGAGGCAGTCTTGGAGAGGTTCAAGCTACACATAGAGCCCTGGAAAAGTTTAAGCTCAAGCCAGGAAGGACATAGGCCCTGTCCTCCCTGATGGGAGACCAGACTTTGTGAATGCGACTTTCAGAGGAGGATGGATCCAAATGTGTTGACATTAAGTCCAGTAGTCGGCTTGATCCCTTGTTCCATGTCATACATCCAGCAGAGTTCAGAGAGCTGATTGTTTTTCCCATTTATCAACATGTGTAAGGTCATAACTCATCTTGAATAATTGCTACACTCTAGGGTGTTTGGACACAAGGATTTTTGGAACAATGAGGCATCTCATACTCACACATCATAAAGCTGGAGAGAGAAAGTCATGTTTCTCTACATTCTAAAACTGCAGATCCTAGTAAGAAACCACTCATTCAAAACACAGAGGAAGGTTTTTGTAAAATCAACTTAATATGTTCCCCTTTTCTATTTGAACGTTTTCCTGATTCTTTTTCCTTTATTTTCCTCTTTGGGGTCTTTTTTTTTCCTATTTTTTTATTCATTCTTTTCTGGTACTGTATTTTACTACCCTTAATTTTCTTTTACTATTCATTAGGATCCTTTATCTAACTTCTATCTGCTCCTTTTCATCTTCCACTGATTATTTCAAATTTTACTTTTCTTATTTTCCTCTTCCTCACTTCTTCTATCTTTACAAGTACAACCATTAAGCTATATAAATCTTTAGATAATTATTTAACTTTATGCTATTATTATGGGATACTGTCCTATTTTTAGCAGAGGTAAATTTCTTCCATTTTGTAGATATTTACTGTAGGCCAATATTTCACTTGTCTTGTGCTTACACTATAATTATCCATGATTAAGGGTTACATATTGTTGATTTAGAGGGTATGTCAATAACCAGTTTGTCTTTGACATTATTATTTTTGCTATATTAATATAGGCAAGATGTCATAGTTGTGGCTATCAAATGATTTTCTTAACATATGAATATCTAGATTCTCTTGATGTAATTAAAAATACTGTGACCCATTCCTGGGGAACTGTTGCTCAGTCAAATACACTGCAGCCTTCCCTCACAAATAAATGGAGGTGGCTGGATTCTGGAACAGAGGTGAGACCTTTAGTTAGCCATTGAGTGCTTTACTAAAAAACAGACACTAACTAAAGAGGTCTCCATACTATCAAAAAATGCTTGAGCTATAATTTACCCACAAGCCTTAGCATATAAAACATGGAAACAGACAAACAAAGTAGACATATGAAAAGAGAAGCTAAAAAAATGCTTCCCCAAATTACTAACTCCAAATCAGATCCATGGGACATTGAGGGGGCAGAAGCCAAAAGCCACACAGCCAAATTATTCATAAGAATAACAGAAGAGATTGGCAGAAAAGATCAAAAAGATTCTTGGTGAGTCCAAAAAGATATTATTTATTAGACAGGTAATGGACCTAATAAAACGATCATGAGTCTACAGATGACACTAACAAAATGTTAGCTGATCTAAACAAAATGGTACAAAGCATAAATGAATGCCCAATACAAAAAAGAATTAGAGTCCATGACAGTGTACCAAATAGAAGTGCAGGAGATTAAAAATTCTACTAAACGCAAGAGCAGCAGGAATGACCATTGTGAAAACACAATGAGAAGACAGGGATGTTGTCTGTAGTCAATGGTTGAGAGATACTAGAACAAGAAAAATAGAATAGAAGGGAAAAAATGGAAGCAATGTGTTTATAAATAAGGAGGGGAAGAGAAGTTGAAAGAAGAAGGGAGAAATGGGAAAAAAGAAGCAAGATACATCATTTGCAGATACAACTTTGCTATGATGAATGTGATCAATATATATATAAATGTAGCAAGAAAAAAATTTATAAAACAAGAGAATACGAAAAATGGACCCAGCAGTTCCTATATGATTCAAAGAAGACTAATTCAATTCCTTTTTTTTTTTTTTTTTTTTTGGACCTGGGTTTGAACTTGGGTCCTTGCACTTGAGAGGCAGACAATGGAACCACTGAGCTAAATCTCTGGCCCAAGACTAATTTCATATTAATTGGAATTAGTGAAAAAGCAGAAGACAACAGATATGGTATAAAAACAAGTTTACAGAAATAATAGTGGAAAACTTTCCAAATATGGGACAAATTTAGCATACATAGATAAATGAAGCATGTGGAAACCCAAATAGCCAGGATCAGAAAAAACTTCTCCAAAACTCATCAGAGTCAAACTCCCAGAAGTCCAGTGAAACACTTTTATAAAAGAGAATCCATTTGAATTATACAGCAGACTGGTCAACACCAGCCTTAAAGGATAAGAGAGCTTGGAATGAAGTTTTTAAAGCCCTAAAAAATAACAATTTCTAACCCAGACTGGTATATTCTGCAAATTTATTTTTCCAAATTGATGGAAAAATAAGGTATTTACATGATAAAAGCTGTGTAATGAAGAAAATTATAAAGATCAGAACAGAAATAAAGATGAAGTCACAATGGACATAACCAAAATGAAGAAAATTATTAGCTATCACCTTGGAAAACTGTATGTCAGTAAATTGGAGAATTCAGGAGAAATTGATAGATTGCTAGATACGTATAAATCAACAAAACTGAACCAAGAATATATAAAAATAGGCAAAACTCTTCACTTATATGGAGAAATCCATATAAAGAACAAAATGAAGGATAAATAATATGAAGTAGGGCAATCGATCTTCTTGAAGTGGGAAATGGATTAAGAGTTGGAGGTAGTGAAGGAGAAAGCGAGCCGAAGGGCATGAAAAAGGCACTGAGATGTGTTATGCACACTACCGACTTCACAGGGAATGAGGTCATTATGCAATGTAAACAACCACTCGTAAAAAATTTGGAAAATGATGTCTATTCTGACACTGTAAGGCTGTAGAAAGGAACACAGTTCATATCTAAAACTCTTTCAGATAATTCTCCTTCTTGATGTATGCAACACCAGAGGGAACAACAAATTAGTAGATCGTTCCTTTATTAGTGCCTACGAAGAAAAAGTGCGACATGTAAACATCGATTGTGTAAATGCGGGGGCCGCTTACCAGTCCAATTTTTAAAATACAGGATGACCGAAAATTCTATAGACTTTCATTCATTTTATAAGCTAATAAAACAGGAAATATAAAAAGGACAATTTTATCCAAGTTATTCAAAACCAAAAAACTGGTTGAATGACGCTTGCGTGAGTGAGGCTCAGGGTGGCCAGCCTATAACTAAACGAGCTGCCGAGGGACACTTGGGATAAACTTTTAAGTGGTTACTAGAAATATGCAGAGGGAAGCAGAAGGAAGAGGTTTTTACCCTTTCTTGTATTGTATCCATCAATGTATGTCACAACATAATAAAGGAGAAGTGCAAGTACTTCTATATTGTCACAGAGTGGTGAGCCAAGGTCAAGGAAGCTCTCCTGAGGATGTGACACATCAAGAGTATAGTTTATGGGAACCACCCCCCAAACTGTGGGCTTAAAGTGGGCCATTAACTTGGCCAGTCTGCTTTTTAACTCTGATGTCTCTGTGGCTGTATGTGAGAACATATTTGTCTTTAGATCACTTTTGTTTGGAGAAAATGTCAATAGCGCCCTGTTTGAGAGCCTTAATGAACGCGGCTACAGGGAGGAATAGGATAGTGTGCTAAAGACATACCTGGAAGATAGGAGTAAAACATATAAGTGATTGATTAGTTAAATAATGATAAAGAATGTAGGAGATACACTAAGCCCTCTAGTTAGATATATATCTGCCCAAAGCATTACACATACAAAGACTTAATCACCAAGGGAAGGGGAAATATTGAGTACAATTATTACCCGATGGAAAAAAAAAACTTACGCAAGGAACCTAACATTTCATCTAACAAAATAAAAAATTTTCAGTGTTGTCAAACTTCTTTCCAATAAGCATTTTTTGTTTTGTTTTGTTTTATTTTATAGTAGTACATTAGTAGATGGTGCCTTCTTGGTACCTCTTTCTTGAGATGTTCGTCAGTGCATTCTTTAGGCTTTCTGGTTATAGTCAATAATAGGTGCTTTTTCTCATTCTTGAATGATATTATGATTCCATAGAATCACTCTTTCCCCGCTTGATAAATCTGAGAATCACATTGTCCACATTACTATTACTAGCCTGGGCCAAGTTGGAGTTGTCCTGGAGATACAGGTGCTAACACAAGAAACACATCAGGGCCTTCAGAATCATTAATCATAATGAGGATGGGAGCCTATCCCTGTGAAGACATCTCTGAAGTAAGTGTAATCATAAGAAGGGAAGCATGTAAAGAACTAAACATCCGATACCATCCTTTGTGGCTCTGGATGAAAAACATGTTTATCCTAAACTGGAGCTACCTTTGGAAGCCAGTGGTTTCTTTTAAATTCATTTTTGAGTAGGTTTTTTTTTAATCTCTTGTAAATGAAAACATCTAGGAAATATATTTTCTAAAAAAAGAAAATTATTAAACTTTTAATGATTTAATAATACTTATCTTTGTATTTTGATGGGCAAAATTCTTCCTTGCTTTTAAGCACATAAAAACTATCACTATGTTGCATGTGATTAATGATAGGCATATTGTATTACTGCAGGTGCATTGTCAGGAATAACAAAAAATATGAAACTGTATTTTTGTGTGTTTTGGGGGGTAAAAGCAGATGCCTTTGCTGTACACACACACACACACACACACACACATATATGTATA
>NW_022900950.1:10415955-10420035 GCF_012274545.1 Fukomys damarensis | reverse complement strand
TTTCCTAAATAAGGTTCAGGCAACTTTTCGAATGGAGAGAAAAGACCAGAGTGTGACTTTGTTTCTGGAAGAAATTAACTTTGGTAAATTGATAAGGGAGACATATTTCAAGGAAATCAATAGTTTTATTTTTAAGGATAGTATAATATCCCCCAATCTAAATATTAAAAAAAATAATAATAACACCAGTGGCAAAAACTTCCAATGATCAGAAAAGAACAAAATTAGTCCATTAGCAGTTTCTGTTAGCCTGGAGAGAGAGGAAAGTGGCCAGAATGATAATGCTGGGAGGTATGTAAAGAGAAGCATAAGCAACAGGCCAAGGTTTTACTCATTTGCAGCATGCAATCTCTAACCAAATATGAAATCTATGTCTACACTCAGATGTCATCTATCAATTTAAATTATCTGAAAACATATCCTTAAACTTTGATACCAAAAGGTGAACTATAGTTTTTTAAAGAAATACTACATTACATGGGGTTCTTTTGCAAAATACTTTGCATATACATAAAAGCTAAAAACTACAGAGCATGTTTGGAGAAATAGGCAGATCAATAGGTAGTTCTATGAAGAAAAAAGGTAGTTAAAGATAAAAGAGTAAATAATGTGACCAAATACTGAAATAACAGGCTTTTAAATGCAAGTGATTTTCATTCCTTTGGAAACAAAACAGTAAAATTCTAAATCCTCCCCTCTTTTAAACTGAAGTGAGTATTTTAAATAAAAATCACTTTGCTATTTTAACAACACTCAAGTGCAAATGTTTATATTTGCAAATCATATGTACCATATGTTACAGGCCTAGGCATAACACAGTCTAAGATAGTTGAAAAGAAATTCCAGAGGAGGGGAGTAATTCAAATGATTTTGCAGGAAGGTTTTTCTTCAGTAGACAATGTCCTTCACAAGCGGGTTACTAGTGGTTTGTTTAATGAATACAGACATAAATGCTTCTTTTTTCATGAAACAATGACAAATATATTGGGTAATACATATTCAGAAACTATGCAAGAGACATAAATATCAATTTCCTAATTTTAAAGATAGTCATTCTCTCCCAGATGAAAATTATTTAAAAACAGAACTATCTCTTACCCAGTCCTGTACAATATTTTGCATTTACATACATTCCCCTAAATATTATGATAGCAATAAATTAATTTTAAATAAACACTAAGTAGAGGTTTCTATTCCCTGTGTTTGTTTGTGCAATGAGGTATGTCGTTAGGACAACTACAGTTGAAATGCACGCAAATATAATCGCTTATTCATCTCATCAAACTAAAATAATTCTTAGATAATATTAATATATTTGTTGCTCTATTACTCTCAATTTCTCCCATTAGAATCTTGTAAGCAAATTTTAGTGGTGCCTGGATAGTCATTTCACTGTTGCTTTATGATTCTCAGTCTAGTCATTTATTCATGCACCCACCAATTTATTCCATAAATTACTGAGCCTTCGTTGTGGGCAAGGCATTATGCCAGGCATTCAGGAGCAGAGAAAGCTGAATAATTTACAGTTTCAAATTCCAGTGAGCATCCAAACAAAGAGGACAGAAAAGCAACATGCAAAATACCTATCACACAAGGCAATGATTTTCTGAAAAGAAATGGATTGCTGTTACCAGGTGACATTAAGTAAGATTTAAAGAAGATGGCATTTCAACATTATTTCAAAAATTTAAGGATATTTGAACAGATAGGGAAGGGTCTAATCAAATGCAAATAATACCACAAACAAATACTGTAAATCCAAAAGTGCAGATCATGTTTGAGGGAGTCAGTAAATTAAATGGTTAGTTGCACGAAGGAAAAAAAAGAGAAATTATGCTGAAAGGATAAACAGCAAGTCCCTTACTTACGAACATTTATGTTGCAAACTTTCACAGGTGTACTGCATAAGATTCACAGGTGTACCACATAAGACTCCATGTGTCAGATTACCAACAAATCTGATTTACATACATTCTCCTATAATGGAACTCATTTGTAAATTGGGGATTAAATAATAACAGGTTTTGAATGCTGACCTAGAAACACTTTTAGAATATGAAGAATTATGAATGTTTGTTTAAGACATGCTCAGATCAGGGTATGTATTTCAAGATTAGAGTATAGGATGCATGATGTGGTATTATTTTTGAATTCAGTAAGAATATTTCCTTTAAAAAGTCTCAGAAAGAAAAATAAAAGTTGCTCTACAGTGCTTATGCTAGAAACGTAAAGAAGATTGATGAGAGAAATATTATGGAAATAAAATCAATATGTTTTGGAGGCTGTATACATATTGGAGAAGCAAAAGAAAGGGAGGGAAAATTCAGCGGTGGCTTTGATACTCTAATCTGAGGTAGTTAGGAATTATAAAACCATTGTTACAAATATTAAGTAGATGATGTAATATTAAAAACTAAAGTGTTTTTTTTGTGTGTGTGTGTGTTGTTAAGAAGATTTGAGAGAAAAAAAGCAATCTATTGCAGCAGACTGTAATGGTGAGTGATTAGCATAGTTATCAAAAGAGGTTAACAGCCAAAGCAGTAAAAAGGAAAAAAGAAGAAGAAGCAAACCTGTGAAAAATTGCCAGGCTTTCTCCTCAGGAGTTCTAATTCAGGAGGTCTAAGCCATACCATGTGGTTTTGTATTTTTTTTTACAAAAAACTATTTTAAAAATCCATCAGTTTTGAAAATTACGGATTTATATAATGCTTTGTATGAAATGATGAAATAAAAATGGCCTTAGACTATTGCTTTTCTGGGAGGAGCAAATGCAGAAAATATGACAAATTCATTTTCAGGTTAGAATTCAATCAAAAATAACTATAAGCCCCAAAATGGGATCTGAAAGGTCTTAGCCTCATTGCAACAGAACAATCAGTATCTCATTTTTTGCAGAAAGTGAATGAAAATAAATGGCTCATGTTAGAAAGGCAGAACTGCAGTGTGCTATAGCAATATTGTTCAGCAAAAAACATTTTGCAAGTGATTCTGGAGGGAATCAAAAGCTTCTTCAAAAACCAACTAATAATTAAATTGTGCCATATCATTACAAAGAAAGATACATAAATAATCACAAATACAGCTTCAGAAAATACAGAAGTTGAAAAGTATTTAAGGAATCAAGAAAATAAGAAGTAATTATTGATACATAGTAGATTAAGATGAAAGTTATTAAAAAAGATAAAGCTTGTAGATAAGTCAAGGGGTAAAGACAAAATTCAACTTACCCAGGTTTAATATTTCCAATGAATTTTGAATTACAAGTTATATAGAGAATTTCAGTTATTTGTAAAAATCAATTTTAGTAGAGTAATTAATATCAGGAAAGCAGTAAACTACTCACTGAATCAAAACTCATATTAAAACCGTTCAGAAAATGAATGGATAATAAGGAAGTGATGATTGTGAAGACATGCCATCTTATTTTTATTTATTTTTTTTCTCATTGTGTTTATTGGTACATTTTAGGTATACAGTACAGTTACATTCATTATTGGGATCTTGTATCTTTACATGACAGCTCTTGGTTCTCATTTTTTCCCATTGTCCCTGCCCTCCTTTCACCCCCTCTCCCTCCCCATTTACAAACATTTTATTTCCATTTTTTCATTTTCTCCTATTTTTTTTCTTTCCCTTATTAGCTTTCCCCTACTCTTCTCACTTTCCGTACACCTTTAGCCCTTTTCTTCCTATTTCACATTGTCAATTACCTGATTAGGATGTTATGTACTATTATAGTTTATTCACATCAGAGAAACTATTCGGTATTTACAAAAGTGTGACTTATTTATTTCACTTAGGAGTATATCCTCAATATGTATCAATTTTCCTATGAATGAATCTAATTTATTATTCTTTTTTTTTAATTTTATTGAGTTTATTGGTACATTTTAGGGATACAGTACAGTTACATTCATTGTTGGGATCATGTACCTTTACATGGCAAGTCTTGATTCTCATTTTTTCCCCTTACCTCTGCCCTCCCTTCACCCCTTCCTCCCCTCCCCATCTACAAACACTTTATTTTCATCTTTTCATTCTCTCACATTTTTTTCTTTTCCCTTTTTGTTCTTCCCCTAC
>NW_022900950.1:10385066-10411766 GCF_012274545.1 Fukomys damarensis | reverse complement strand
GAGAGAGAGGACAGAAAAAAGAAAGAAATTTTAGGGTGGAAGGAGGAAAAAAGAGAAAAGAGAGAAGGAAAGAAAAAGAATTTGAAAGTCCTCTTTCAGGCTATCTCTGATCTCATATTATACCACATGCACAGTCATATGAGGAACCCAATCCCCTGGTCTTAGCTAGCCAATGGCTGTTCCTCACGACTGAGACTGAACACAATCTATAAGGCCTAACTTTAGTTTCCTTACCCTCAGGGTTGAACTCCACTCCGTTCTATTACAGGTTTCCCGTGCCCTTTCTTTAAAGATGTTCAAAGTTGGAAGCTCAGAAAACTACCCTTCATGGGAACCTATGCCTCTGTAGAGTTGGTCTAAGGACTGGCCTGATCAGGAGTTTTGAGAACGGGGGAGGGGGGTGTCGTGTGGGTGTTTCAAGGGGGCCCGCACGGCTACCTTACTTCCTGGGTCTGTTGTCACGCAGGCCAGGAGCTTGCGCGCAGGCCGGGAGCTCGAGTGCACGCCGCCGGGTGATCGCAGGCAGGCAGACAGGCAGGCAGCTGAAGAAACCCCCTCTGGGGTCTTTGGGGCCTTCCTGGGTCTGTTGTCGAGCAGGCCGGGAGCTCGGGTGCTGCTAATTTATCATTCTTTATGGCTGAGTAGTATTACATTTTATAGAAAAGAAACGGAATCCATAAAACAGATTCAAACAGATATCCAGATTAAAAACTCTATTGAAAGTGTTCACAACAGAATAAAAGAATGCAAAGATAGAATCTCAGATATATAAGATAGGATTGCAGTCAGTGACCGTGAAAAGAGAGGTCTCTTAAACACAGTAGGGGATCATGAGAAATCAATGCAACAACTCCTAGATGATGCAAAGAAGAATAACATAAGACTGATAGGAATCCATGAAGTGCAGGACAAAATACAAATGACTTAAAAAAGCTGTTCACAAAATTAATGGCAGAAAACTTCCCACACAAAGAGGAAGTATTTGACATACAGATAAGTGAGGCATTTAGGACTCCAACTAGCCACGATTAAAAATAATCTACACTTAGACATATAATAATCAAGATCCCAGAGCCCAGAAACCCAACAAAAGAACAAAATACTACAAGCAGTACGAGAAAAGAAATAAATCACATGCAAAGGAAAGTCCAACGGAATCACAGCAGACTTTTCAACACAAATCCTTAGGTCAAAGAGAGCCTGGAGTGAGGTATTTCAAGTCCTGAAAGAAAACAACCTCCAACCTAGACCGATGTATCTTGCAGAACTCTCTTTCAAATAATGGGGGAATAAGATACTTCCATGACAAAGAACACCTTAGAAACTTCATGAATACCCAACCAGCACTACAAGGAATTTTAAATAGTATAATGCCATTTTATTAAGTTTAGGATTTTCAAAGGTGAATATATTTGAGAGAGAATTTTAAATCTTAGAGTATTTAATATCCCACTAGGATAAATAGAACATACCAATGAAGAGTGAATTTGTTTTTCAAAATTAGCCAACAATGTTTGTAGTAGAAGTTTGTCAATTGCAACAATGTTGGATTGGTAATTCAGATCAAATTTTTTTCATGTGATAAGTATAAAATCTTGCAAATACATTTTTTTTAATTTAAAGTACCAGGGATCCAGTAAGCTAATGAAGGGTTTGATGAAAATATTCAGAAGAATAAGTTTGGAGAAATTAGCTAGGTATTTGGGGCTTCGATGCTACTGAGGATGTCAGCTGATACTAAAGAAACATATGAGATTGAAAGTGTATAGAAAAATTCCAAAGCAACCCATGTCTAATGTGACCATTGATGAAAATCAAGGCATACCAAGTGGGTGGAAGTAGGAGGTGCTGGTGGAAATTCTTCAGACTTTTGGAAGCTGGAGAAAGCTAATTCAAGATTTCTAACATCCAAGCACCACTTGCAAGATATCTCCTTTTGAGGAAGATGGCATTGTTAAAGCCTGCAATAATTAACTAATTTAAAAACAGAAATCCTGGCACATGATATAAAAAATAAATAGGTACCTAAAAAGATAAGTTATCATTGCAGATATCCAGTAACATCAACATCAATTTAAAATAGAGCACTACAGGCCTGAGATATTAGAGTTTTCTATCAGACTTCAAAATGATCACATCTTATCAAGAGCATAAAAGCAAGGTTAAGATTAGCAAAGAACTAAATTCTTTTAAAATCGCATGAGAAAGATGATAGAAACTTTGTTATATCTAACAGTAATTGAGAAACAAATGAAGCAAGTGTTACTAAACAGAAAATTGTGTCAAAATGAGATACTCAAAAGCAGAAAGAGTAAAAATAATATTGTGTATATATCTCATTGTATATATATCTCCTGTAAGAGGAGAGATGAAATGAGGTATAAAAAGCTATATATGAAGAGGTAATGGCTCAGAATTCCTAATAATGATGAAAGAAGCAGAACAAATATACAAATATATAAAAGAAAACTATATACATACACTTAATGGTAATGCTGAGTAGGGGAAAAATCAAAGATGAAATTGTGTATATATCTCATTGTATATATATCTCCTGTAAGAGGAGAGATGAAATGAGGTATAAAAAGCTATATATGAAGAGGTAATGGCTCAGAATTCCTAATAATGATGAAAGAAGCAGAACAAATATACAAATATATAAAAGAAAACTATATACATACACTTAATGGTAATGCTGAGTAGGGGAAAAATCAAAGATGAAGACATATTTTTATTTCTGTTCAGTGTTGTTCTTCAAGCAACAATTCAACTAGTACTGTTAATTTTTCAATATAAATAGAAGCCATGAGTCAATGGGATGATTACTTTATAACTAAAATGGAAACGCAAAAGAAGTAAGGAAAGAGAACTTTTGAAACATGGTACTAGATAAGTTCAATATCCATGTGAAAAATACTGAAATTTGAACCCTACTATATACTATATACAAAATTACAGCCATGTTGTGGATTTAAATTTTAAAAAATAAGCAAAATGCTTCCAAGGATAATTCAAGATAATGTCATCATACAATTAAGTCTATAAAAGCTTTCTGAAACAAAATGTATAGAAAACTAAATAAAAATGATTAAGGAATTGGAGCATACAAAATTAAAGACTACTCTTCATCAGAAATTATTATTAAGTGATTGAACAAAAAGAAAATGGGAAATGATATCTGTATTGGACATAAGGCAAAATATTCCATACCCAAAATATATATATTGTAACTACAAACCAATAAAACAGATGACCCAGTAGAAAAAATGAAAAACGAACTTAAAGCATATTTAAAAAATAAAACAAAAACAAGTTAGTCTATAAGTTTGTTTAAACATTTTTAGCTCATCTAGCCAATGAAAATGAAAATTACATTACATAAAACATTTATTACATAAAATACCAATAGCCAAAGTGAATGTAATTATTGATACTAAGTGTTGATGAGACATGGAAATAAAACTCATGGAATGCTAACAAAAGTTGTATACATATTTTTCTTTTATTGAGTTTACTGGTACATTTTAGGTGTACAGTACAGTTACATTCATTATTGGGATCTTGTACTGTTACACGACAGGTGGTCTTGGTTCTTATTTTTCCCCTTGTCCCTGCCCTCCCTTCACTCCCTTCTCCCCTCCTCATTTACAAGAAGTTTATTTCCATTTTTTCATTTTCTCATATATTTTTCCCTTATTACTTTTCCCCTATCCTTCTCACTTTCCCTACACCTTTTGCCCTTACAAAAGATGTATATTGCTACAATCATTTTGGGAATTTATTTTGTGTTTTCAGCCTCATTTAAAATATGCATACCTACAACACACAATTTCACTCCTATGAATATATACAATAGAAGTTCACTTATGTGTGTGCTCCACACATGAAAAATGTTTGCTCACAGCATTATTATTCAGAGTAGTCTCAAACTGGAAATAAGTAAATACTAGAGGTAAAAAAATAAAAATAAAACAAAGCGGACATTTATGCAATGAAACAATAAAATGATACAAAAACAAAATTAATGAATTATTGATAAATATAATAACATGGTTGATTCTTACAAATAAAATGGTGAGTTATTCTCATATTTTAAGTAATGTATAAATATTGATAGATACAAATCAAGTTGAAAATACCCAAAAGTAATCTTTGGTTTAAGCAGCCAAAGTAATAATTATCTCTGAGGAAGAAAAAAAGGATTATAAATAGGAGGAAGCCTGAGACGTGTTAGGGATTGTATCTAGATGTTCCCCCGAAGCCTCATGTGACCATAGATGGGGAGTTTCAAAGGTAGCTGGATTAAGGTGTGTGATGTGGGGATTAAGAGTGCCTTGCTCTAAGTGTGGGTAGCACCACCCCCAAAAAAGTAGCCCGGATGGAAGATAAAGGGACAGATAGAAGCCACCATTGCTTTGATGCTTTACTGGCTTCTGCCTGTTCTGCTCTGCTGTGGGCCGGATGGAAGATAAAGGGACAGATAGAAGCCACCATTGCTTTGATGCTTTACTGGCTTCTGCCTGTTCTGCTCTGCTGTGGGCTGTTTCCCCTGTGCCATGCCGCTCTGCCTTGGAGCCCGCTGACTATGGACTGAACCCTTCCAAACTGTGAGACATAATAAACTTTTTAACTTCGGGTGTTGGGTATTTTGTCTCAGCAATGAGAAAAGTAATTAAGACAGGAAGGGCTCTCGATTGTTAATACTATTTATTGACCTTGAAATTGATAGTACAGGTATTTTATCGATGAACAAGGATATCTTTGCATGCTTATAGATCTATTTCTATTTCAAAAATAAACATATGGTGTATCCTAAAGTGTAACTATTTTCCACAGTGCTATGGACTAGATAACTGTTGTACAAAACAGCTTATATTATTCTGAATCTAAAGCACTCATCTTTGTCAAAGTTGGTTAGTAAAATACTATGAGCATCATTAAAATAGTGGAAAGTGTGGGGTAAAGATATTTGCACACATTAGCAAAGGCATAATCCAGAATATATACAAAACTCCCTAAAAATCAATAGGGGAAAAAAACACAGAGTGCCCCATAGAAAAAAATGGGTAATATTCTTGAACAGGATCTCCCAATACCCTAAAATGAAATAAGTGGTTGCTAATGCAAGCAAAAAATCAAGATAATGAAATTGGGAACAAAAAGTGATGCCATTTGACAGCTATTAGAATGGCAGAGTTTTAACAGGTCACATTGTCAATGGTAGGCTGGGACAACAGGGTGTGACACCCTGGTAGAAGTGAGTTTATGATAATTACTTTGGAAAAGGTATTTTGCATTTTCTACCTCAGTAGCTGACATAGTGATCTCATTTCTAGATTAGTGCAACAGATGTACATATATGTAGCTTTAAAAATATGTGAATTAATGCCCACTGGAGCACAGGTCCTTGGCATCAGCCTTATGTTATTATACAGAAATAAAATAAATTAATAAAAGCAAACACATACTTGAGTATAAATGAATAAAATGTTACCAAAAAAAAGAAGTCAGCCCCCAGGGAATTGTATATTATTATTCCATCTCCAAAAAGAATAATAATATAGCTACCAACAATAAGATGATTTATTGGCAAAACCAAAATATAGTATTTAGTTGTGCATTGTTTGATGGCAAAAATATTAAACATAAAAACAAAATAAGAAGCAGAATAAAAATCAGGTTAGAATATTTTCAGTGTGGCACAGCACTGGAGTCTATTCAATGGGAAAAAGGAATCGAGGAACTCCTTGGGCTATGACAATATTATACTTTTTTAACCTTGATTTTGGTTACATAGATTCCTACTCTGTTAATTCACGGGGTAGCTTAGGTTTTCTGTCTTTTTTTGGATTGTTACCATAATAAAACCCATAATAAGGCACACTGTAAAAATAAATTAAAAATAAACCTAATAAAAATTTGTGAGCGAATATGTGATCAAGGGTCTGTTTATGAGATTTAAGCATGGGGATGAAAAGGGAATTATTTTTTTTTTCATCTAAGATCTTGTAAAATCAATGGAAAGTGAATGAATTTAAGAAAGAAAACAGAAGGAATTGGATAATATTGAAAATGTTACAAAATAATCTTTTGCTCAAGTAATCAAGCATACATTTGGGTAGTGAGGCACTGCAGTGAAGAAATTTTAGAAAGGACAAAGAGTAAAATTTGAAGCAAACTATTGTCTATACAGTGAAGGCAGACGCAGGACTGCATACCCACCAGCCTTACAGAAGCAGGATTCACTGCCTACTGTTCATTATAACTTGTGCACAGGGATCTAAAAAAATTCTGTCTTCAGACAGAAACATGACGCTAGGCTCTGGGATCTGTAAATTGGATGGATTAGAAAATAAATCTGGATCCTGGTAACAGCAGGTATTGTCAGAACCTTTTTATCAGTTCTTTCTTCCATCAGTGTTGGTTATGGGGGATTTGCCAGGGGGGGGAATGCTTAAACTGTGGGGCAAAAGTACACAGGCTTTATGAGGAGTGAATGGTTAAAGGGTTGGCCAAAAGCATACAGATTCTATGAGAAATGAGGGCTAACCAAGGAGAAGTTTAGATTAGGGAAGCATGTTGTGTCTGGTGGTTGTCCTTCTTTTCCCATGAAAGAAGCCTCAAGACAGCTCCTTGCCCAAACTACTTTTCTTTGCTTTTTCACTTATGCTGATACTCTAAACAAGAGCTAGAGAGTTCTCAGATTTGGGACTTCTGCTGGGAGTCTCCCTAATGCTGGGTTCTCTTGGTTGAGGTAGGTCCTTTGGGCATCTCCGTGACTGAGCTAGGTCTCTTCTCCAAATATTATTCACCCTCTACACCATCATGGTCCCACGGTGAGACAGCTGGTAACTATGGGCTGTGTGTGGGAGGACTGACCCATTCCCTGGTGTCAGGAGGCAGTTTGTTTCAAGCCTTATAGTTTTAGCATACGATATGGCCAGGAGGGAGCCCCAGGTTTCTTATCAGTGATCATGCTGAGAAAACACAGCCACTATTTTGGCAGAATCATGGGTCTGGAGACTAGAAACAAGCACTAGGTCATAGCAGAACGTCAAAATCTTTTCTGAGATGCCATTTGATGCAAAATTTATTAAAAAAATTATCCTTCCCAGGTACATCTGCATCAAATACATGTGTTTTCTCAGATACTACGTTAATGCAATGAAAAAATCAGGTTTAGAGACTGGAAAGGCTTTTGGGAAGTAAATTATCGTTTTGTCGTGAACTTTAGCTGTGTTGCCAAGTGATATTACTTTTTTGACTTTTTTTTCCCCAAACAAATCTCTATTCTTCAGAAGCTACTTTCGACCCACTTTCAGCCTGTGTTGAAATATCCTTCACTCCGAGGATACATTTCCTGACCAATGAGAACCTTTTTCTTAATACCTCCTCGCCTTTCTTGGTTGTACACCAAATCTAGTACGTAAGTCTGGAGCTTCTGGGTGTCTTCGTTCTAAGAATGTATTACGAACACGTGACTGAGAATCACTGCAGCTTACAGGGAAGCTGAGCCAAAGAATAAAGGGATGTGTTTGTAACAGCCTGGGTCCGTGGGCCTGTAGCCAATGTACTCAAAGGCTTTCCTGCTACAGAGACCGATAGATTTATTTTTATGCCTAATCTAGTTTCAGTTGGCTTTTTCTCCCTGGAAGATCAGAAGCCTAACTGGATCACAGAAGAAAGGATCCTATGGTGCTTCACAGTGCAGCAAGTAATGGGCAGATGATGTCAGGATGTAGAGAAAGGAAAGAAAGATGATGAGTGTAGAGAGGAAGGTCAGGAACTACAAGGTCGGTACTCGCATTACTACCATATGTTTTACTGCAGTAACTCTCTGAAGCACTCTTTGCCTCCTTTGCCAAGTGTATTCATCGTGCTTCCCTTCTTACCTCATCACTGTTGTCATTTGAGCCCAGTCAGCTCTTCATACGTTAGAAATATCTATCTCCTTTTTGTATTCCTGACCCTGCTCTGTTTCCTCCACATAGTTGTTCTTTTTCAATATTCTCCAAGCGTTTCTCTCCTCAAGAAAACCCTTTCAATATGAATACATTCTCATGCTCAATCACTGCCCTGCCTTTTCCTTCCCATTGCATACCGTCTTTTGGAGAATTTCACTATTTCTAATAACTTCCTTTATTCTCTGTAAACTGTACTCCAAGAATGCCACCTTCATTCTATCCCTTTCTTTGAACCTTGTTTCTCTGTTTGAAATACAAATATTTTGTGTGTTCACCATCCACGTCTCATCATTTTTATTCTCTTGCTCTAGTGAAGTTGTATAGCATTGAGAATTTCACAGCTGAGTGAGTAAACATTTCTTCATGTCGAATGAATATTTCCCAGAATGACCTCAAGACTACACAACGTTTCCATACTACTCCAATTGAAATTCTTCAAGTTGTTTGGAAGAATGCCCAGCACATGGAAACCCTATGTGGGTTTAATGATTAAATATAGGAACTAACACTGAGGTATTCTCTATTTAATTTGTTCAAATGTCTCTAAAACTTATTGTTTCATATGTCAGTGTATTGAAGAGTTTATAATGAATTACCACTGTTATAGTAAAGACTATATTCTTTGTTAGGAAAATGAACATTAAATATATAACACATTAAATGATATAAATAAGTCTTTTGATTTCTTATATTTCTATTTTCTACATATAGAAAAATAACTGATTCTAAAGATCATGGCTTGACTTTGAATAATAACTGCCTTGGCACATAAACTTATAAAGAGTATTTCTAATATTGTTCTCATTTTTTTTAGATTCTTTGTCCTGTTAGTTGGGGATGGCAGTTTATAACTGTCCTTCCTACCAGTGGAATTACTCAATTTATAAACTAACATATTTTGTATTTATACCTTAATTTAAGTGGAACTTGAGTGTAAGTCCAAGAGTTTTAGCAAGATTTTGTAAGCCTGAACTTGCATTTCTTCAAAGAATTATTTTACAGTTTCTTCTTTTCAGATTTGTTTGATGTTATTTCTAGTTATAATTGTCCTATAACAGCTTAGATGTGTCTTTAAATGTAGTTCTTAAACTATGCAAGTTAGTCTGGTACTGGCATGCTTACAGAGGAAACTAGAAAAATTTTCCTATAGGCCTCAGGAAGTGATTGTCCTTGATGTTAGAAGCATTTATTTAAGTCAAAACAGCAGCCAAAGTGGAATAAACTATTCTAAGCATGTTTTTGAACTGTCTGCTAGTGAAGTACATAAATCAGTGTGGGCCCACAGGCAGGGGATACAAAAGGATTTAACTTCAGATATAAAGAAAAACCTTCTGAAAACAGAGAAGAATGTTAATTAAATTGGAAATGTGAATCACTGCATTAGCTTTGTTCTGCTATGGATGTTTATTGCCTTCAAATTATGGAGTCTCCGACAACAGAAAAAGTAGAAAGTCTAATAGCATTTTATAGTACAATAAGTTTCTCTGCTCATATGCAAGGCTGAATTGTTCAGTGTTGTGCATGTGTGTGCGAGCATGTTACTGAAGATTGAACCCAGGCCTTTCACACTGTGTTACATTCCTAGTACATTGTCTCCTTTTTATTTCCAGACAGGATTTCTCCAAGTCGCCAAGCTCCCCTAGCAGATCTACAGCTCTCTGTCTCTCAGAGTGCTGGGATTACAGTCATGCACCACGACCTCGGGGTTCTTTGTCTTTTTTGTTACCTACATTAGTGAGAACACTGCCAAGTAGAAATTTATATGCTTGTAGTGTTTGTTTAAATTATACTGAAAATCTGAGTACAGATTAAGAATTACATTATAGATTTGTATCATTCGCCATAGATTGTAGTTATATTGACATTTTATTTATTATTTAATTATGTTAATATTATATAATTAGATTGCTATAATAGAAATATGAATTGTTTTTTAAATAATGTTGTCATATGTGAAATAGGAAGAAAATGGCTAAAGGTGTAGGGGAAGTGGGAAGGGCAGGGAAAAGGAAATCAGGGAAAAGAGAAAATGAAAAAATGGAAATAAAGTATTTGTAAATGGAGAGGGAAGGAGGAGGTGAAGGGAGGGCAGGGACAAGGGGAAAGAAATGAGACCAAGACCTGTCATGTAAAGGAACAAGATCCCAATGATGAATGTAACTGTACTGTATGCCTAAAATGTACCAATAAGCTCAAAGAAACAAAAAATAAATCATGTTGTCATAAATTTTTCTTATTTAATTAAGCTTTTTGAAATTATGGAGAAATGCTAATTTATTTAAGCCAGTGCCAAAATTTAGTTTTCCAAGACAGTTAAAGAAAGAGGCACAATGAGGTATAGAATATACACTATAATAGAAGGAAAGTGAAATGGTGAAAAGTTGAGACAGTTGAAAGCAACAAACTAGAAAAGGGGATAAAGTAGTAAGTAGTCCAAGAAAATACAAAAGAGAAATAAAAATCACTGATGACAAATGAGAAGGTAAAAGTAGTGTTCATTTTGGTAATCAATTGTGCTTTCAAGGCCATTAACATTTATTACTTTGAAAATTCAATTAATAATTCAGAAATTCTTCAACTTCGAAGTGCTCTTTAGGTGATATTCAAAGTCCAATCATTTCCTTCTTGCTTCATAAAAATGGTGGCGAAATTTTACCACTAGATGTTAGATGTTGGAGAAATTTTTTCATCGTGGCTCCTTCTTTCGTTACAATTCATAGTACTTAATCTCAGTTGACTCTTTTTTTGCCAGTCTTCTTATTTTTACTTATATAAGTCTTTGTATATAAATAAGCTCCTGTGTATATCTTAACGAGGGCTGTTGAACTATTTCAATACCTCTGAAGGCCCTAAAGCCATTCTGTCTCTCTCACTATTAAAATGAGCTAATATTACCTCTGAATGTACAAAAAACAAAACAATTTAGTAAGAACTTCTTCAAGGCTGCTACCTATTTTTCCATGATTTGCTAGTTTTTTTTTTTTCTCATTTCAATAATGAACTGTCATTCTGCTTTTCTAATTTGACATCTTTCTGAGTCCCTAACCATGAGAGCTCTAGCCAGTTCTTCATGTTGGCCAACATCCTGTCTCTCCATTTATTATTTCCTTCTCCATTCTCTCGTCTTCTATTTGTATCTTCCCAGGAAATGTAAACATGGTCAGTTGTGAAATCCGTTAATACATTATTCTTTAGTCATGACATCTGATCAAGCTCCTACTATCACCTCAACAGTACCTCCAAAGTATTTCCATAGTTTTACATTTTGTCAGATCCTTTAAATATCAATTTCACACCATCTCTTTTTTTGTTTGCTTGTTTGGTACTGGGGATTGAAATTGGGATCTTGTTCTTGCTAGGGAGGCTGAGCCGAATCCCTGGCCTGACACCACCTTGTTTTTAGCATTATAGTAAAGTCAGGAGTGATTCCATACTTTTCACACTTAATTTACCACTTCTGATGGTCCTATGTGGTTACTACCCATGATTATTACATTTTTATTAAATACCTATTAAAATTTTTTCCTAAAATTTACAGAATTTTTTTTCTTTTTTAATATATTTCCTTCTTTGTTGTGACTTTTAATTGTTCACAGGTTCAACACCTTATCACATTATCTTAATATAGGCATAAAACAACATTCTTCCTTCATTTTCATTGATTTCTGCTCTTTATTATTTCTATCTTTCTGCTTATTTGTATTTATTTTAATTATTTAAATTTCTTTTTTGTTCCTTAATTTGAAATTCAGTTTTAAGAATGTTTGGCTATTTCAATAAAGCATTTATAGAGCCCGGTGTGGTGGTGCACGTCTGTAATCCCAGCCCTCGGGAGGCTGAGGCAGGAGGAGGGCTGTGAGTTCGAGACCAACCTGGGCTACATAGTGAGTTCCAGGTCAGTCTTAACTACATAGTGAGCCCCTGCCTCAAAAAAAAAACCAAAAAACAAAAAACAAACAAAAAAAAACAAACAAAAAATATATAAGCATTTATAAATTTTCTGTATTACTTTGCTTTATTGCTACAATACAGCTTTAATGCTTTCAGAACACGGCTGGAGTCAGAACTTTTAATATATTACAGATTTCATTCAGCTCTAAGACTTTTCTTTTTTCTTCAGACTTCCTCTTTGATCTATGAATCATTTAGAAATGTGCTCTTTAATTTCCAAATATTTAAAGATTTTCCTATTAACCTTTTTAACCTATCTACTTGGACCAAATGGGAATGTTGACATACTTTATTGAAGTATGTTTTATGTACTCCAACAGGGCCTATCTTGTGAACATCATATATGCACTATATGTCTATATATCATATTGTAGTTGGTCGTAGAGTTTTGTAGATTTTTGTGGTTGATAGTAGCATTCTTCTATATCCTTGATGATTTTCTGTTTTATTACTGAGAAAGGAGTGTTGATATCTCTAATCATGGTTATGAATTTCATTACTTCTTATTTTCTCAGTTTTTGCTTTATGTATGTTGCACATCTCCTTAATTACATTTAGAATAATAATTTCTTCTCAACTGTATAGTGCATAAGATCCTAATGAGATAACTGACATTGTGAAATGGGAAGAAAAGGGCTAAAGGTGTAGGGAAAGTGGGAAGGGTAGGGGAAAGGTAATAAGGGAAAAAAATGAGAAAATGAAAAAAATGGAAATAAAGTGTTTGTAAATGGGGAGAAGAAGAGGGGGTGAAGGGAGGGCAGGAACAAGGGGAAAAAATGAGAACCAAGACCACCTATCATGTAAAGGTACATGATCCCAATAATGAATGTAACTGTACTGTATACCTAAAATGTACCAATAAACTTAATAAAAGAAAAAAATAATTTCTTCTTAGTGAGTCCATCATAATAGTAGTATATAAAATTTATCCTGGGTAATTTTTCATTGTTTGGAAGTTATTTTGCTCTATATTAATACAGACATGTGAGTTTTCTTTTGATATAATTTTATTTTCCATGAATTACTTACAGACATCAAATCATTGATTATAATTTTTAGCCCTACTAACTTTATCTTAGTGAGTTTTGATTAAATATAATCATTGAGTTGTAAATATAATTATTGAGTGACTGCTACAAGGTTTGTCCAGTTTATTGGTTGTGTTCTTTTTATTCTCTCTGTTTCTTCTTTCCCCCAAAATTTAAGATTATTGTAGCATTTTATTTTATTTATTCTGTATACAAATGTTTTTGCTAGAGATGGCAATATACATTGTTAATGTGGATAGATCAGCTAAATGAAATTCTTAGAAATGAAAAATATGAAGGAATTTTGAGACATCAAGAAGAAAAAGTACAAAATAGCAGAAATGAGCACAAAATATAAACTATGATTTTCTTTTTAAGTGTATTTTCCTGGTTAAAGGTAAAATTATAATACTTTCACAATAAATACAAAATTATAATAATATCACAAGCAAATGATATTTTAAAATGGGAAAAGTAAAAGGATGTAAATGAAAGTAAGATTTCAATGGCACAGGTAACTGAATAGCTTTATATACATTATTGAATTTATATTATAATTAAGAGCTCCCACAAATACTGTCCTGTAGTAGATGGTTTCAAGGGAGAATTCTAGCAAATATTTAAATGATTAATACTAATCTATTTCATTCTTAAAATAATCCAAATATCAGTTTCCTCATCATAAAATATTTTTTGTTATTTTGTTTTGCTTTTGATATGCAATCAGTGTATTATATCTCTGTATCTTCAATTAATGAAAATAAATTTCCAAGATATTTGCCTTTTAGAATTTGTTGTGTTTTAATCTTTTGTACAGTAGCTTTCTTTAGCCCTCAAGTATTAATTCTAATTCAAGATATAACTTAATTTTTTTCTTTCTTACATGGGTAGTACTTTTTATCCTGTGGCACAGAGTCTAAGTAATTTTTCCAAATATGAGTGAGATAGTGACAGTTTAATGCACTGAACTGTCTCTTCTCAGTATGCAGTATTATAGTTCTGCAGGCAAAGGCCTGATAGTGAAATCCAACTACCTTACACACTCCTGCCTTTACCCTCCCTTGATCTCTCTGAGCCTCTGTTTGGTTAGGTTAAGTGTAAAAACAGTGACCTGGAGCCTGGGATTTAGGTCAGTGCTGTTGCTCCTGCCTTGCAAGCTCAAGGTGATAAGTTCAACCCCTGGAAAAAAAATTAAAAAAAAAAATATCAAAAAGCAGTAACCATGTCTCAGGCTGGCTATAAAATTGAAGTGAGATAGAAGCTGTAAAGTGCTTAAAGGAATGCCTGGAACATATAATCATTAAGAAAATGCATAATAAATTCATTTTTGTAAATTACAAAGGAAAGTAAAAGTAATAATCCAATGCAGAGAATGACAGTTAACATATTTCACTAGTATTGTGGAAAATCGACTGAATAATCATAAATACGTGGGAAATTTGGAATTTTTTGTCTTGCTTAGTGTTATGCCATTTTCTTTTAAGAAACAATACTCCAGTAATATAGGTTTAGTTACACAGATTTCATAACCAACAGTAATTTGTGCTAATCTTATTGTCAATAGCGTATAATGGTCATGTTGGTAGATTAGACTGTTAGCCTGACTGGGGCCAGTGAATACATGAGTTTTTCCTCCTAATTGTTTTCTGACACATGGTTCTTTGTCAAGAAAAACTTTTCCTTGTCAATTTGAATATTATTCAAATTTTGTATGAAACAGTATTTCATTACAGGATCATTTTTACTCAGCCGGTCATGCAAGCAAAATTAGCAATATTTGAAATTTGTTTGATCGTCCATCTGATGGAATAAATCTGGTTTCTAAATGAGAAGAGGCCAGATATGACGCTAAACATGCTACAACTCACAGGAGAGCCCATTTACAAATTAACTCATCCGAGCTGTTAATAAGAGAGAGAGATTTAGATTCTTTTATATACAGATGATTTTATTACACAAATATTTGGCAACTAATTGCTTTTCAAATATTAAGATCCCTAATTCCCTACATCAAGAGAATAGCATCCTACTTTTAAGTATACCTTCATTCTAGTGAATGAAGGAGACTTAGTTATATTTCTTTTTTAAAAAATGAAAACCTTGTTTTTAACCTTCTATATATTAAAATGTAAATTTCCATCAATATTTTTGAAAAGAAAACTAGATGCCATTAAGGTCCTGGATAATAATGTATATTTTACTGTGCTTAATTTAGCTAATAACAAATTATATAATACTAGTATAGAATACTAGATTAAGGTATATTGTGATTATTGTACTTTTATATTCTTGTAGTAAGAAAAATAATCAAAGTTAAAAGTATAACATTCAGACTCAAATTGAAAAAGAAAATTTAGAAACATGTTTTGCCATTACTTTTCATAAATATGGTTACCAACTATGATTCTCCTTATGTCTTTTCATTTGAGTACTTGGTAAAAAATAAATGATAGTTATAGCAACATTTGAAACCCCCAGGAACACTGTACGTTTCTTAGGGAAAATTATCTCAAACATCACTGATTTCCACCTCCATGGATTTTTGCTTTTGTCTAATTCCTCTTCATTGTGGGTTTGCTACTTTTTTTAAACTAGTAGAAACAAATGCTGCCAAAAATTAATTTAAATATGGCCAAGGTAAAAGAACGTCCATCCGGTGATTTCAGTGTATTATATGAGTCAATTTTAGCAAAATCCAAAACGGATTCACCTTGCTGAAGACTATTAATCATATGAAAGAAGGTCGCTTGGCAAGGAGCCACAGTTTTCCTCTAGGAACTGCTTGTGCTCTCTCTGATATAACAAGGGGCCCCTCCGGTTGATAGCCAGCAAAAGTCTTGGGACTTTCAGTCATGTACGTATAGGAAATGAATTCTGCTAAGAGTGAGCTTGGAAGTGGATTCTTCTCCCCTCAAGATTCCAGGGGGAAAATGACCCAGGAGGAGCATCTGAATAGTAATTTTATATGACCAAGAACCATGACTCCGTTCAAACATATTCCTGATCACACGTACTGTGAGATAATAAACGTGTGTTGTTTTACATTAGTAAGCCTGTGTAATTTGTTTTGAGGCATGAGACAATTAGTATAGTGATGTTTGGTTCCGCAGATCTGTCCATCCTCCACTCGCTCGGCGGTCTTGTTTTTCTCTAGAAGGCAGGCCCTCTTGGAAGAGGTGGAAAGTTAGTCAACTCAGATGCTCCGTTGCATCTGCCAGGCTGCAGCACAGTGAAAGAAACAGGAAACCGCAGTGTCTATGCAGTAATGGGTTAATATGCATCTCACTTGCCAGCAATTGAAAATTGGTGTTGGAATTTCTGAATTGTACCTGACCCCCTCTTTACTTACTTCTTTATTTGCCTTTTTCTAAGAGAATAAAAAGCATTCAGAAATTTCAAAAGACGCGTTTTGAGATTTGGTATAAATTTCACAGAAAAAAATTTAGATGACTCAAGGTGAATGACTCATCAACAGATGGTTTCAATTTTTTTTTTCTAAGCATATGCTCACTAACAGTAAATCAGCTAATCGAGTTGTCTGGGTTTTGCACATTTTATATGTTTTTAAGCATAAATCAGCTAAGCCTGAGACATTTCAATATTTTGGTGGGATATTCCATCAGACATTATTTTCTCATCTATGACATACTTTGACAATATTTTGAGAAAAGTTTGTAATTATATTCAAGGAATATGACATACAAAATAAGTTGAAAAGCAGGAATATTAAAGGACATGCTTTTTTAGAGAACATAACATTTTTGAAAAATAATATCCTAATAATTTTTCTGGCTTAGAATCTGAGCACTTTTTCTAGGAAAGAGAAAATAAAGATATGAGGTTATACATAATTTGATCACTGATTAGTAAAATATTGAATTTTTTTAGTTTTTTAATTCATGCATTATGAAAATAGTTTGACATATTTAATGTAAAGAATAACAGTGATATTCTAATAACAGTGGGGGTCCCAAATATTTCCAAAATTAATTTTATAATTAAGGTGTATCAGCTAGATATTATCAGAAAAACAAACCAATAGGACGTAAGCATTTTTTATGTTATCATAAGGAATTGTGTCACTTGAGACATGTATCATTTACATGATCTTTGTACTAACAAATACAAAATCTGTACAGCTAGCTAGTAGGGTGAAAACTCAGACATTATTTCTATGCTATAACCTTTAGACAGAATTTGTCTTTCTCTAAGAAATCTGTTGCTCTTAAAATCTCCAGTTCATGGATAAGGTCCATCGATGTTATCTAGGTTAATCTATTTACTTAATGTCAACTGATTGTAGAGTTTAATTGCATCTACAAAATACCTTCTCAGCAACCACTAGATTACATTTTGATTAAATAAGTAAGTAATACACTTGCCAAGTTGACCTGTCAAACTTGTAATATCTGCTTCCTTAATTCTTTCCTACTTACACACTATATTATACATTATAGACATAGCATATACTTTATTATTAGTTCAACTATAGATAGTGTCTTAATTTATGCTAATAGGTGTTTATGAGTATTAATTAGTCAAATTCATATTGTAGATATTTGTATATTCATCGGTTGATCCAGTGTTTTAAAAACATTTATTGTCCCATAATCTGAGGCACAAACAAATATAGATCTACCTCTAAATACTGATGAAATTTAAATTTTATTGAGATGAAATGTAAGTATTGACTTTGTAGACATTAACATATCATCCCCAGTTTTCTCTTTGGAAAAAGTTCTGAAGTAGCAATATTAATTATTTTGTAGTAGTTAGATATACAAATCATATTATATTATGTGCCTAGTGTACTTTAATAGGTTAGAAAATATCATTCCCCAAAGAGTTCATGATCCACTAGAAATCCATTCAGCTCTGAATTCTGCCTCTGTGTGATATGGAGCAAATCATGGTAATTTAAAGTTTAGTTTCCTTATCAGTGTAATAGGAATTACCGGAGACAATATTTCATTAAGTATTTTAATGTTTCAAAATATTATAATTTTAAGACTGTATTATGAAATCATCCACCAATGGGTAGGAATGGATGCATTATTCATAATGGTTTGATTCCAAGAGAGAAAGTAGTAATTGATGGTCTGCATTTTAGAACTTAGCTCAAGACCTATTTTCTCTTATTTAGAGTTACAGCTAAATTGCCTTCATAAAATAATGAAAGCTAACCTCAAAGTCTGATACAGAAAATTACCAGTAAGTAAGAAATGGAATGTCCAAAAACAAAATATGCATTTTAAGGTCAGATAACTAGTAAATAAACACTAATAGTTTGAGATAATCAAATGGTTACAAACTGTACTTGGACAAAGAAGATTTGAAATGCTATATCACATGCTAAAGATTATTATTGCAAATTATATTTATGGTTTCCACATTAAAACTTATTTTTCAAGTTTGCCTACCACACAGTATATGAACCTCTGCGTTGTGAAATATATACCACAAAGAAGTAAAGTATTTCAATGTTTGTATGAAGGGATTTGATTTCACTCATTGCACTTATTTCTATTATAAAGGTACAGGGCAATGCAATTATCATGATGCTATTAGTTCTATGCATATTTGATGTTTGACGAATCGGAGAAAAATGCACTACTTTATATATCATTTCTTTATGGAAGGAGTTTAAGTCTTTCCTTTCTCTGAAATGCCTACAATTTTCTGTGTACAGGAAAGCTTCATTCGTTATATTTGCTTTCTATTTTCATAGTGATAGGAATGGAATGGAACCCTCAGCAGTCCCCATTATCCCGCCCTTTGTGGCCTTCGCCTTTGACTCAGCCTGAGTTTGCCATAAGTTATTTTTATAATGATCCTGAGATGCAGCCAGCCCAATTGCCAATATTTTATTCCCACTCAGCTCATTTCAGAATAGAGCTTCTCACTTTCTCTCTTCAGAGCTTTTCTAGTTTCAGCCTGAAACTTTTAAAATAAAATGGCTGTTATGCAAACGCAGTGAGGACAAAATGCATTTTCTTCAATGCCCTGATTCTACCTTGACTAGTAGGCTCCATAGAGCCCTCGACTTTCCAGTATTATTCATAATGTTGTTTCTCAATACAGCGACATTTTCTCAAGCAATTGCTTAGCACGGCATAGTTTTTTTTTTTTGACAAATAGTTTCATATTTTCTTTTGCTGCGTTTTCATTAATATCACCAAATGTGCATCCCAAATTCATACCTTGTGTGGTATTAATTTACTGAAATTGTTTGTGATGATCGGTGAAGCACAGGGAAGATTGTAAATCTGGGATTAGGGTTCTTTTCTTATTTTTTATATTCTTTTATAGTTTTGTTTTGCTGTTGATGTATTTTTCATTTATGTATTTTTCCCCCCTCAAGGGTGGGTGTTTTACCCATAGAATGAATTCTTTTGCCCCAAATTTTCAAGGTATCAGTATCTAGTTTGCTCCCCATCACCAGTTCCAGCAACCTACTATTTATGCACTTATTTTCACATAGTTAATTTCATGGCCAGTACAGCCATAAAAGGAAATGGCAATTAAAAAAATTATAACCATCTCGTCTATAATGGTAGCTGAGACACTGCTCAGTGCTTCTCAAGTTGAGTGTGCACCAGAATCAGCTTGAGGATTGCTTGAAATCGACCCGACTGCTCTGACCCTCAGTGGACTTACTGACTGAGGAATTCAGGAGGAGTGGAGTCTCTGGATCTGAATTCGGAGCAAGTTCCCTGATGATGCCACTATTGTTGCTCGCGGTAGCATATTTCACACTTCATGACTGCAAAACATAAAGCATACTAAATTCTAGGCATATTGTTCAAACAAACCACCCAGGTGTCATTTGATGAGGCATGCACACTTGGCATTGTGTTTAAAAAATATCTGTGACCTTCTCATCTTAAAACAGTCTACTTTAAGCTGAGTTCTTGTTCTGTAAATAAAACTTGAATTGAAGGATTGGCTATATTTCTGACAAGCCGCGAGGCTCACCAAGGTCGATTTTGTTTGCTGTATCACTTAAAATACAATTCTACTTAAAATTGCCTGGCATAGCTGACTGCACTTTTTATGTTCATAATACATTTTGACACTGGGAAATAAGAAGCTATGAAAATAAGGTTGATAAACCAGCAAAGAAGTTTTTCCTTAAATGGTCACAATCTGCCAAGAGCTGATAAGAAAAGAATCCTTTGGGACAATGACAAAAACTTAAAAGCAATCAACCCCATGTCAGCAATGGGCAAGAAAACAAATGGAATTTCAGACAGTTCAGAACAAATGTTACAAATCAGAAACCAAATTCAAAACTCCTTTCAATCCCATACTTCTGAAAGACAATTTAGGAGTACAAGGGATTTGGGGCAACTCCATGTTGATAGTTACATTGCATCTTTACTTTTTTTGACTTTCTTTTTTCCAACTGAAGTTAATTTGTCTCAGTGAAGTGTTTTCTCATTTTCTCTATGTTACATATCATATCATCTGTAAAGTAAAATACTCAAGAATAATAACTGAAGCAGAGTAAGGGTAAATTAATTATTGAAAATATGTGTTAATTATGATGAATTAGAGTAACTGAAGTAGTGCTTAGCAGATTTCTATTGTGCCTTTCTATTGTCTGTTCAAATAGTTTTCAAACCGTAAACTTTTATTGGAAAGAATAATATCAGATGAAGGTGAAATAATTAATGTTAGACTCATAAGTCAATAGATATTGGAATATGGTCAATTCCCTGATTTTCACATCATTATATAAAAGACAAGTATTACCTTTTTGACATTAAAATAAATTAGGTAAAAAATTGGACACCAGTACTTAAGAGAGAAGTAAAAATGAACGGCATCCAAGAATGATCAATTGGAATTGTGATCCATAAAATAATATAATTTCAAATATTTTAAAAATTGTGCAATTAAGGGAGATAGGATTAAAAGCTATCATTGCTAAATCCTTTAAACATTAGACATCACTGTATTCAAGGCACTCTTCTGAATGTTTTATATAGATTATTCAATTTATCTTCCCATTTCCCCTGAAAACAAACAAAAATTTCACAATAATGAAGTCAGGGCTGCCATTTCTATTCAGCAGATTCAGAAAATTTTCTTGAATTGCCCCTTATTACTTCCTAAGGTGTGATCTGCACATCTTCTTATAATGCCATGAAGTTTGTGAAATCTCAAGTTTATTGAAATCGAGTACTTGAAGCTCATGAAAGGTGCTGACATGTGCAAGGATAGAATAAGTGTTGAAACTACTGAAACTAGAACTTGGACCCGCAGTATATTTTTTAATTACTTTACCTTGTTATAAGTGCTTATTAATGACCTGGAGGTCATTAGTGTGTGCAAACAAACTTCTTTTATTGGTTACAAAACTTAATAGGAATAACTTGTCAAAGTAGAATTTCATCAGAGACTATTGGGGATGGTAAAAGTTGTTGAAACCTTGGACAATGTGATACAGATGCCAATGTTTATAGCATGACGATTTTGGTATAAAATAGAAACATTTTACTCAATTGACATGGGAAAGTGAGCAGGAAACAATGCAGTATTTTATGGAATTATAAGTGATTAGGAGATTCAGGGCGAGATATCTCAGTGACTTTTTAAAAAATATGCAATGGAAAGAACTAAGGCTCCCTATATAGACATGGTAATATTGATTTTATCACACTTTTCACATCATGTATTTCTTCTTATTGTTCTGCTTTACCAAGTGATATAAATTTATATTCTTCTCAGTAATTTTATACTGAATTATGCCAATAGTGAAATGTTTCCTTTAAAGACTTGATCAGGACAGTTGAACATACAAGGGAAAAAACAGCTTCCAGGGAAGAAAACAGAATGTTGTCCTGAGGAAAAGCATATCTCTCAGGGTTACCCTGTTACCAGGGTTCAGTTCTTCTTAATGTCTTGGGAAACCTCTGAACCAAATTGTCAGCCTGGAGCCAGCATAGATTAAACTAAACATAAAAAAGGTATAAGTATATTTTAAAATTACCTTCAGTGGCCTAGGAGAGGAGAAATGGTAAGAAATATGTAGATAAAAATAAATTATTCAATAATGTAGTAGAGAAAATAGAATTACTTGAATGTCAGAATACTGGAGGTATTTTAGAAAGAGCACCATACTACAGAAGTTTGAGTAAAAGGATAATAACGTTAATGTATTAGGAGATGGACTTGCTTCAATAAGGTAAGGAGTGGAAAATTATTATAATCAGACAGTGAAAAAGAAAAACTTTTGTAAAGAAAAAGACAAGACAAAATGTACAGATATTAACTTAAAATTCTGTGGAAAAAAAATCAACCGAGCTATAATTTCACAATTTTAAAATCAGATGGATTTGAGTATCATAAGTCAGGAAGGATTATTTTAGTTATGACAATACATAAAATATTTGGTTTTACCTGTAAATGAATTTTAAAATCTCATTATACTATTTTATAATTACATAATTCATATATTTTATTAAGACGGAAAGCTTTGTAATCATGTTGCAATCCTTCACAATGACACTTTATATAGCAAAATAATGATATACAGGTACAAACTGTTTCCTTTCAAATGAACATCATCATTATTATTATTACTTAAATTTATCTCCAGAAGTGATCATAGCATTTCTTCCTCCTTTAACTGTAGATTTAATAGATATGATTTTCCTTTGAAAGAAGTAATAATGTTAGAAGAGAAAAGACTGACCCTGGTCTAAAGGGAGCACTTAAAAGCACAGTAATCAGGCAACACAGAGTTTAGACTGACTGCAAGAAACAGGGAAGGAAGACCAGACTCTTGGACAATACAAAACTTTCCTAATACATACATGAATCATTAAACAAATATGTATTTAGTGTTTTGCCATTATGAAGAAGCAGAGAAGTCAATAAAAGTATTGAATAAACATATAGATGGCAAATAATGAGTAAAATTCAGATTTTCATGTATTAATTCATTTCATATATTCTGAAATACAGTGACCTTTTTCCATGGGATTTACATTAACTGAATGCTTTTGAGGAATTTGTTTACATGTTTGAAATGTTGGCTGTGGAGAATGAGAGACAGTTGATTGAAGACAGACAAAAATAACAGAGCACAGCTGAAATTGAAGAAAATGTAATTTCTCTTCTCAAAATAAAGTGATTTAATTTAGAACCAGTAGGTAGCTGTTGGTTGCAGTAGAGAATGGGTATAGTTTGCTGCATACAATTTGAGGACTAGCAGAACAGTCGATGCCCCTGAAAGTTTTGTTTAAGATTACACAAAGATTTACATAGAATTGCAAGATAAATCTTTTGACTAAACTATATGAAATTTCAACATCAAAAGAATAGGTAGAAAAGTTGCAACCAGTACAGGCAATCAGAAAAGTAGAGAGTCAGACAAGAACATTAATATAAACAAATTTTTAAAAGGAGATATTTAAGAGGGAGATTGTCACTTCCATTATCAATGTTACAGAATGCTTAAGTTAAAAATAAAACAACACTGGATTTATTGAATGTACTTAGAAAAAGCTTCCATTACTGGACTAGCACAGGCAAAAGGCAAAATGTAAAGAGCCAAGAAGTGAGGAGGAGAGAAAGGGTCAAAGGAGCCAGCACAGGCTCAGGAGTTGCCTTCAAATTCAGCAGGATGTACATGCTTATGCGGAAAAAGGTGCAATCCTGATGGGATGCCCAGAAACATCTCTCACATTGCAAATTTTCATGGCTGAATAGAAGGAAGGAACAGGCCAGAAGTGACCTTAGATCATAAAGAGATAAAGAGCTTTATCAAAAGCTAAGACTTGCGCTTTTTTCTCAATAGCTTTGAAACTGAAAAAAAAAAAGTAGCTATTTTCTACAATTCAGTGGCATTTCGTATAGTCACAGTATTGTGCAAGAGCCATGGCCAAAACCCAATAAACGTGGTGTGCCTGGAAACATAAAGTCAAACAGCCTAAAATACAGATCAGACAGAAATGAGGAAATCAGAAATTTGGGAATGGTTCCAGGGCTTGTGGGCTGATTTTGTAGGAGACCCTCACAGCACTACTAGCTAAGCGAGGATTGTAGTGATGCCCTCATTCACACCATAGCTTTGTGAGTCCTTCACTTGTGCATACTTTACCCTCTAACAAGTCCATTCTAATCCTGGTGTTACAAAATTTTACTGCATGTTAGGTTCTTGGCTGTTTTCCCTAATAAGCAAATACATGTTCCGGAGGAAGCTATCGACAACATTAAAAGAGGAAGCTTGTATTTTAAATAGAGACATAAAAACATACCTCTAAACCTAAAATCACAGAGATTAGGTCTGTGAGCTACACAGATAAGGATTTTAAGGTTTAGAAACTATGGTGTGAAAAGGAAGAAATTTCACCTATGAATGAGAGTAGGCCTGTTCAGTTGTTTGGGGACAGAAACAAAGGCCAGTACAGAAATGTAGCAATGAAGACGAGAGGCATGAAGACTGAAGAGAGAGAGGTGCCCAGATGTGAGGAGTCCAGCTGCTAGTTGATTTTAATGGGCAAGCTCGGATGAGTATTTACACTGCTTTCTTTTATTAAAAACCATGACAATTTGACACAGATCATATCCTTTCTGCTATGAACATGAGATCAGAAATGAAATAAAACATTAAAAATAAGATCTAATCAAACATGAAAGCATAAGAGGAAAGATTCCAAGAGAACGAAGACTAATAAAATCCAACATAGCGCAGCTGCCAGCACCACAGCCAGTAATGATTTTTACCCTGATTCAGGCCTTGAAAGGCTGAGGTTTGTGCTTCTAAACCACACAGGAAGATGAGAGAGACTGCCACAGGCAGTTGCAGGTGAATAAGCTGAATTTTATAATCCTGCATAAAAACATGCATGACAACCTTTTCACAGAAATTTTCCATCCATGAAAAGTGAGCTAAAATACACACAGAGATGCAGCCGTGCAACTTCGGTTTTGTGTGTGCAGGTATAGATAAAGGTGGGAGGCAACAGTGGAAATATCAGGTCTTTGGGGCCCAAACATGTTTACACACATTTTAAATTTAGCAGATCTGCCTAAAGTCTATCCTAGACCATTGCAACCCAGGTATGCTTGTACGCATTAAAAAACTGAAAGAGTAAAATGAGAGATTATAAATACTCTGTTATTCGGTGTGGCCAAAAGTGAGTCTCTGAGAATACTGGCTTACAAATAAATAGAATTAGACATTGAAAATTACAGATAAGAGGAATAATCAGAGGGAAACTTCTAAAGAGATGCAGAAATGTAATAGTGAGTAAAAGAAGAACTTCATACATAATATATAGTTGTTATACATATGATTATATATTATATATGTTACAATTAAAGGGGCTTGGTTATGAAGAGTCAGCTTGTGTGACTAGGGAGGCTGAGAAATCCCATGATCTACTCTCTGCTTACTAAGGACCCAGGAAAGCCAATGGTGTGATTCAGCCTGAGTGTGAAGGCCTGAGAAACAGGGGCACCTATGATGTAATCACAGTTCAAGAAAAGATCAGATGAGATGTTCCAGCTCAATCAGTGAGGCTAGCCGAAAAGAGGTGAATTTCTCCTTTCTCCATTTGGTGTCCTACACAAAATCACAGGGAATTGGGGGACGGCCAACCATATCAGGGGAGGGCTGTCTGCTTTATTGGGTTCCTCAGTTTAAATGTGAATCTCACCCAGAAACAATGTTCCATCTGGGCAACCTGTGATTCATTCACATTGACACAAACAATTAATCTTTATATTCAACAGAGAGACAAGCAGATTAGAAGGAGCTAGACAGAAATCAGTGAATTGAGAGATGTGCTGAAGGAAACTACCTAGTACAAAACACAGAACTTGTAGCAGGTGATAATAGTGACTGGTAGGGAGTAAAAGGGATCTTCTGGGAAGTTTATGATGTTCAGGTTATTAACTTGTGCACTGGTTAGATGGTCATACTCCCCTTTGTAAAAACTCATGAGCACTTGCCAGGCAGGCACTGCACCACTGAGCTACATCCCTGGCCCTAAGAGTTTTCTACTTCCATAAAGTGATAAAAACCTATGAAGCAGAAATGCAAAAAGTAAATGTGATATATGTACCATTAAAATGTTTAAAATAAAAAAAAGTAAGCTTTTTATTCATTTTAGAGAATTAAAATTGCACTAAAGCAAGAAAAATGATCAGAAATACAAAACTCTCAGATGGTTGGAATAAGTAGAAATAAAATTAGCTATTGAACTACAAGGAGTGATAGTTTTGATGAAATAAGAAATGTAACAAAAGAATCTTATGTAAAACACAAAGATAAGAAAGTATAAAATTCAAGAAGTGGATAGGGTTAAGTAGGGATATGTATAGCAGTGTAAATATACAATATTATAGAAATTGCCTCATGACAGATGGAGGAAATTATAAATCACTAACAAAGAACAACAATTTGATAGGCATTGCAATTATATCATATGACTGTCATGCAGGACAACTGAAAAATAAAAATATTTTTAGAACAAAAACAGGATTTTATATTTTTAAAATAAGTAAAAGAAGATGATTTTTAACAGGGACAAAAACAAATCTCAGAGGAAGAAGTATGATATAAGAAGCTAATATATACAAATAAATAAATAATATATAAAATAGACAATTTAGGTAACACATAGTTATAAGTTCAAGTAGAATTGGGGGCTGGGGATTTAGCTCAGTGGTTCTGCCACCTGCCTGGAAATCACCAGGTCCAAGTTCGATCCCTGGTACCAAAAAAAAAAAAAAAAAAAAAA
>NW_022900950.1:10376352-10384931 GCF_012274545.1 Fukomys damarensis | reverse complement strand
AAAAAAAAAAAAAAAAAAAAAAGAATTCATTGGAGATTATAAATAGAAAGAATTGTATTGTCTGTATTTGTCTTTTAGTTAAAAGTTGTGAAATTCAGCAAAAGCCATAAAATGCATAATCTCAAGCGACTTTTAAAAATGAAAAAAAAATTAGGTGAGATGTGACTGTTACTGCAAAGTGAAAAGAACCACATGGCAGATTAGCAAAACACTGTTCTTGGTGTGTTTATGACTAAATTACATGCAGCCAGCACACTGAGAGCCAACAAACTGAATAAACCCTGAAATGTGTATGTTGCCAACCCTCAGGCTTTCACCCTGGACAACGGTGGTTTTAATAAAAATCATGGAAATTCAGATGGGAAAATGCTGCATTAATCCTGGGAATTGATGGTGGCATTTGGGGGGCCTTACGGGGCAGCAAAATAGATGAATGGCTAATCTAATGGCATGCAATTTAAAGTTGATTATGTGTGTTTAAAACTTTCATTCAGTTAAGTCATACTATATGTATTCTACTTAAGACTGAATTTTTCAACAGCCTCATACTTGACATTTATTCACATAATATCTAACTATGCTTTTCCCTGATTTACTTCTCAGCCACCAAAACCTGAAGAACTTTGCTTCTCTGCCAATGTGAACTAAGTAACTTTGTTCCACTGTGGCCTCTGCTATTCTACACTGGAGCCAGCCCACCATGAACTGTATCCCCAGAAGCTGTGAGTCAAACTTAACCACTTCTCTTTTAAATTGCGGGTATCCGGTAGTTTGCACCAGTAGAAGGAAAATTGAGCAAACTGGCATTTTTTGGCATCTCATATATTTTGAAGTTTTCTAATCTAATAGTTTTAATCTCTGTCTCTCCCACTCATTCCCATGGCTAAACACTCATCATTGCATTTCTATCTGTAACTCTGAGGTATTGCCACCGATTTGGTCTTACTAATTAAGGTATTCACTGTTAAAAGCTGTTGAAACAAAGAATGATAAATGGGATGCATGAAAACAAACAGACAAAAAAAACTTGATGCCTCACAAATTTGTAGCCAAAATCAAGATTTGATGGAGTTATGCCCCCTCCAAAGGCAATATAATCCTTTCTTATTATCTCTTTAAGGTTTTGGCAGTTGTAGGCTGCTAAGCTTTCCTTGGATTGCAGCAGCATAATCCAGCGGTGACTCTGTCTTCACACAGCCATTGCTCAATTTATCTCTTTTCATAAGGATATATCATTGAATCATAGCCTTTTCTAGTCAAATATGATACCATTTTCAATTGGTGTACCTATAAAATCTCTTTTACTCAATGAAGGACATCGTATGCATAGGTCCTAGTGTGTTTTCAGTGTATCACACGTGGAGTATCAATTCCATACTTCTTGACTCTCTTTGATTATCTCTTTGATTATATCTCTCTTCTCTGCCAGAAAGAAAGGCAATCCTATTTTTGTTTATTCTGCATATTCACTTCCTTCTGTATGTGCAGAGACGCAAACACACTGTGCTTGCTCTCAATTAAAATTTCTTTCTATGAGTTTTGATTATTCACTTTTGTTACTTGACATTCACACTACATTTGACTTTTCTATTTATGCTTCCAAACATCCCAATGAGAATTCAGCATTTCTTTTTACCCTTCAAACTTTTAACTTAATTCCCACAACTTTACTTTTAAGTACTGCCCTATTTTCTAATTCACTGAGATGAGGACAATCAGACTTTCTCTTACTCCCTACTCCAATTTCCAACAAATCACCTCCGTATGAGTTCATATATTTCTGCTCCATATATCCTCACCTTCTCACCTCATGAATTAGCTCTTATCCCTTACCTTTCAAAGTCTTTGCTCTTTCACTTTTCCTCTTTCCCCCAACTATCTCCTTTTTAGTGAAAATTTTCTATAAATACACACACATGCTTTTGGTTTTTCATGTAAGAAAGCAAATGTTCTCAATCTTAAATCATTCATGCTCCACTCCACTTATCTCTCTGTACATATTCACTATTTCTGGTTTGTCTTCTCTTAATCTTTACCAAGCTTCCATCCATGGACTTTCATTGCCACCAGTCAACTGAAATAGCTCTCCTTAATGTCCCCAAAATGACTTCCAAAAATCTTTGCATGGTTATTTTTTAGTCCTATTGTATTTCATCTACTGTTAATTTTTAAAATACATTTGTGCCCAGGATGATGCTGATTCTTGGTAAAGTGTATTATTCTCAATTACATTGACTGATTTTTCCTCATGACAAAATCACACTGAGCTCACGAGAGATGAGTATTTGGACCTCGTTGTTTACTGTTTATTTTAGTTCTCCCAGTGATTTATATTATGATAACTGCAAATTGTGTATCGTAATCTTCTGTTACCTGAATTCCAGCCTCACACATATAACTGCCCTGTCATCATGTTCACCCAGAGTTCCAACATCATATATGTAATTCACTGTGTTTAAAACTGATATTTTCATCTTTCTACTACCAGTGGCCCTTAATACACTGTCTTATAGATTCTTCTGTTTATGGAAATTCTTTCCAACTGTTCAAGACTAAAACCTTGATTTGTGCTACCATTAACTTTCACTTAGATTACTGGAATAACCCTCCCATATGACTTATCTGCCTTCTACCAATCTTCCCACTAAATACAAAATGAAACCCTTACCCCCAAAACCAAACAAGTAGTCTATTTTTCACATATCATGATTTGCCTGCTATGATGGAAGCCAGTCATACTATGCCTGTCCTCTAGAAAATTCAGCCAAATGATTTCAATCCTAGAAGAGTTAACAAGTCATCAAAATCATTTAATGGTGCCATTCTATACCTTTTCAAGCATTTATCCATACTATTTTGTTTCCCTTGCTTCTCTTTCTTCTCAGAATATTTTCTAGTATTTCTTTGCTGTTTTTCAGAAAAACCCAGTACAGTTTTGCTGTCTTACTGTATTCCTTTACAGTGACTGACGGTACACTCACAATTCTAATGAGGGAGGAAAGGTTAATTTTGGTGCACATTTTGTAGAAGTTTCAGTGTAGCAGGCTGGCTCTAAGACAAGGTGGTATGGCAGAGGGGTGTTACTGAGGACAAACAGCTCAGGGCATGGTAGGGAGAGATGGGGAAGAGGAGGGAAACAGGTCTTTCAAGGTCGTGTCCCAGTGACCCACCAGTGACTCCAACCAGGCTTCACCTCCTAAAGTCATCACTGGTGAATGTCTCTCACCCCCTGATCCAACAACCTCCTAAAAGCCTCACTATGAGACAAAGAGGCTTTGGGGGTACAGCTGGATATAAGCCATAACATGCACCCAGAGTCTTGTACTTACTTTCTTATCTGCCTACAATGTGATTGTTTTCTCAGTGTCTAAGAACTTACTATTTGTTGATTAAATAAATGAAGAATTAACACAACATATGCGTATGTAGTACAGACCTATATATACCTAGAAAATATGATAATTTCCTCATGAGAATAATAAGCTCTTAGAGAATCATCAGGTTTGGGAGATTCACTCTTAGTAAGATGAACACAGGAAAAAGACATGAATGTAGGAAATAATTGAAGGAGTACTCAGGAGTACTGAACAGTATGTCTGTTAGTTCTTTAGCTCAGGAAAAGATATATGAATATTTGTTATACAATTTTTTGTATGCTTGTGAATGTCTGCAAATTGAAAAACATATTAAGATAAGAACTTTGAAATTATATTATCATGTCTAGTGAACTATATCAGATAGATACATTCTATCTGATGTTGTCTTCTTGAAACTCTTTATTATTCTTAGATTTTCTAGCCTGCTGCCTCATCCCAGAGGTTTCAAGGACTCACGCCAAGGCTTGGAACCTTTTAGAAGGTCATAATCTGGGATACATGTAAAGCTCTTCAGTTTTACTTTTCTCCTTTAGATACTACTGCTTTTTGTTGGCTGATGGTTAGTAGTTTACAAACGGTTTCATTTTTGTGTGTATATGTTCTTTGGTTGTTTCAGATAGGTTTATAAATCTATTCCCTTCTACTACATTTTGACCAGTGCTTGCATTTTATTAGCTCTCACTTCCAAGTATATTCACTCTTACCTTTTGAATTTTATAATTTCTGCCTCTTCTCTGTCTCTAATATCTTTACTTTGTTCTTTGTCTTTTACTTTTCCCTAATTCTGTTTTTTTTTTTTTTTTAATGGTGTACACTTGCTCTGCTTTATATTCTCCCAATTCTGGCTCTCCATAATTTTTTCTGGTTATATTAGAGATCTTATTTTATATGTTCTGGACACAAGGCTGATATTTCAGAGCTCATCTTTAATTGCAGCTGACCTTTCATTTTTTTGGCATAATTTTTCTAATTTGTTTTTCCTAAGTAGTAAAACAATGCTATCATCTTCTTTTTGGCTATGTTTTCCTGTTGTTTATTGACTCATTGAGTTTCCTTTATTTTTATTTCTCTTGAAATACATTTGGAAAGGGATTGGGTGTTACTTATGTAATATGTTTTTAGCAGTATCTCATGTTTAAATAATGTTGGTTTTCTGGGCAGATTAGCTCAGGGACATTTTCAAATATCCTAGCTCTTAGAAACATTTGCTGTCCGTGATGTGCTCCCACACTCTCTGAACCTAAGATCCAGTATTTTCACCTTCAATTTCAATTCCATAATTGGTATTGATCTTAGTGTGAACATTTTTCTTTTATAGGAGAAAATTAATTTGATATTGTTATTTTTAAAAATAACAATACTTGATCTGTGACTACTCAGAGGTTTTTCATTGCTATTTTTTAAATTCTTATGAAGAATTTTCCTGGTTTTACTGCTTATTTTTAGTTGTATCAATTCAGAACCCCACTCAGTAAAACAGACTTCATCAAGTAGTAACTTTTTTGGCTTTGGGGGAAGAACTGGCATGTTCATGCATTGTGGGAATTCTTTTCTTTTTTACTATGTCATTTTGAGCATATAATTGCATCCCAATTGCTGCATTGGTGATTGTTCTTCTAAACCCATCCTTATAATTTAATGTTTTGGAGTTTTAGAGTAGTTTGAAAATACTTATTAACTATATGTAAAATGTTTATAAAAAAAATTTAAAAACTGAAAGAAAATGAAATGAAAGAAAAGAAAATGAATGAAAAAACACCAATAATTGGGAATCAGCCTAATAAAAAAAGATATTCAATACATTTAAAGAAAGAACTTATAAAGCTATTGAAGGAAGTATGAGAATTCTGAATCACTGAAGGCAAGTAATGTACTTGTAGGTGGAAAAGTTGTCTTAAAAAGATTCTAATTGTAGTCTAGCAAATCTATTCATCCACTGTATTTCACAGAATTTGATCAAATCTTTTCTAAAATCTGTACCAAAGCATAGAAAAGTCAGGGTTGGCCAAAACTTAAAGAAGAAGAAAAAGGAAGATTTTCAATGCTTTTTGTAATGATAGTATTTACATGATTGTAATAGTATATGAGAAATTTACAAAATCTTAAGAAACTTATTCTAACAAATGTGGAAATATCACAGAAATTGGGAATAATATTAATTTTATTGGAATAAAGATAAGAAATTTTATTGTTAAGATATATGAGACTTCATCCATTGTAATACCTAGTTCCTTAACAAATATTATAAGTATTACATGTGACCAAACTCTACAGTGAAATCTGAATGATTATTTTTATCAGAGTCACATTTTCCGTATCTTTTTTCATTCTTGCTTCCTTTTCCCTCTGTTTTTCTAATCTACTTTCTTTGTTCCTCCTCTTAAATTTATTCTCCAATTCCTCCTTCTTTCTTTCTTCTCCACCCCCCTCAACTCTTTTGGAAGAAACTATACCTTATTTTCCAAATATACCAACATTATTTAAATATTCTTGGTTGACCCATTAAGAGAGGTCTAGATTTTACAAGGAAAAATGTTTATTTTACTTCATTGCTTTCCTCCAACTTTGTGATTTAATTTTGGTTGATAGTTTGCATGTTATCTATTAACAGAATTTATGAGGAGAAAACAGCTGTTAACAACAAAATGATAGAGTCCATTAGCTGTTCTTATAATATATATTCTGCATGATTGTAGAATAATGAGTTTTAACTTGAATTTTAAGTCTAAAATACAGTAGTGATTTCTAAACTACCAGACACTATAATCCATGACAAATAATCCATTTCAGACAAAATTTTAAATACTACAAATTTATTTTTTCTTTAAAAGTGGGTTAAAGTGAAATATTGGGTAATAATACTGGCTAAAAATTATTACTAAAAATCTGAAAAAAACGCAAAAACTGAAGTGGTGATTCCTGAACTGTGTTAAATATTCAGATGCTCAGGTAACACAGATCATTCTTAGTTGTAGGATGTTGATAGTTTATACCTAATGTGATTCAAGAGAGTAGAGTGCCAGAAAATATTTTATGCATTGTGTTTTAGATTATTTGTAAGATATTTAAAACTGACATAAATAATAAACGACAGTGAATCTGATTTCTCTTACAGCATGTTAGATATCCTATTGAGAAAAATAAAAAGAAACTAGCTAAGCATTTTCAGTGGCTTCCAAAAGTTTGAGTCATAATTGCGTAGAAGAATGCTTCCACCATAACACCATGTAGTCTGTTATGATTTAGATCTATCTAAAATGATCCTCTGTGGGCCGGGGATTTAGCTCAGTGGTTTGGTGGCTTGCCTTGCAAGTGCAAGGACCCGAGTTCAATCCCCGGTACCCCCCCAAAAAAAATAAATAAAATGATCCTCTAAAGTTTCACATAATCAGAGGTGGCCCCTAGCCATTGGGTATATTCTTGTCCCTGGTTTCTCCCTTTTTCCTCTCTGTTTCTCAGCTGTCTTGAGGTAAGGAGCTTGCTTCCACTGTGCCATTCTAACACTATGTTGGAGTTAGCCAAACATGGATTCAATCCTCTGAACCATGAGCCAAATTAAACCCCTTCTTCTTTGAGCTGTGGTTGTTGGGGTTTGGGTCTCAACAATAAGAAAGATGACTACCACAGGAAATTGGTACCCGGAGTGAGGCCATTGCTATATAGTACCTGACAACGTGGCCCAGAAGCCTTTGTAACTAGTTTGGGTTAGGAGTATGGAAGGTCTGGAGAATACACTAAGAGAAGTCTTCACATTTGATAAGCAGAACTTGTTTGGCAAATTTTGTGAGTTCAGAAGACAAGAATACCAGTAGGAATGGAAAAAATAAAGCCAAGCGCATAAAATTTCAGAAGAAAACAAAGACCTATTGAAACTCAGACTAGAGGTATGCATGTACCATTTTGGCAAAGAAATCAGCTACATTTGTCCGTAACCTAAGATTTTTGTGTGAGACTAAATTTATAGATAGTGATTAAACTAAGAGAGGTGAAACTGACCTGATGAAAGAAATAAATTTTACAGTAGCCCAGATTTCAAGATTTCTATAGATACAACCAGTTGTGTACAGCCAAGCCTATAGTGAGAAGCTGGAATAAAAGCAGAATTGAATAATTTTTTTAAGTTTCCAATTTTAGTAGAAAAGAAACCCCTACAACGTTGGAACCAAAGAGAAGAAGGTTGCTGAAACTATTAGCATTACAAAGAAGTGAAGAATTTTGTATAAGAGCAATAGAAGAGAAGTCGAAGGTATTGGCACGACCCCACCCATCACAGACTCAAGGCCAATGAAAGGTAAAATCCTTTGAAAAATGTTTCTTTCAAAAGAGAAGCACAGGGAAATCTACAGAAGTGTTTGCTTTTAGTCAACCACTGGCCACAGCAGTCATAAACCAAAAAAACAGACCACTACTCAAACAGGTGGCAGATGTTGAGGTCACGCATGTGGTGATGGTCATACAGGCATGCAAAATGCAAGGTCTATGAGGTCATGGAGACTTGCACACAAATTTCAAAGCAAAGCTTGGGAGGTTAAACAATATGCTCCTGACAGGATGACACATGGAGCTGCAAGAATGAAGTTTAGTGTGCAGTGGGGACCCCAATGATTTGGAGATTCTAGGACCATAGATTATCTAGTGAGGAAAGCCATAGGGAGAAAGCATAGTCAGGTCAAGACAGAAGCCATGTGGGTGATAGGAATGGGGCTCCTAAGCCCACTGGGGCTCACATCTGCTTGCAACTTGACCCAGGTGTTGGAGCTGTAGAATTTCATGTTTTCCCTGGTACATTCTGGTCTTGCTTTTGTCTGGTTCCAATTTCTCTCTTTTGGGTTGGAAATATTTACTCTGTGCTAACATATACTGGAAGTATTTTGTTTTCTTTAGATTTTTGTAGGGCCTTACAACTCAAACTTTGCTTTGAGGAAAGTTTAGACTTGGACTTTCCAGCAATGTGTGGGACTGTTAAAACTTTAGTGACTCATATTTTGCATAATGAGATGAACATGAGCCGTTTGTGGGCCCGGGCTAAAATAGTATGGTATAAATCTAAAATGTCCCCAAAAGTCTTGGGTGTTTCAAGCTGGATGACGGGCTTGGATCAGCAGGGTCTTGAACTGGAAGGGTGCATTTCTGTCCTTAGGTCTTCTCTCTCCTTCCTGGCTACCATGAGTTTAGCAGCTTGCTTCTTGCTCCTACACTGTC
>NW_022900950.1:10341163-10376310 GCF_012274545.1 Fukomys damarensis | reverse complement strand
CTCCTCCTCCTCCTCCTCCTCCTCCTCCTCCTCCTCCTTCTTTCTTCTTTTTTTGTACTAAGGATCAAACTCAGGACCTTGTGCTTGTGAGGCAGGAGGCAGAGCCAATGAGCTAAATCCCCGACCCTCTACCATGTCCTTCTACCTTGATGTATCTGCCTTGGAGCCAGGTGAACATGACCTTGAACTGTAAGCCAAATTTATCTTGTACTCCTATAAATTGTGGATATTAGGTATCATGTTCTAGAAATGAGAAAAGTGACCAATACAGAATATTTGTGCAGCTAAAACTTGGAAACAGCTCATTTGCCCACCAACAGATGAATGGAAAAAGAAAATGTATTTACCTATTGTTAGGGAATTGATCATGTTAAAGTATTTTGTGACACTGCCATTCTGGGCTGGACTTCCAGGTTCTACCCCTTAAAACCTTGTCTTAAGTCTCCTTTACGCAAGACCACATCAGTATACAGAATTGAAACTTAGAGCTTCTGCAAGGCATGAGTTTTAAGAGGCAACATGGCTTGAGGTAGGTTAAGGACAGCCTACCCTACCCTAATGGGAAGGTCTTTAGCTCCAAGCCCCATAAATAGGCCAGCACTCCCTTATCTCTCTCTCACTGCGCTTTCTCTCTGCTTTCTCTCTGCTCTGCTCCCCTGAATAAAATCTCCATTTGGACCTCTCAGTGTGTGTGGCCTAGTTGTTGAGCATCGTTGTTCCCTTTCATTGGTATCAGAAGTGGGATCCGGGATTGCCAGGCTCACAGGTTAACATACCTGGGGACCTGAAACCCAGATACCAAGACACTCCAGCTCAGCCCCACTCAACGTCCATGACCACCTTCCTTGGTGCTGTTCTCACAACCAACATCGATACACCTATTTTCAGGCCTGCACCAGATATTGGGTAAGTCCCTACCCCCTTCTGAGATGTCTTTCAGGTAATGGGAGATTCCGGGGTCCCAGACCTCCACAAGGACATCCACCTTGGATGTGGCCTGGCACCGGGCCCTCCGACCTCCACTACAAACCACTGGGTTTGTTAGGGTGAAGTCTAGTACTCAACCAGGTCTTCTCTGCCCTTGCTTGGAATATCTTGAAGGAATAGAGAGGCTTTCCACTTTAAAACTCATTTCCTACATGAGAGACATCTCTGCAGAAAGATTGAGTCCCACCTTCTAGACTGGATCTAACAAAGGGGGGTCTCATCAGAACTCTAAGAGATGTCTGGACTTCTGATAACCTCCTCCATTGTCCTCTTGGTGGTCATGGCCTCTGGCTCTTCCATACCTGTAGACTCTCCTTTGGGATGCTTGCTCAGGAACTTGGAGGGCCTTGATCTAAAACCCAACTGGCTAGTTTGCTTATGCACTCAAATTTGGCCCCAATATCAATTGGGCAATCAAAACATCTGGCTGCCTAATGGCCCCCTTGAACAGGGTCTAATTCAAGACCTTTATAACTTTTGTGAGCATCAAGGAAAATGGTTAGAGATTCCATATGTCCAGGGCTTTTCTTAGCAACCAGCCCTCTCTTTGTTCCACGGCCCAGAGGCAGTCTCTTCCTCTATCACCTCTCTCCACACTTCTGGTAGCCCATGGTCCCTCCATCACCACTCCCTTTTGTCTTAATTTTTCAGGCCAGGTTGATCCATCCGATGACCCTCCCCCGTATCCGGCCCCAAGAAACCAACCCACTCCTCCCCCGTCTGACTCCTCCTCTTCTCCTAAATCCCCTACCCCTCCCATTTCCTCAACACCTCCTACTGCTACCACTCCACCCTGTGCTCCAACCCCACCTCTCACCTGTTCCAAGTCCCAAGCAAGCCACATGATGGCACCCTTTCTTGAAGTAGCAGAGGTAGAAGGTATTGTCCATGTTCATACCCCCTTCCCCATGACTGAACTAGCCCTCATCCAAGCCAGACTTGGGTCTTTCACTGCTGATCTGACAACCTTTGTAAAACAATTTCAACTCTTGACACAGTCTTATCAACTAACCTATCATGATCTTTACCAGTGCTTTGACTCCTGAAGAAGGAAAAAGAGTGCTGGATCAGGCCCATGCTCATGCAGATTAGGAACACTTATCAAATAATCACCATATGGTAGGTGCTCTCCCGGTCATGAGACCCAGAATGGGACTACAACACCGAGGTAGGAATCGAAGCTCGAGACAGGTATATTAATTGTCTCCTTCATGGGCTCCATAAAGCCACCATGAAGTCTGTCAGCTATGAGAGGCTTAATGAAATTATACAGTATAAAAATGAAAATCCATCTGCCTTCTTACAAAGGCTGACTGATGGACTCCGCCAACATACCAAACTTAACCCTGAGTCTGTTGATGGCCAGAGATTGATTATGATGCATTTCTTTTCTCTGAGCTACCCTGACATTAGACTCAAACTAAAAAAGCTCGAGAGGGGACCATTGACTCCCCCTGCGGAAGTTCTGGCAGCAGCATTCAAAGTTTATCATGGCAGTGATGATCTCAAAATCACCAAAAAATACCGATTACTGGCACAAGCCCTCAATCCTGCTATGCCACAGGCTTCTCAAGGAAAGAGGCCCTTCAGGAGACCCCCATACCCATGGAGACTCCGCTTCCAATGCAATCAGGAGGGACATTGGGCCAATGATTGCCCAAATCCCAAGGCTCCCACAAAGCCTTGCCCTAAGTGCCAACAGAGGGGACACTGGGGTTTTGACTGGCCCCTGGCGCACCCTCCATCAGGCCACCGGCCCCATCACTCCCCTGAGTGATGACCTGATGGGTCTGGTGGCAGGTGCAGGGCTATGAAGAGGCCCTGGCACAACTGGCCCAACATGGTTCACCACCCAGGAGTCCAGGGTGACCTGGATTGTGGCAGGCAGGACTGTGGTTTTCCTATTAGACACTGGTGCCAGCTTTTCTACATTGAGAGAATATTGGGGACCTACCTCCCTGTCTCAGACCTCTATTTTTGAGGTAGAAGGTCAAAAACAATGCCCTCGACAGACTCCTCTACTGTCATGCACAATTGGTGATTTTTCATTTCTTCATTCCTCCCATCCTGTCCCATTCCCTTATTGGGCCATGACATTTTGTCCCAAATTGGGGCAACCATTTAATTTTTTCATGCTGAGCCCTTCCAGCACTCCAATGTCTTCCTTTTGTCTTTTGTTATCCCAAGCTACTGAACCTCCAGCCTCCACATCCAAATGGCTGATTAGTCCCGCCCTTGTAGACCCCTAGGTGTAGGATGTTCAATCTCCTTCAGTGGCCAAATGTCCCATGGCTAAGGTCCTCCTCAAAGATCCCTCATGATTTCCGAATCAGGCACAATATCCCCTCCCTCCTATAAGGCTAGTGGGGTTAGCTCCCATCATAAATAGCCTATTCAAAAAAGGTTTCTGAGACCCACCAACTCTCCATTCAATACCCCCATCTTGGCAATAAAAAAATCTAATAGAACATATGGATTGGTTCAAGACCTCCAAATCATTAATTCTGCCACTGCCCCATTCACTCTGTTGTGCCCAATCCCTACTCTCTCCTGTTCTCAATCCTGCCTAATGCCACCCATTTTTCTGTTCTAGATCTCAAAGATGCTTTCTTTTCTATCCCCTTACATAGAGACTCCAAAGACATTTTTGCATTCACCTGGACTGATCCCTTCTCTAATATATCTACTTAATTAACCTGGACTATATTGCCCCAGGGTTTCAAAGATAGTCCCTACCTGTTTGATCAAGTTCTAGCCCAAGATTTATCCCTTCTCCAACTTCAAGGTTCATCATGTATCCGATATGTAGATGACCTCCTCCTTTGTGCTCCTTCATTAATTATGCTTCAACAAGATACTTACATGCTTTTAAATTTTATTTCCAAGAGATGATATCGAGTTTCCCCAACCAAGGTCCAACTCTTCAAACAACGGGTCACCTATCTCTGTTACCTGGTTTTAAGCCTATTACAGTAGATAGAAAATGGGTTCTTTGAGACATTCTGACACCCACCACCAAAAAAGAGCTTCTTTCCTTTTTGGGCATGGCTGGATATCTTAGATTCTGGGTTCCCAATTATTCCCTACTGGCAGGCCCCCTTTATGAGGCCACTAAAGGAGATCCCCATGAGCCTATCTATATTTCCATAACCACACCCTTTGTTCGTCTTAAGTCCAGCCTACTACAGGCCCCTGCCTTACACCTCCCTGATCTGTCACTTCCCTTCCATCTTTATGTGTCAAAAAATAAGGGATTTGCACTTGGAGCCTTGGGCCATCAGTCAGGACCCACATTTGTGTCTGTGGCCTACTTATCTAAGCGCCTAGATCCCACAGTCAGAGGTCAGGCCCCCTGTTTGTAAAACCTAGCTGCTACATCTCTTTTGGTTCAGGAATAAAAAACACTCACTTATGGATCCCCCACCATAGTTCTCTCCCACCATTCCATCTCAGACTTACTAAATTACAAACATCGGCAACATCTTCCCCCATGTAGAGTTCTGTTCCTTCAGACGGTGCTTCTACATGATTCCTCCTTGACTTTTCAGCTTTGCGCCATCCTCAATCCCTCTTCGCTGTTGGCTAGAAGACCCCCTCCCCTTCTCTGATTTGGTCTGGTTTACAGGCAAAGCTCATTGCCCTCACCTGGGCCTTTGTTTTGGCCTCAGATAAGTGGCTTACAATCTATACAGACTCTAAGTATGCCTTTCATATTCTCCTCTCACATGCAGCAATCTGGCATGAAAGAAGATTTTGTTCCACAAAGGGCAGTTCCATTCAAAATTCTAAATTTCACAGAACTCCTAAAGGCCTCCAGGCTACCACTGGCAATTGGAATTGTCCATTGTAAGGCCCTTCAGTCAGACTCATCAGAAGTAACAAGGGCAAACAACAAGGCGATCAGGTGGCCAGAGAAGCCACCTTGAATTCAGAGGCTGTTCCAAACTCTGATTTTATGTTTCTCCTGACTTTGATAGATTCTCCTGATGGCCCAAAAACTCCTAATCAGACCTTTGCCTTAACTAGGGATCAGCTCATCTATCTACATAAGCTTTTTCATCCTGGCTCTAAGACCCTTTTGGCCTTTCTGGAACCTATAATCACTCTTTCTCCCTCTGACAGATCATTTCTCTAAATTCTTTCTTCCATCTGTCTGATATGTCAAAGGTCCAATCCTCTCTCAAGACCTGCCCCTTTCCCCACACATCAGGCTAGAGGCATGTTACCGGGTATGGATTGGCAAATTGATTTCACCCACATGCCCAAGGTAAAGAGGTACAGATACTTACTGGTGCTAATAGATACTTTCTCCGGATGGGCTGAAGCCTTTCCTACTTCAAACGAACATTCTTTCACTGTCTCTCTTTTGATCTTCAAAGAAATCATACCTAGGTTCGGACTTCCCATGTCAGACACCATTGGGAGATAAAATGTGGGCCCTATACCAACTACATTCTGCCCATCTCTCCTCCCTCATTGATAAATTGTGTGTTTGGACTCTTCTTATAAAACCTTACAGGCAACTTCAATGGGAATATTATTGTTACCATCAGTTCACCTCTGCTTGAGAGTGGCACAGCTGACCAGGCTTCATGCCCACCCCTGGAAAGCATCTTTGCCCCAGACTCAGCAGGAAATAGTTACAGAAGACAGAGACATCACCCCCCCTACCCCTGGAGTATGGTTTGCAGGTTCTGTCGTTTCTTATCTAAAACCAAAGTGGAGTAATGTTAGGGAATTGATCATGTTAAAGTATTTTGTGACACCGCCATTTTGGGCTGGACTTCTGAGTTCTTCTACCTCCTAAAACCTTGTCTTAAGTCTCCTTTTCCCAAGACCACTTCAGTATATAGAATTGAAATGTAAAGCTTCTGCAAGGCACGAATTTTAAGAGGCAACATGGCTTGTGATAGGTTAAGGATAGCCTACCCCACCCTAATGGGAAGGTCTTTAGCTCCAAGCCCCCCACAAATAGGCCAGCACTCCCTTATCTCTCTGTCTCTGCTCTTTCTCTCTGCTCTGCTCCCCTGAATAAAATCTCCAGTCGGACCTCTCAGTGTGCGTGGTCTAGTTGTTGAGCGTCACTGTTCCCTTTCACCTATGCTGGAGTAGTACTCTGCCATAAAGAAGGATAAACTTGAGTCATCTGTAGGAAAATGGATGCACATTGAGTCCATAATCATAAGTGAAATAAATCAGACACACAAATTTAAATATTGCATTTTTTGTCTAGTGTGAGAAACTCAAAAGGCAAACAAGGAGTGTAATGTAGGACAGGTATGGGGACATACGAAGACAATGTTCAAGTGGGAAGGGAGACAATGTTCAAGCAGGAAGGAAAACAGTGGAGCGGGATGGGTAGCAGAAGGAATGAAAAAGGAAGAAAAGAATAGAAGGGGAAAATGCAAACAATTTTTTTTAAATAGGAAGAAGAAAGTTAAAGAGAATGGAGAGGAGAACAGTTAAAGAGGTTAAAGAGAATGGGGCAAAAAAAGAAGATTCAAGTTATTCTGTGTACAGGTACAAATTCTCTATAATGAATGTGATCAATATGCGTGACAATTTCTCTACTAGAAAGATGAAAGATAGAAAAGATACTAAAAACAAGAATAAATAACTTTGGGAAAATCATGCAACTTTTAAAAAAGTCATATAATTTCATTAATTTGAAATGTTCTTCAATTGTGTTTGGTAACAAATAGTTCATAACGTAAGTGCAAAAGAAGTACATGTAGTATATCACTTTGCCCACAGGAAGTAGTAGAGATACTTATCAAAGAAAGGAATTGTATTTCTTTTGAGTGTTTTCAAATTCTGGCTAACTGGGGTTATTCACACATATGTTTATTCATATTATTTCAGTCTGTATGATTTTTTCATTATTTGGTATATCAGAATTTATTAAATTTGGAGCATACTAAAAGTATATGTAAATGTATCATGAAATTATACATAATATTGACATTTGTTATATAATTCCGTGATTACAATATTACTCATCTCTTCAAACTATAAATTATAGTTTTTGCTCTGGTTGCCACTACTTTTTAGACTTTCAGTCTCAGGCCTTCTTAAAGTTTTCTTCTTCAACCAAGCAAGTGTATTTCTGAACCTTGAAAATGAAACAAAACATTAAGAAAGCTCATTTTTTGTCATTTCTCTTGCTTTGGAATTTAGGTCATCCTGACTGTTAGTGATCTACCTAAATTGTACCGATACTGCCCAAAGAACTTAGAACACCGAATATACAAGGGTATCAAGATGAGTTCTGACTTAGGATGAGACAGGAACACGCATATTGATCGGATGAGTGGAAGAGAGACATCTGCTGGCTACATTTGTGTAGCTACTCTAGGAAATTAATATCGCGACTGGTAATTTTTTTTTTAATTCTACTTTGTACTGCATACTAAGGAGGGAGCAAAGAGGATGTGGCAAAAATATCTGATAACATTTCCAAAATTAACTCATTCAAATAACGTTGTTAATTAGATTACTAACTACAAGTTCATAAATAGCCAAATAGTTAAATGAATTATAGAAAAATGGTGTAGAAGGCTTATTGATAATTTGTGTTTTTAAATAATAAGTGGATATTAAAATCAGATACAATAGTATCATAAAGTAATGAAAATACTGAAAAAACAATGTTGTGTTTAGCTTGGCAAAATTATTTGGTACCAGTCAAAATCCGAAAAACAGGATGTCAAGTAAGAAAAGAATGTTAGCCTTCTCATCCACATATAAAGTTTCACTGCTCTTATTCATTTTTGTGTACTCACTCTTCAGATCTTTTAAACCATTAAACTCTGTTTACAAAACAATTATATAAATCGTAGCAAAAAGGTTATAATTATCATTATGCTGTTTTTGTTTTTTGCTACAGTCAGTTTCCATAAACAGCAAGAAGAGACTACAATTTAATAATACTTGTGTGCCACATACTCTTTAATATATTAATTGCCCCTCAAATAAAACAAGAGTAAAAATGGTTGAATTAAAATCACATTGGTATACAAAGTTGAAAGTAATTTTAACCACTTGAGAAGTCTTTCTTTGTATGAATTATATAAAAATGGCGAGTGACTATAGTTTTAGGGATGGTTTATTTCTGCATAAAAGATAAAAGACTAGACTCAATCTTTTACGGTAAATTTCTTTTGGTTCTTACTAGTGGCTTAACTGACCATTCTATCGAAGTTTCTCTCCTGGTGGCACTTTTGCTTCACTGCTCTTTTTACCCATTTCCTCTGGAGATGAGTTGCTGTATCAGTGACCTTTATTTTGTTTTAAAGAATTGTATCATTTCTGAGCATCACAGTAAGAAGCAGGAAAGCTTCTCCCCAAACCCTGCACCTCCTTCCCTCATTAATATGATCTGAAGTCATGCAGCATTGATGTAGGAGTCATGAGTTGTTTACATACCAAGGCTTCCCTCTGGCCATTTTTTTTTTTTTTCTGTGACAAAAGGAATTCTTTGTGTTTGTATAGGCTGTGATTCACAACATAAAACAAACAAATCTGATCCTAGGAATCCTTCAGAGAGGGAAGATTAGTACCCATGGCTTTATTTAACCTTTTCTTCATTTTCCTGTCATTAAAATTATCCTTAAATTTAAAATAACCATTTTATCATACTCATTTCCAGTGCAGTGTTTTTTTTCTTCCCACATGTTGCCTTAAATTATCTCTGGGGAAAAAAAAATTCTGGTCAGGATTACAAGCAAGTGATTTTAATTTACACCTAAATTTGAGACAACAAAAATTATTTCTTAGAGGGTATGCTTTTTATTTATTTTAAATTTTTAGCTTATGTGGTTGTGTGTTTAATGTATGACCCAGGGTGGGCTTTTATATCTTTTTGTCTTTTAAAAATATTTCTCTTGTTTGATGTTCTCCGTTCATTAAGGAAATCTTCTTTCCTCTGAATGAAGATGCAAAGTTTAATCTCAAATCAATATTGATTCCCAGTAACTAACCCTTATCTCCAACCCAATTCTTTGATATTTCTTGTCTTCATATTTTCTAATTACTATTTACTGACATATGTCTTTTTATCAGCTTGAATAGAAATCTCAAGCATCTTTTTACTGCACAACAAATACTTAAAGATTTCCTGCTGTATACTTCTAAGTATTTACATTTACTTATTTATATGTTTGACAAATAATACTATCGAGACTATTAACACATTATGGAACAGACTCTCAATGTTTCAGTTTATTGCATAAATATAAAAAAACTCACAAAATGAATATTGTCCTATCCTAATTGTTTCTATATTTATTATTTTACTTGTACACAAATTGCTCATTTAAAAATATGTGAGCCAGGACAAAAGAATTGACAAAATAAGAAGATGCACTCTGAAAAAAGTGCATATGACCTTATTGCTAGAGATGCATTAGAGGATAATTTGAATATGACGTTATCCAATGACAACATTCCAACTTCTTTTTCTTTCACGGCCTTACTCTTAGTGTAAGGACTCATTGTATATATACATCAGTATTATCGTTGTTTGCATCTTTCTCAGCTAAGCAGTCTACCCTATCCCAGCTCTATCTTCTTTATGTGGAATCCATTTTTAATAAGCACTTCATGCCTTATTTTTCTCTCACCATCCTTGCTTTCTCTTCTCTTACTACTGCATTGATATATGTACACATTTCTGTACTTTGAATCCCAATCTGTAACTCGAGAGGAAATTATATAAAATATATATTTTGTGATACTGCAGCTGTATGGTCTTCATATTCACGTGGAAAATTCAGCATTTTCAGCACAAGACTTTTTGTGTCTATATTATGTTTTTAATCTCTGCAGTTATTAATGTGTAGATTAACCACCTTTCTCTCTCTCTATCTCTATCTCTCCACTGTTCATAATTGCTTTCTGTGGAAAACCAAGTCTATTTTTTAGTGTATGTGTTGCATGGAATGGAACACAGGGCAAGAATCACTGAATACTCTTACAAATGTTCCTCTTTGCAGATGATATGATTATACATGTAGAAAAATCTAAAGATTCTACTAAAAGACTGTTGGAATCAATAAATGAATTCACCAAAATAGTGGAATAAACAAAGAAAATGCAATTAACAGTAGCTTTCCTATACACCAATAATGAATTTCTTCAAAAAGAAATAATAAAAACAATGCCACTCAAAATAGTCACACACATATACATGTGCATACATGCAAACACAAACAAACATACTAAAATAACAAGGACTAAATTCAACTAAGAAAGTGCCAGAGTTCTAAGGGCTGGAGATTTAGCTCAGTGGTTCCACTGCCTGCCTTGTAAGCAAAAGGTCCTGAGTTCTATCCCTGGTACCAAAAACAGAAACAAAAAAACAAAAATAAATAGACTCCAAAAGTGCCAGAGTTCTAGAATGAAAATTACAAAATATTAATGAGGGCCGGGGATTTAGCTCAGCGGTTCGGTGTCCTGCCTTGCAAGCGCAAGGACCCGAGTTCAAGCCCCGGTACCAAAAACAAAAAAGCAAACAAAATATTAATGAAAGAAATCCAAGAAGATACTAAAGGAAGGAGGGAATTAATGCTGTTAAAATTTTCATATTACTCAAGAAATCCTTCGATTCAATACAATCCCCTTCAAAATATCAATGACATTATTCACAGAACTAGAAAAAATACTAAAATTCATACAGAAGCTTTAAAGTCCTCAAACAGCTAAAGCAATCTTGAGCACACAGAACAAAGCTGCAAATATCCCAGATGATTTTTGGAAATTCTACAGTACTAAAACTAGAATCATATGGGCATAAAACAGACTCACAAATCAATGAAAGAATATATAGAGAAAAGGCAGCCTCTTCAGTTAATGATGCAAGGAAAACTGTATCTCCGCATAAAGAAGATTGAAAATTGACCTCTATCTCTCACCCTGTCCAAGAAAATCCAGCTCAAAATGGATCAAAGATCTTAATATAAAGCCTGAAATACTACAACTATTAGGAAAAAAAAAACAACTTGGGGGCAATACTTTAAGACATTTGTCCAGGCAATGATTTTTCAGATAGGACATCATCAACACAAGAAACCAAAGCAAAACACTTAATAAAATTGCCACAAATTAAAACAATTCTGCAAAGCAAAGAAAGCCTTCAGAGTAAGGAGACAACCTAAAAAATGAGAAAAAAATTTTAGCAGCTATTTGTCAGAGGATTAATATCTGGCGTACATAAAGAATTTAAAAATAACAATGAAAACAAATAATTCAATTAAAATCCAGCAAATGGCCCAAACCAACATGTCTCATGAGAAGGAATCCAAATGGCTAACAATATGTGAAACAATATTTAATAACTTTAGCCATCAAGGAACACAAATCAAAACTATGAGCTGCTTCAGGTTTTTATCACTAATGGGTGTCCTCACCCCACAAAGTATGGCTGCTATCAAGAAATCAACCTATAACAGGTTGTTGACAGGGTTGTGGGGAGAAAGGAACCCTTCTCCATTGTTGGTGGGAGTGCAGACTGGTGCAACCACTATGGAAATCAACATGGAGATACTTCAAAGAGCTGGGACTAGAGGTTCCATTTGACCCAGCCATCCCTCTGCTGGGTATCTTTCCAAAAGAATTAAAAGAACCATATCACAGTGATATATGCACACCTATGTTTATAGCAGCACAGTTTGTAATAGCTAAAACTTGGAAACAGCCCAATTACCCATCAGTTGGAGACTGGATAAAGAAGACGCAGTTTTTCTATAAAACAGAATACTACTCAGACATAAAGAATAATAAATTAGAGTTATTCATAAGAAAATGGATGCATATTGAGGTCATACGCTTAAGTGAAATAAATAAATCACACATGTAAATACTGAATAGTTTCTCTGGTGTGAAAAACAAAATGTGTAAATAAGATCCTAATGAGATAATTAACAATGTGAAATAGGAAGAAAAGGGCTAAAGGTGTAGGAGAAGTGGGAAGGGTAGGGGAAAGGAAAGAGGGGAAAAGAAAAAATATGAGAAAATGAAAAAATGGAAGCAAAAGTTTTTGTAAATAGGGAAGGGAGGTATGGGGAAAAAATGAGAACCAAGGCCTGTCATGTAAAGGTACAAGACCTTAATGATGAAGGAAGCTGTACTGTGTACTTAAAAAGTACTGATAAACTCAATGAGAAACAAAACAAAACAAATCTATGAGCTTCTAGTAGAAGGGCTGGTGAGGATTTGGAGAGAAAGAACCAGTACTCTGTTGGTGGGTTTACAGATTAATGTGGACACTATAGAACACATGATGGTTACTCAAAAAATTAAAATTAGAACTACTTTACTATCTGCCTATCCCACTCCTGGGTATAAAATCAAAGGACACGAAATCACCATACAAAAGCGATCCACGTTTTTTGTGGCACTCTTCACAGTAGCTAAGATATGGGATCAGCACGTGTGCCATCGACAGACGTAAGGATATGGAAAATTTATTACATACGCATAGCAGGCATAAAGAGAATAATACTTGTTGTTTGCAGCAAAATCGATGCAACTGGAGGGTCTTATGATAAGCGAAGTTGCCAGAAAATCTCTTTCGTATGTGGCAACTAAGAAGAAATTTGACCTAAAAGTAGAATAGAAAATGTGCAAGAGGAGAAGCATTGGTGGAAGAAGGGTGATTGGAGATGACCAGTGGACACTATGAATATATAAATGTCACACACCATGACTACATGTGATTAATATGTGTTAACTAAAAAGGAAAACCGTGACTACTACTTTGCAGATCAACCATGATTTACCCATCCATGTAGCAAATATTTTTGTGTTCTTTGTTTTGCATATGGAGCAGTGTAAAAAATGGTGTTCCGGGCCCTAACAATGTATAGGGAAGACTGATGCAGTAGATCCTGTATTTCTCACTAGCTCCTTTTCTTTTAGAAATTTAAATTGAATTTAACTGGCACATTGCCACTTCACAGTAACTATGGATTCCAGAAACTATAAATGATCTTTTATTTAATGTTTATTTTCTGACAATTTGACCTAATTAATTTGTATTCATTGTATAATTATTAAGAGTATGTGAAAAAGAAAATAATGGCTAATCTGTTTAAAGCTTACTAGGTGCCACCGTGCTGTAGCTACACATGGATCTTTTGTTGATCTTTGCTCTATAGTGATGAGACTTGGCCAATCATTGGGTAGGAAAATCTACATAAATTTCATATGAAAACTGGAATATATAAGCTTTAACTTACTGGCTCAAGGTCAAATATTCAGTAAGGAAACAGACCTACAGCATAAATATAAGCAAATCTGGCCACAAAGCATATATAATTAACCATCTAAGAATAAAAATTTTTAAGTATCACAAGTTTGCTACATTGGCTGGAGAGTTAATGATAACCAGCCTTCCTTACTTTCTGAACTACAAAGATACTAAGAGCAAAATCTTTGATGTGTCTTAAAAAGCTACACAGGATGTGGTCCCTGTGTACACCCAGCGACTCCTGTTGAAGCTGCACTGTTCTTTAGACTGTGAAACTCCAGCCACAATGACTCTTGTTATGTTTGCTCCGTTGTTAAAGCCTGCTCTCTCCTATGACAAGTCTTTTGCACGTGATATTCTCTCTATCTAGGGAGATCTTCACAATGGTGCCTTCCTACCCCACTTTAGCTATTATATGCTATTGAATCTATTCTTATGATTATAAATGGAATAATATTCCTTACTAAACTGTAATCCTGAGGTAATTATAGATTTCCATGCATTTGTGAAAATTTATACAAAGATGTCATGTAAATCTTTCATTAAGATGTCATGTAAATCTTTCATTCAGTTCCACCCAGTGGTAACATCTTATATAATTATAGTGTTGTATCACAACTAGAACATTAACACTGATAATGCAGTATCATTATTCAGCTTTCATCAGTTTTCCTTGGCTCCTTTTTTGTATTCACATTTGTTGGTTTATTATTTTATCATATGTGTTATTCTGATACATAAAATGATTATTTTTCAGAACTGCTCTATCATTTTAACTTTCATTCTCACTAGTAATACGTTAGTAATAAAGTTTTCCAATACCCTTTGCAACACTTGGCATTATTATTGCCATTATTATTATTAAAATTATTCTTTGTATGTATGTTACTAGATATGTGGTGATATTTTACTGTGATTTTACAATGATGTTTTTCATATTGCTTAGAAAGAAGAATAGGAGGGAGGAAGAGAAGGAGGGAGTCCAGGAGAAAAAGGACAAAAGAATTAAGAAGGATGAAAGGAAGGAAGGAAGGGCAGGAAAGGAAAAAGGAGGGAAGCGGGTAAAAGGGCAGGAAGACGGGCAGACAGGGCAGCCATTAAGGATGCTTTACTGACTGTATATTCTTTCCTAAATGCAAATGTTAAAACTTAGGAGAAATAAATTCATCTTAGAATCAATAATAACAGCAGCTACTGTATCATATATCGGTTAAGAGGCTGCTTTCTCATACTCTTTGCTGACCTCACAGGCTTGAAGAGGGCAGCTGCTAGTATATTGCCTTAGAGCCCTGTTCATTTTCTCTACCTTACAAATAATACCGTGCAGCCCTATCTTTGTGTATTTATTTGATAAACATCAGTTTCTCACGCCAGTCGCTAAGGGCCATGTAGACAGACAGACTGTATCCAGTTTGTTGAGCGCCTTCTCTCCAATACTTGCCCAAGTCTCTAACATACAGACATACAGTGTTTACACACTGCTAAATGTCACAAATGCATTTTCATGAATGCAAGTTAGAAATCAAGGAGTTTCATCTTTTTAGAATTCCATGTATTTATTCACAAAACAGATTATTAAGGTAGATTTTATAACGCCAGAATTCAAACTATTGAGGGGAAGTGGTTAAGTGACACAGGAGGGGTGATTGTGTAGTTAAAACTCAATACTGTTAAATAAAATAAGTGTCATTTAAAGTTTTCAATGAAATATCTAAATATAAAGCAAGGCTGGATATTTTTTCTTTTTAAAAATTACCCCCATCTTCATACGCAGTGTGCACAGAACTGCTAAGCACATTTGATCACATTGGCTGTTGTGCCAAGAAGATTGAATCTCCAAGCATAAGGAAGCCCCGGTTATTGCTGTCTCCTTTATTCATTAAGTTTATTGGTACATTTTAGGTATATAATATTCTTGCTCTTTTTATATCCATTTAGAAATCTTATATCTTCTTAGAAATTTAGAATTAATGAAATAATAAAATATGCTTGTCAGCTTCCACATAAAAAGTTAATACCCTACTACATAAAAAAAATTTGATTAGTTGGGATAATAAGGAAAAACTTACCAAAACAGTAATTTTAAATTTATTAGCAATTTATTTGTACTTTTATTTCAAAATCAACCTAATACTGAGATCAATACAAATTAATGGCAGTGAATCTGTTGAAAATATTATTGTGGCACAAACATTGCCAAACTTAAGACTAGAGAAATAAAAAATTAAACGATGAGCCAAATTCCAGGATAGTCAATGCATTAAAATCTGATGTGCTAGACATATCCCTCATATAACAGAAGGGAATTCATCATGTTCAACATTAAATAATAAATAGTACCTATGTGCTGTTTCATGGGAAAGTAAGCTAGGATCATTATAAGAGGGCAATGTTTCTTGATAGAGATTTTGTTTTTAAGTGCTTGGGATTGAACTCGGGCCCTTGAGCTTGCAAGGCAGGCGGCAGAACCACTGAGCCAAATCCCTAACCCTTGATAGTGATATTTTAAAATAAGTATATTTTTCCAATGATTTGTATCATGGTTAAATAATGTACAATTACTTTTTTGTGATTTTCATATTAAATAAATATGCATAGAGTACAATGTACTCTACATAGAAACAACTTCAAGGAAATAGAACAATTTTGTAGTTTATATAAAAAAAGTAAAGAGTATGTCCAGACAATTAAGGCTAACTCATTTCATGTTTAAAAAGGTTTCAATTTAGGTGCTTTTTTTTGTTTCTTAACTTTGTCCTAAAAAGTACACGTGGAGTTTGCTGTCCTTTGCAATCAGCTTCTTCTCATTTTTCAAACACATAGAGAGCACATACCTAAAATCTACTTTCTTATTTTACTTTTACATGGCTCCATTTCTTCTCACCGAATGAAACCAAAAATTATATACCAGTTTTAAATCATTGTCTTTGTGTCTTTTTATTCTCACTGACTTGGAAAAATAATAGTTTATACTTCAAAGTAAAATTTGAAGGTTAATTGAGATAATTTGTGTAAAAGAGGATAATATGGGATACATCATTTTTATTTTATTTATGTGTGTATTTTTTGTTCTGGTATTGGGATTGAACTCAAGACCTTGTACTTGTGAGGCAGGTGTGGTGTCACTGAACTAAACCCCCAGACCCTATTTTTATTTTTCTTGTGAAATTATGTTAAATAAAAATGTTAAGCCAACAACTTCAGGGAGAATGAAAGTGTAGTAAAGTCAAAATTTCCTATGCCTTCTGAAATGTGTTTTAAAATTTTATTCTGATCCTCCAGACAGTCAACATAACATAAGAAAATGTAGCTAGTTGCCCAATCTGTTTATCTATGAAGAAATTATATGCTTTAATGAGAAGCACAAATTTTAAATATATTTTAATTTCTTTCATGAAAATTTAATTAACAGTGAGATCTGTTACATTAAGTAACAGGAAGATCATTTACGCCTCTAAATTACACCTATCAGTGTAATTTGAAGCCATTATTACTTCAAAGCTTACAAGGTGAACTCAGTTCTGTGGCACCAAAGGACAGAGGACACGCAGTAGGATACGAAGTGTAAAGACAGAAAGCAGCCACACTCGGCTTACCTTTGTTCCCTCCGTTAGTCGCTTACCTCAAACGGGTACGCAGTCAAAGACTTTCTGGGGAATTGACTGTTCAAATTAACTAATTTTCATAGAAAACTTTACAGATGAGCTGAGATTATTTACATTGATTCTTACCACGTTAGTAGCCTAGTTTTATAGCAGAATCTCAGGCACGTAACCTATTTCAGAATAGTAAGGCAAATTCCTTACGCCAGGAAGCCTCTTCCACAGAAATTTTATACCCTCATAGGGAACCGGGGACTTGGAAAGCCCAAAACCCCATTTGGGAAGAGGTTGTTCTGTTCCTGATATTTCTGATGATCTATGTAATTGAATATTTAATAAAATGTATATTATTTGTATTGTTTCATCGAACCAAGGACTTCAATGCAGACTAGGCAAGAACTCTGCCACTAAGCTACATCGCCACCCTTTTTATCTATTTTTTTTTTTTTGAGATAAGAGCTTGCTAATTTGCTCAGGCTTTCCTCAAACTTGTAATCCTTTTGTGTCAGCCTTAGGGCAGGTGCACTTACAGGGGGGCACCACTGCTCTCAGCTCTGTGTTACTTATTTACATTTGGTGGTTGATGTCTTGCCATAAATATTTGTATCTGTCTCAAAGATTAGGGTCAAAATATGGATTTATACAAATACTCAGTATCTAAGTATTAGAATGGCAACAAAAATTAAGCTAAAAGGCTAGGACTGCATCCAAAATGTCTAAGCAATGACTCTGTAAATATTTACCAACAACAAAGAATTGTTTCTATAGAATATTGCCTTTATTTCCCATAGTTTGGCATACTAGATTAAATAGAAGCTGTACATTTCTCCTTCAGATTCTAGATACCATCTTTAACCAAAAAACAGACACCAAGGAATTTACAAAAAAGGTAGAAATCAACAGCACTAGACAAGAAATTAGCAGATAATTAGAACAGGAATTAAAAATGCAGATCTTCATGCTTTTGCGTTTAAATACTGTGGTATAAAAATGTTAGAAATTACAGGTGGGTCATAGGACCCCACACATAATAATATCCTCTTGGAAATGGAAGTTTGTAGCGCCTAAACATTTACAACGGCTAAGAAGCTCTCTGACTTTGGCTAACTCAACTCTCCCCTTAGAAGGGAAATGAAAGAAAGGGAAGAGTAGACAGTAAGAAAATAAAAAATTCCAGAATGAGAATACTCTTAGCTGTGTCTTACTATGCATAAGTTGCGAGTCTGTTTTTAAATAAGGTGTGAACATGCACTTCAATGGCTTGTAAAGTTAATTTATACATACACACATGAACACACAGACACAAATATATTTTTTTTCTGTAAAAACTATTTCCAGAGGTCAGGATATTAGAATCAATTTCATATTTGGACCACTTTCTTTCTGATTGTAGTCTGTGTTCCTTAAATAACACATAGAATGTTTATTGGTAAAATGTATATGACAGGAATGATTCTCCATAGCTTCTTTTTAAATGACATTAGTGAAAGTGTTACAAATTGGAGAGTAAGGGATATTCAAGGCTGAATATTTGACTAACGTGCCCTAAAGGTGTCCAAGGATAGAATGGTACCCATGATTAATAAGTGTAAATCCAACCAGATGACAATCATACAGCTAACTAACTTTCTTCCTGCAGACATGGTAGTTTTTAGGGGAAAATATTTTGCTGTGCTGGAGCCAAAAGAAATAAATGGAAGATGTTGGACATATGCCCAGCTTTTCCAATTCTAAGATCTGGGGAAAATAATTTTCTTTTCTTTCTTTTTTTTTTCTTTTCTTCTCATTCTCTTGAGGTGTTTTCTAACCATTGTGCTTACTAAGCATAGAAAAAACCTCTGCACCAATTAGATGTCTTCAGTTACTGCTACGCCACTGCTTTTACTTCATTTCACCAATGACCTTTATGTGGGAAATGAAATTATGTTTGGAGAACAATATTCAGTAGAAGAAATATTATTATACTTGAGAAATATCATTCAAGATATGAAAATATCAACCTCTTGGGTGTTCTGATAACAGAATTGGTATGTATTCACAGCAGAATCTATAGAAACAAGTCAGAGTGGTAAGGTCCAGAGAGCAAGCTGGAGAATAGTTCTATCAATTATTAAAATGTAGTGGATCATAATTAAAGGAGTGCTGTACTCAGTCATGAATAGAAAGACCTAAAAAGATTGAACAAAGAGTCTACATGTAGACCCGGCTGACATAAGAATTTAATATATTATATATGTGATGTCTTAAATTAGAGTTAAGGTATAGTACTAGAACTTGTGCACGGGGCACCTGAATGGCCTTCTTGATAAACATGAAGTTGGAATGTCTTCTTACATACACGTGACATCAAGATATACACCAAGATTTCAGTTTAAATACAAAAACACAAATTTCCTAGAAGAGATCAAGAACTCAATATAGAAATGAAATAATAAATATCCCAGAAAAAATGTATACATTCATTTACACAGTTGGAATGTAGAAGATTTTTCGGTTGTACTTCAATATGAGGAATCCATAAAGGAAAATATTGATAAACTTGACTGTACTGATATCAAATGCTGCTGGATGAAAATAAAAGAATGAAAGATGCCAAAAGCAAAATCAGTAAGTGACAAACTAAGAAAAGTGTGATTTAACTCATGTCTCAGGGCTAATCTTCCCAACTCTGTCATATTGTGGCCTGAACGTGTCTCATAGTACAGTATTCAAATCAGAATCCCCAAACAGCAATGCAGAAGTTAAGCCCTTTTGAGAAGGTCCTAAGGGCTCCACCATCGGAAATAATTAATGCTATTAAAAGAAAAGGGATTCCTTTCTGCCACATGAGAACTGTGTTCTTCTCCTCTACCATGAATAGCATTCAAGGCACCAATATGGTAGCAGAAAGCAGTTGTTACAAAACACCAAACCCACTGATATTTTCAACTTTAATAATTACTAGTCTCCAGAATGATTACAATGCAGATTCCTGTTCTTTATAATTGACCCATCTATGGTATTTTATTATAGCAGCTCAAACGTACTATGGAAAAAATTGATACCAGAGGACTTAAACCCATTATTTCTAAGAAATAGCAGAGTTTGCAGGTGATTGGATTAACATGGAAATCTTCAAGTTTAAACCTGCATTAATAGGATATAGAATTATTGGAATATAGAGGCAATCTAGCATATCTTTTCATTCTTCTCTATTCTCTCCTATTCCAAGTGGCATCTATGTTTTTGCTATTATTGTAAAGTGTACTAAAAAGGGAAACCTAGAATCCAAAAGTATAGCAGTGATTTGCTAAATTGTAAGTTTAGGGAAATTTGTTTTGTAATTACTTTGCACCACCTTATATAGGAGAGGTTCACCTCCTAGTCACACTGCTGTTGCAGGAGAGATCCTCTACTTTCAATAGTATGCAAAAGCCACACATATGATTTCTAATACTGGACAGATTAATTCAAATAGAATTTTAGTTCATCACATTTATGGCTCCAGAGGAAACCAGCCCTTTCACACAAGCCACAGGAAGGTCATTCATATAAATCATCAAAGACTAGAGGGACAGGATTTGTACAAAAGAGTGGGGGAGTGCCCTCATGCAAGAGGACATGAGCTTATTTGCACAATGAGATGTGAGTGAAGCTCTTTAGGTTGCAGACTGGATGAAGTGCAGCTGGTCCAGCTATTAGAGGAATTAGCTGGATGGGAAACACTAATGAGGAAAGCAAGGAGACTCATGTTTAAGCCTCTGGGGGCCCTGTGAGGTTCAGAATGTCAAAGCAGCCCACGAATTTTTAAGCTTTACAACACTTAGAATTGTTGTCTCAAGTGTGATAAGGGTTTCCTGTTTGTCCATTTTAGTTCCATCCCAGACTAGAACTTTTACCCTTGACAAGTTTCATAGAGAGGTTATTCTATTGTGCTAAATATTCAGGGCCTCACATTGAAAGATCTGAAGTTGGTACTACCTACCTGCAAGACTTAAAATACCTAAAGGATGAAATAAAGATTAAACATCGACAACAACACAATAAAATAATCACATTGATGCACAAACACTTGAAGAGATAAACTCTGTAATGTGGTACAGTGGAAAGAGAAGAAAGAAGTACTGTGAAGAACTGTGGTTCCACTTCGCAGTCCTTTGGAGGGAATGTAATAGCTCCAATTTCCAGTTTCTCCAGTGAAAAATAACACGGTGAAACAAGAGGATTTTTATTTCTTTCCTTTGTCTTACATTATTGTACCTAAGTTTATGTCTTAAAAATGTTTGGCCAATTTTGATGCATATTTTAGTTTTAGATCCACTGAAAATGGCTCAAGGATAGAGAAATAGGCTCCCGTCAGTAGATAATGGTGTCTACTCGCCGATAGTCTAGGGGAGCAAAGGCAGATGTTAGCACTGAAGCCCTTGGCTGACACTTTGATAATTACACACTATTCTTTTATGCACATTACAAAAATCATTGCAAGCATCATGATGATTAGTACATGTTTGGAAGCATTTCATCCTAGGAAAACACTTGTGTTTATAGTATTCGTTTGAATAAAAGTTGTGCAGATAAAGCATAGAAGCTTCTGTTTAAGACTTTTAGGAAGAAAAATTTAAAGGGCAACTCTTAAGGGAAGAATCTCCTCTTTGTTTTGAGTATATTTATTCTTTCTAAGTTCCTTGAATACCAAAAGGAGAGACAATTGTGTAACCACAACAAAAATAAAGGCAAATAGTTTCCTTGTATTTTTTTCCCTTAATCATTCTGGGACTTAAAAGCATATATACAAAGAGTTAGCTTTGGTGGAAATGACTGATGAAATGAAATGAAACTCAAAACTGCTGCAGGCAACGTGTAGAGTTTGTGGATGTTCCTTTTCCTACGTAGGTTTGGAGTTTTTTAATGTAGAATTTGAGGTGTGTGACACAGTGATATTGCTAATGGTGTGTTGTAGGAATTTTTTTGCTTTCACCCAGTGATAATACTTATTTAGAAGTTCATTTTTTGACCTGTAAGAGAAAGTAGGGTAGGCTTATCTAGAATAGGAAAAGCTGAAAGATAAACATGAAGTGCAGGTGCGAGTAAAGCTAAAGGTTCTCTTGTCTCACCAAGTCACTCAATCACTTTTATTATAGATAGAATGGGAAAAACAATCACAAAACTTTTTTGTAAGGAACAAAAGTCAGTTTTCCTGAAGGATTCCATCTTCTTTCTGTAGATCAGTAATTAAGAATAGGCAAATAATGGGTTCTAAACAGGAAACGGTGTCACCCTCATAACTAAATTGAACCACTAATAAACAATCTTAGGAAAATCAGGTGAAACTGATTATCCATGTAGACATCACTTAAGGTCCTACTTAGATACTGTGCCCTTTTATACCTTGGGCTATACAACCATGTTCCATAAAAGTAATGTCTATTTGTGGACTATTGAGTGAAATGAATTTTTGACTTTTGTTACTTTGCAACCTTTTTAGAGGCGTATTCTAAATGTTCTTTATTTTACTGTTGTTCATTGTTAAAATGAGAATAAACACATTTTGCTAGAAGGTGGAAATTTGAAGTTGGTGATTATTCAGTTTGGTTTTCCCAATGTTGAAAAGAATAATGGGACAATATGAACCAAGATACATCATGTAAAGGTACATGATTCCAATGATGAATGTAACCATGTTGTATACCTAAAATGTACCAATAAAGAAAAAAAAAGATTGATGAGACATAAAAAGTAAGGAATGTTTTCTTTCATTCCTAAGCCTTCTTTTGATTAGTTATCATAATGTCCATGTCTTTTTTATTCACTTGCCAAATATTTCCAATCCTTAAAGACTCAGTTATTATATGGTCTTCTATCAAGCATTTACTAAATTTTCACATCCAAGTCAATATAATTTCTTTGAAGATAATAGTATTATATATGTCTCACATGTTGATTATTTTATTATTTCTAGAATTAATTTGGTGTGTTTATTAGTATGGTAAGTATCTGTGTGTACTTTAAAACTAGCAATAAAAAAATTCTTTAAATATAATATGGAATGCCTACTGGCAGCTTTGCTTTAGATTCTTTAAACTCATCCTCAAACAAAATCCACAAATCCTTTGTTTTGTGCATTACATTATATAGGTAAGCATAATAAATGAATGATTTAGAATTTTGCAAGAAAATTTTATTGGAATAAGTAAAAGTAAAACTATAAAGGAAACAATACTGAAAGCTGCCTAGTAAAGTAAGAATCAGGGTAGGACACGATGACAGTGACATTTTTGTAAAGATTTAATGGTAATTAAGGAATTAGTCTTTGGATTTCTCTGGTTAAAGAAGTGAGGAAGAATATTCGTGGGAAAGAACTTGTGCAGATGTCTTAAGCAAGATTAGGACAGGCAAATCAGAGTAGTAGGGAGGAAACCAATGTACCCGACGAGGTTGCGCATGAAATCTCACAGTGTGGAAGGAGATGATATTGGGGTGAGAAAGAGAGACTATAAGGGTACTTATAATTCCTTTAATGAATTTTGCCTTTTACTCTGGGTAAATTTTGGAGACATAGCAGGCCTCTTAGCAAAGAAATGACATGGTTTTCCTTCTTTTAATGAGCTCTTAAGGTCATTCTGTTGAACATCCTTGTTAGCCATGGAGGGACAGAAGCAGGGGGTTTACAGAAGCAGAGTATTTCCTCACATCAGAAAGCAGCTGAGGAAGTAGCAAGGAGTCACTGTATTCCAGGGAAATTTGCAGTGGATAGGTTTGGGAGAGTATATAAAAAGTATTGATGTAATTTCCATGAGACAGCCTAAGCACATGCAGAGGGAGAGTGCATAGTTTTATCAGTTTTAAACATAAGCACATTTTTATGGAAGAGCTAGCTACATAACACAAAAAAAATTACTACTTTTCAAAAATATAATGGGTATCATCAGAATAGAAAAATTTAACATCTACCCTGAGATAGTAAATTTAATATTTTAAACCTAAGAGTTAGTATTTCTATTTAGCTTTCTGATCCTTTGAGGAAGGTTTTACCCAACATCGGCATAATATTAGAAATATACAAAATTAAAACTACACAGCTCATAGTCTACATATTTGTGAAAACATGAGTTGTTTTTCACTATGACTGTTTTAAGTTATAGTTATCACTTTAACTTTCTGTTAAAACGTTAAGTAACTTGAAAATTAGCACAACAAATGAATCAGACACAGAGATAATGCCTTTGCCAGCTCAGAAAATATATGCAATGCTCATATGCCTGAATACTCTTTTATTCTTTTCATGATTTATCATGGAAATGTGGGTTGACAGTTTTATGTATGGAATGCAAATCTGGCTCACTTTATCAATTTCATGCGTATTAATATGTATGTATGGTAATTTTTGTTGCTTGTGGAATGGCCTTTAGTCACTGTTTCAATTTCATGCGATTTAACAGGTGAAATCTTAGAATGTACACATTTCATGGGTTTGTTTTTATTAAGCTAGTAAAATGTGGAAATTTGCTCCTAGCTGTCTTTTTTTTTATGATATTCTGATACAATATTAGAAAACAACAGGTAAGATGCATTATCATATATATGGATGTGTAATAAATTTACAAATGTAAATGTTTCTATTTATGGAAACTCAACTTGGTTGAAATAAGAGAGTCATCAGGGAAGAGTAATTGTTACAAAATGAAGGCATGCATTTTCATAAAGTTGCAGAAATTATCTGAATTATGGTAATTATGATCCACCAAGTGATTCTTAGCTTTCTAATATAATTACGAGAGAAAATAAAACTTCATAATCTCTAATTATTCTTTCCACATGTCAAATATCATTATCCGCTAGAATTGGTTATGGAGAAGAAAAAACTTTCTTCCGTTTTATTACCATATTTTTCCCTCAGCAGTATACTTCAGGAATACAGTTGGATGTACAGTTAACTCTCAATATTATTTGTATTATCACCATACACATAATATTGGCACCATTTTTCCCTTTTTCCAAACAATATTTCTTCCTATAAAATATCGAGATTCTATATTCAAAAAACTTAGTATCATGTAAAAGTACAATTTATGTGCTCTGCATTTTCTGCACTTACACTGGTCTATATTTATATGTGTGTGTGTGCTCAGGTGTTCATATTTCTTTATTAAAAACCACGATAAAAGATTCCTGAGATTTCTCCTGTATTCTCCTTTAGTTGCCATTCTCTGCTATTCCATGCTGACCTCCTATAATGGAAAGTATTTCTATGCTTAATTTTCTTTATTCCCTATATTCCCACACGCTTTGCAATGCTTTCTAATCCATATTTGGCCCCCCCTTAAAAATCCATCTGAGTAGTATACCATAATCTTTAAAATGCAAAGGACACTTTTCTGACTTTTCCTTGCCCCATGTTAATAGGATTTGGCAGAGTGGACCACTTCTTACCTCCAGTGTCTCCTCCAGTTACATCAGTTCATAGTTCTCAGTGCTGCCCTTAGACTGTCTGTCTTATCCTTCAAAGGTTCACCTTAGGTGTTATTGTTACTGGATTTTGGGGGTGCTGGAGCCTCCTTCTAGAGGAGATTTCTAGGTTCTTTCCATCCTGAGGAAAGAATTGGTCAAGACGAGCACAAATGGTAAGAAGCTTTTACATTTAATAAAGGTAGGAAGAAAACAGGCTGTGCAGAGCAAGTTTGGGACAAGTAAAACTGGGGGAAAAATATATATATATATACTGTACAGGGTGAGAGGGGGTATACTGAACGGACAAAGCTGGACCTCAAGGGTGGCTGTGCTTTCTTTCTTTTCTAAAAAAAATTTATTTATTTATTTTACTCATTGAGTTTATTGGTACATTTTAGGTATACAGCACAGTTACATTCAACATTGGGATCTTGTACCTCTACATGACAGGTCTTGGTTCTCATTTTTCCCCTTATCCCTGCCCTCCCTTCACCCCCTCCTCTCCTCCCCATTTACAAATACTTTCTTTCCAAAGGGCTAAAGGTGTAGGGAAAGTGGGAAGGGTAGGGGAAAGGTAATAAGGGAAAATAAAAAAATGTGAGAAAATGTGCTTTCTTTGTATTTCCCACTTTGGCTTCATGTCTAGGTCATCTGATGGAAGACCTGTTCCAGTTCTCAGAAGTCCATGTGAGGGGCTTTGGGAAATGTTCTTTGCATGTGTCCTGGGATTTCACAATTAACAAGTAGCACCTACATCCCCAGCTAGTCTATTAAAACCTCCTGAGACTTTGTAATTAACAAGTCATGCCTACTTTTCCAGCTGGTTTTAGTGAGATCTTATCTTCCCACCTTATTCTGGTTTCTAAGGACCTCTTGATGTCATAAACAAAGTTCACATGTTTTAATCCTTCTAGTTTCTCAGTAAATTCTGCAGCAAGCACAACGTGAAAGTTGAATAAACAACAGCAAAAACTCTTTCTTTGGTCTGAATTCGAAAGTAGAAAACCAACTTGATTTCTTTCCTCACCTCTTAGCTTGTCAATCAGCTTCACCGTATTTGTACTTGAAGTAAATACTGAATCTGAGAAGTCCTCCATTTCTACCATCATTATCTTCACTAGGATTCTGCAAAATAGCTGTTTTTTCCCCCATGTAGTTACAAAATAAACAAAATGATGAAGTACAACATATAGCATCATTAGATTTGTTGTATCATGATAAATGGGAAGAAAAATGAAGCAAGGAAGGGCAAGAGGAATGTTCTTGAAGTGAATGTGGTTTTAATTTTCTACAGTGAACTAGTGGAATGAAAAAGTGATACATAAAAGACTTTCTAACATGTGCCACTTCAAAGAAATTAGCCTACATAATTCAAGCCGCTTGAAATTTTATAAACTAAAATGAATAATGCCAGGACCTGACAATATATAATTCAATGTATATCATTTATAAAAATAAAATACGTGCATAAATGTTAAATGTGCTTGAATTTTTCTCTAATTTTCATCAGAAGTCCATGAACTAGGCTGATAAGAAATCCTCAAGATAGTTCCTAGATTACCTATGCTAATCCTGAAATATCATGTGGGAAAAAATATCTATCAGTATCACCCCATAAAGTTCCTGCAGTTATATAAGAGCAGAGAAAATATACAGCATAACATTGAAAACACTGCAATGGAGGGTTTCTTTAGAGAAGAAAAGTTATTGAGGCATTGTGGGTTTCCTCAAACCTCCTATGGAAAGGCAGTGCCTCCTCCCAATTTCAAGCCCAATAAGAATAACTTTCAAGTGAACCAAGTCTGTCTTCAAACCTGAAAAGTCAAAATGCAAGAGATCAGACCAACGTCTAATGGAGCATTGAGAGGGAGAGAGAGTGGGAGAGGGAGAGAGGGAGAGAGAGACTTCTAATTGCTGCCAGGAAGACATTGACTTTCATGTGCTAGATATAATACTAAAAAAGAGACCAAAAGTGAGCCATCTCTCCAAGAACCTTTCCAAGAGGAATCTCCAGCAAGACTGAGGTGACCTTCATTGGATAGATGGAAATCTGGCATGGCCTATAGGCTCTAAGGGTGAGTGTGGCATGGACATATAAAACCAGAAAGGGAGGGAATACCAAGAATCACTTCCAGAGCTCCACATAGCTACATGACTTTGATGAAAGGTTACCCAAAATCTTGTGGTATATACTAGATTCAAATGACAAGAATGCCACCTTACTGTCTTCCTCAGCAAATGAAACATTTCTGACCCTCATCTCTCTCCCCACTGCTCTTGTCCCAAAGATGGAAGATCCCCTAAAGAGCAATAGCTAGGATAGGATCTCTTGATTGTGAATCAGTAAAGGAGATAGAAAGATTAGACTTGAAAGAGGTTACATATTCAAAATAAGAATTTATATTATCTGAACCAAAAATCTATAATATCTTCTTGAAATTTCAATTAGAGTTAGGGAGAAAAAATAGTCCATAGAACACACTAAAATGATAAATTGTGAGGAAGAAGACAATTTCTCCTATATTGCACTCAACCACATCCAGTATTTCAACAAAGTGAACATATGCAGCTTTATAGAACTCATTACACTATTCATTTGGTTATAATTGTTTCTATTGGGAACTTTGTTGATTAAATTCATTTGCTATTCATCTAAAATTAGAGATCAGTTAATTTAATAGAAACAATTTGGAAAATTATTTTCAATGATACCGTGAGGGATAATTGCGAATGACTTTGAAGTGAACTACGACAACAAAATCATTGGGCGTTCTGTCCAGCTCACCCTTCACTGTCTTTGAACTTTGTTTCCACTCTGAACTGGAGATAACTGATAGTAATGGAAATGATTGTTCTCATAAGCAATGCTAAATAAATTCTTCCCAGTAGAAGTGGTACTGATTTCTTTCTCTCCTCTCCCAAAGAAGTTAGTTTTCCATTGATTTAACCAAGTGCATGTCAACATTCTTGATTTCTTTATACATTTCTGTATTTCACCTCTCCCCTTGAAATGTTATTTAATATTTGATCCGTGTCTTTAGTAAGTATAATAAAATAAAAATTGTGTTGTATGTATGTATTGTTTTTTCAAATTCTTTCAAAGCTTAAGTTTCACAGAGGAGCTCAGGTGTGTTATATGGCTGAGCAGGTCCCAGGGGAACACAATTCGTACTGTTTTTCTGCTGCTTCTTTCTAAGCTCCCTGAGTGGCAAAAGAACTTTATGCTCATTTTGTGTTTCTTTTATTTTTCCTTTCCATTGGTTATTTTTTTTCTTATTGTTTACAAGCTATGCTGCACCGGTGACAGTAATGATGGAGAATTTGACTTCATGATCTATTTGGCGATATTCTTAGTGACCATTCTAGATGAAGATATTGTTGTCTAATGGGTGAAAGATTATAGGGAACAGCGTTTTGCTTTTTTACTATTTTTATTAAAGTTTGAAAAAATTGAGTTCAAATAAATTATAAACTATGCACTCATGGGAAGGAAAGTAGCTCTTCAATACCTATTTCTGTGTTTACTCGATCTGTTTCTGAAGTTATAAATCTGAAGCCATGAGCACTCTGTATTTTCTATGACATATTACTGTTAAGTGTAAAGAAACATACTTTATGCTAATTGGGTTTGTTTTTACAAACTTTTGCAGGTTTTCTTGTCAAATAAGGTGGCAATTATTTAGATATAATACTTAAGATAAAGACATTTTAACATGTGTTCATTTGTAGTAAATATTTTGTCAGTTTTTTATTTTTATACTAAAGAAGTTGTATAATATGTCAGCTTTAAGACAATTTCTAATCTTTAAATTAACACTTTAAATTAACACTTCAATCTGATATTACCTTAAGTTATTAGTGGATATTCTTGTGTATTTAACCAACTTCTGAGTACGTCTGAATTACTAAAGCATGGTTATTAAGCATCAATTTTATGTGGCTTTTACCTTAAATTTGATATTTTAAAGAAGCTATAGATTTGAATCATGAATTTGTAAATGAGATATAAACAGCCTTAGAAAGTTTTGTTGCATTCACTCATACAGGTAATACTTGCATAAAACAGACCCTTCTTATTTATCCAGCTCCCCGATTTTTCTATGAAATAAAAGTTAATTACTTTGGTTGAAAGTTATTATTAATATATGTGTGTGAACTATCCTAGCAACAATGGTGACAAAATAATACAATTGTATGTGTACTTTCCTTATTCACAAAAAAAGTGTAGGTTTTACCTGAGTTCTCAGTAATTAACAGACTTAATCTCTGAAGCTTTTGCATTTGTAAGGACTCCCAAAAGCTTTTATTTATGAGAGTCAACTAATTTTTTATTATATGTGAAAGTGAAATTGACATTTTCACACATAGATTCATTTGAGGACAGAAATAATGAAAATTCTTGTATTTTAATATGAAACCTTAGTACTGTTAAGAGTACTGCTTGACCTCCTAGACCTTGGAAAGAAATGCTGTCCTAATGTAAAATGTCAAGTGTGCTCTAGAAATTAACAAGCATGATGAAGGATAACATTTGGAAAGTGAACTTTAATTGCCCTAATTTATAATACCCATCTTCAGAAAAAATGCATATGACATATGTTAAAATTTTAACAACAGTCACTCAGTTGGTAAAATTTATTTGCTTCCTTGGCTTCTAATCAGTGCCAAAATAAACAGGAAAAATTAATTGCTGGTGATTTAGCTCAGTGGTTTGCGGTGCCTGCCTCATAAGCACAAGGGCCTGAGTTCAATCCCTGGTACCAAAAAAAAAAACATTAAAAAATTAAAAAAAAATAGGAAAAGTTATTCTTTTGTTCAATGCAATCTGACTGGATTGCAGAGATATTTTTTGTTGTATCCTATTAATTTTTTTGTGCCTTTTAAGTTGAATCTGTAATACTCTTTATTACTTAAAAAATAAGACAAAGACTATTTCCTAATCTGTGTAAGAGATACAGTTCCTTTACAATTGTTCTATCTTCTGAGGATCTACACCATTGTAACTTTGATTAAATATATAACCAGTTATTGTTTCTCACCTACCTGTCAGTCTCCCTAGTCAAGTGGGCAAATCTCTGACAGTGCTTCAAAGCTTTTGAGTTTTGCCATTTCAAACCAAAACGAAACCGCAAAACAATCCATGCAAAATTTTCTTTGAGATTTTTCAAATGGATTCTAAAATTTCATATGACGCCTTTTCTGTAATAAACAAAAGCACATGTGTAATTGTATTTCTTTGTCACCATTGATGTTAGTATAGCTTACACACATGTATCAGTAATAGCTCTTAACCAAAGAAAAATTAAGGGAGATGCTAGAAATAATTAGCTTTGCTAATGTGTTACTGTTTAAAGTGCTGCTAGAAAATCATAGAAGATTATGCTTGGTAAATAAGTATTTCTGAAGAGTCATGCTTTAGAAGAAAAATCTAGAGATTTGTCATTGTGCTTACTTGCTGCATTATGAATTTACTCTCAGGGAAAGCACTGACCAAAACCCTAAAAAATAAATATGTGCTAAAATGCAATGGAAACTTTTACACTCTTCCTTCCTATTCATAGTAATAAAGAAACTATAGCCAAAATTTATCCATCATTATTTACTCTTACATTTGCTTGAAAGTTCTACTATAAGGCTTTGTGTTTCCAATAAGGTTTCTCTGAATTTGCAGGAAGGTATTGTAATTCAAAACACTGACTCTTAAATGAGTAGATTTGGAGTAGTGAGCCATAGGTGACTTTCAGAACATACGGTGGAGTTAAAATTCCCAGGATTTATTTCAGTCTGCAAATAGCTGCACACAAGTAGATGGGTAACCCAAGGTCCAACAGAAACTTTTCCATAGTACTGAATGAAATGCTAGAGGAATTACATTGTGGTTATTTACTGGGAATATTGTTGTTTCAACATCCCATTTTTCAGACACATAGGGAAATCCTCTTCCTTTTTCTGAAGCTGTTTATATCTATAACAATTTAATGAACTCTGTATGTATACACTGAAGTAAGACATTTTAAAGTAATATTTGACTCTAAATTGACCATCTAGAATTTATAAAATATTACCAAGTATCCTTGTTTATCATGGCCAAAGAAGTAGGTTGCCATAAGAATATGTTCTGCTTTTTTTGCCTGTACATTATCGCTACCTTGTGTGTCTATAGCTGTAATTGACAGTGTCCTATTTAAGAACCATGCTCATTAGATCAGACAAAACCAATTTTAAAAAATAATGTTTGGTAGAATTCTGTTAGAGGAACTTACTTTAGCTTGGTTTATAGCACTTGAATTTTGAGATGGTAGAGAAGATAATTTATGGCAATTCCAAAGAAACCTAGGAAATTTTGAAGGCCTCTAGAAGAAAAGTAGCTTGGGAGGCACTGCAGGTTGAAATCAGGTGGACATCATTGCTTGATAATTATTAGACAATTGATAGCCAATAGATAGAGGTATTTAAAAGAACTATCCAAGGTTCTTTTTGAAAACTCAGACAGCAGAGAAGTTTGGGAATCACTTTAGACAAGTTAATTTGCAAAAGAACACACAAGGAGATCTCAGAGTTAATTTAAACACTTGTTGGACACATGTAAATAACCCAATGAAATCTAAGGAGCAAAGTTTATTTTTCTGTGATCAAAAATAAATTTTCTTTGATATTATGATATAAACAGTAGGTGGGAAAACTTTCAGAAAACAACTATGAATGTACAAATTGAAATGGGCCAACATGTTTATTTTATATCCTATTCAGAATGTATTTCAGTGTTATCTTTTTCTGGCATTATCTTTGAGATTTTTACAAAATTTTAGGTAATAGAAAACTGAGCATGACCCAAATAATTCTTGCCCACCTAAATGTAGGTGCATGTAGACTACCAGAGATGCAATTGATTGACGTTAACCATGTGGAAGAAGCCAATGATTTTGTTTGATTTTTGTCTGTTAAGCAAAATATTTTCAGAATTCCTGTTTGTTTATATATGTCTGTTTTTAGGATGATCAAAATATAAAATGGGCATATTGCCTCATTCATTAATATATGAAGTCATATATGTGAAATATTTTTATAGTACATTTAGATGAGCACCATGCTTTTAACATTTTAAAAATATACTTTAATATTATTCTCTGCCTTAGTTACATTTTCTCATTGCTGAGACATAATACTCAACACTCACAAGTTAAGGAGGAAAGGTTTTTGTAGCTCACATTTTTCAAAGATTTCAGTCCATAGTTGTCTGGCTCCAAGACAAGGTGGCATGTCTTGATATATATATATATATATATATATCAGTAAAATTGACTGATGTATAATTCACAGTATATTTCTGTAAAATTGGCTGGCTTTGTAACTTCTAACTTTCCAGCAAGCCTATTAACCTTAGCTGGTATTGTTTTGAACAATTTTCAGAATCATCTACTCTATCACCAAAAGCTAGGAACTGCTTGTTCATTTTTATATTGTTTTCATTTTTTTGTAAAAATAGAGTCCTTGATAGAGCTGGCTTTCTTACATACCTCAGCAATATGACCTCCCCATGCTTAGATAAGAGGTAGCATTTTGAATGTCTTGCTATGAAAGCTGTTTTCTCCATCTAAATTGTGCTGCCTTTGCATTTTGCTTTCTTTTCAAAATTTGCTCTACACTGTAACCGTAGGTTTTCAAAAAACATTTTTGTGATAACAATGTGTTACTCTGCTCTGTCCCAGAATTCTGTTAGCCAATTTCTGCTTGCCTTCAGACATTCTCCACTTTGTATTCCACTAAAATGAAAATTTCAGAACAAAATCTTCATTAGGACTCATGATCATTCTAAATCTAAATTTTATTCTATTATCCTTCATGATCAAGTTTTGGTGACCCAGAAAGAATCTATCTTCCACTTTCCTTTTCTATATGACCAAGAATATAAATGGATCCTGCTGGATTGTGCTGGGTGCATAATTGTGTGGCCTTCAGTCCTTTACTTAACTAATTCATATTTTATGCACTTGTGTACATTAGTAAGGTACATACTGACAGAGCCAGTTTGGAGAGCATAGTGAATTTAACTGTCCTCTCTTCCTTCTCTCTTTGTTACTGTATGAGTAATTTGGGCTAGACTGTCCTAACACACATTACCAATGAAACCTTACACAGAAACCCACACCCACTCAATTTCTGTCAGCATTCTTTGCTCTGCATATCTGACTGACTTATCTAAACCTTCTACATTAATGGTCTTTTGGAAAAATGGGTTCATGTTTTTATGCTTCTTGAATACTCTTCTTTACCTGCCTGTCTATGCTTTTCTGTTTGTTCACTTGCTCAACAACCCCATATCTAATTTTTGATTCTATGTTTGTCTACTCTCTATTCTCTTCCTTATACCATTCATATAATCAATTGCATTAAACTAAATTCACAGAGTCTCATTCTGTATTTAACTTGGGGTTTTCAGTTACCGCAGGATTTCTCCCACTTTCTATGTTAATCTTCATGAAAATTAGGAAGTCAAGGTTGGTTTCATTAACTTCTCTAAGAAATTGATTATTCAAAAAATTCTTAATTCAGCATCATTATAATTTATTATAAATCTCTATTCAAAAGTAATAGAGGGAGAAAGCAGCCTTGGGCTTGCTTTGACTTACCTCCTCATTCATTTCCACACGTTCACATTGCCGACAAGGTAGGCTTTTAAATTTTTAAATAAATATTATCACTTTCACTTCCTTTACTTTTCAAAAGCTCCTATATTTATCAAAGCATATGTGTGTGTGTGTGTGTGTGTGTGTGTGTGTGTATTTGAACAAAACTGATATTTTCATTTCCTATTCTTACCTTAGTATAACCCAAATATATGAATTTCTTAAACTTTATTTTTCACATATTATCCCCCATTTCTCTCGTATTACTTATAGATGATTAACTATTTAATTTACCCCCAACTTTTCAATTTCCACTTTTAGATTCAGCTATTAAAATCTTTCCATTTTTCTCCTTGGTGATCTCTTTTGTTTGATTTGTGCACTCTATTTCATATGATACGCAGTCTATTCGATTGTTCAGGCAAACCCAGCACTTCTTTTGTTTGATTTGTAAAATAGCGTTCTAATTTTTAAATTTAAGTAATATAATTAAATGGAATTTTTCTATAAAGAGATGCTTCAGTATTAAATCAATGTGTAGAATGAATTTCTTTTAGATTTTAGATTTAGACAAATCCAGCATTTTTGTTTGATGTGTAAAATAGAGTTCTAGTTTTTAATTTAAATAATATAATTATTGTGTGATTTCTTGATAGCAGCCATTCTTTGTGGGGTGAGGTGGAATCTCAGTGTTGTTTTCATCTTCATCTCTCCAATGACTAGTGATGTGGAACATTTTTTCAAATATTTTCTTGCTGCTTTTACTTCTTTGTCTGAGAAATGTCTGTTCATTCCGGATGCCCATTTTTGAATTGGGTCTTTATATTTGGGGGGACTGATTGTTTTGAGTTCTTTATATATCCTTGATAATAGTCCTTTGTCTGAGGAACAGCTGGTAAAAATTTTTTTCCCACATTGTAGATTGTCTCTTAGTTCTGCTAATGGTTTCTTTTGAAGTACAGAAGCTTTTTAGTAAGATGAGATCCCAGTTGTTGATTCTATCTGCTAGTTCCCATGCTACTGAGGATTTGTTCATAAAGTCTTTTCCTATACCAATGTCTTCCAGAGTTCTGCCTAACTTACCTTCCAGCAAGTTTAATGTTTCTGTTTTAATATTTAGATCTTTAATCCATTTGGATTTTAATTTAGTGCATGGCGAAAGATAAGGGTCTAATTTTAATCTGTGGCAGGTTGATATCCAGTTTTTCCAACACCATTTATTAAAGAGGCTATCTTTCCTCCACTGAGGATGGTGAG
>NW_022900950.1:10319045-10340909 GCF_012274545.1 Fukomys damarensis | reverse complement strand
GCACAGTTTGTAATAGCTAAATCTTGGAAACAGCCTATTTGCCCATCCGTTGAAAACTGGATAAAGAAGATGTGGTTTTTCTATAAAATGGAATACTACTCAGCCATAAAGAACGAGAAAATAGATTCATTCATAGGAAAATGGATACATATTGAAGATATACTCCTAAGTGAAATAAATAAGTCACACATGTGTAAATACCAAATAGTTTCCCTGGTGTAAATAATCTGCAACAATGCATAAGATTCTAATAAGATTACTGACATTTAGAAATGGGAAGAAAGGAGCTAAAGGTGTAGGGAAGGTGGGATGGATTGGGGAAGAGTAAAAAGGGAAAATAAAAAAATGTGAGAGAATGAAAAGATGAAAATAAAGTGTTTGTAGCTAGGGAGGGGAGGAGGGGGTGAAGGGAGGGCAGAGGTAAGGGGAAAAAATGAGAATCAAGACCTGTCATGTAGAGGTACAAGATCCCAACAATGAATGTAACTGTACTGTATCCCTAAAATGTACCAATAAACTCAATTAAAGCTGAAAAAAAAAGAAAAATAAATAAATAATATAATTAAGTGGAATTTTTCTATAAAGAGATGCTTCAGTATTAAATCAATATGTAGAATAAATTTCTTTAGATTTCTGTGTCCATATCTGCATTCGAAGCAGTTGAAATCTCTGTATCCATCCTGATTAATGCTGAAATGGAGTCCAGCAGCACTGTAAAGAAGTGATTGGTAATAGATTTTACTTCACTCATTGTTTCATACCTCCTTTCCCTAATTCAGTCATTATGCTTTGAACATCAGTTCTCTATCAAATGCTTTTGTGTGTGTTAGTGTATGTAACCATGTGTATATACACATATTGTTACTGTATTTTAAAAGCTTACAGCAAACGATGCCAAAATAAATATAAAATTAATATGCAATGTTCTCTCTCTCTCTTTCTCCCTCTCCATATGTATGGTGATATATACTGTGACATGAATTCATGGGTAGATGCTAAGGAAGAGATGCTACGGAAGAATGTCCTTTTGATGTCTGGGATGTAAGGGAAAGAGAAGACTGGATTGTGCTTGAAGGGAGAGGGAGCCCAAAGCTACCTGGGCAGAGAGAACACTTGTCATGTAATTGGCAGATGTGAGAAAGCGGTGTGAGGCTGTGTGTGAGGGGGCGCTCAGCTTGATGTGGTGTGAGATAATTATCCTCCCCTTACTTTCCTCTTTTTTCCACATTTTCCCCATAAACTTGCCCTTGTCACTCTTATGACTCTCAGGGGTCTTTTAATAGTTTAAGACCAATGCTAATTCAATGTTTTCACAAAATGATAGTTGACTCTTAAAACTTGATTTGCAAACACCACTGTAACCCTGTAGTTGGATGCATTATCTTATTATCTATAGACCCAGCATTTGAGCTAGTCTGTCACAGCAGCTTCTATTTAATAAATGGAGTAGTCATGAAGTAAATTAATGAGTGTCTCAATATGCACATTTCTGTGCCTTTATCTAGACGTTCACATGGACAGCTCTAACTGCTTTGGCTCAGATGCGCTTCAGTTCTTACGCTCAAGAACACATTTATCACACACCAGACAGAGAGGCTCCTTAAAACAGTCAATACACTGCAGGAGAGAAGCCGAAGAGTGAAATTGTAATTATTCTTGACATAGGGCATTCTGAGGGTGTCTCATGCCAAAATAATGAAAGTTATTTTTCTTCAGGAAATTGAAAGACGATACATGAGGTGTCTTCAGGTTTCCACGGAAATGGAGTTAAATTAGAAACATGTGGCCCTTTCTGATGGATACAGATCATGCTCAAATCGTGTCACATCTGCTGTTAAACAGAGAAATATTTCCAAATCTTTTCAAAAACAAAAGGAAGAAAAATGTAGCGAATATATCAAACAACACCCTTATAACATCATTAGCATGGCTTTATGAAGAAGCTATTTATTGTGACAGAATCATTTATCATACACCATTTAAAAATTTTAACATTACAGATCGATTATATTTAACACTGACATTTTGAACCTTAGATATTAAACCTTTCCATGTATGATTCTTATTTTTAATCCCTACCAATATTTGAAAAACTTAGGAATGTGTACATTTATAGCTTGGGGTAATAATTAAATTATTTTATTACTTCGTGTTTTTTTAAATGATCATCAGTAGAATTGTAGTTTATCTTGTCTTCCTGTTTACATATATGTGAAGAGTTATTTCCCAACAGTGGCTACAGCAGATAAAATAACACTGTGGAATAAGATCTTCCCAGCTATGTCCTTGTTTCATGACAAATGGATATAAAATTCACATTTATGAGTTAAGGTATCTTCCTCCCTCCAAAAAAGTCTCCCAATGATAACCTCCTCTATTGTGCTCCATTTTCATCAACTTAGCGATGGTCCATTCAAATAGAATTACATAAGTATTTTTATTTTTGAGGATATCTATGAAGATTACAAAGCGCACAACACATAGTAATTTGTCATGATGTAACTAATCTCATGTAGAACTCATACAGGTAAAATGTATTACCACTATACAAAAACCCTTGTGTGACAATAAAGTTCTCATGCATTTTCATGTGACCCAAAGGAAGGCATAACTATAAAAAGTCCTGCGTTGGCAAGAGTTTTATCATAATCTGCATTTTTTCTTTTATCTACTGGAAAATAACTATTGATTTTTTTTCTTCATAAGTACTAGACCAGAGAAAAAAGACTAAAGGCAGTTCTGTAATTTCATTCATCTCAGCGGCAAACCTGTGACAGGGTGGTATTGCTGAGTCAAGGATGTGATGAGGGTTTTCATCGAGCATCCCAATGTCGTAAGATTCCTCTTTGTCCTCTCCACTTCTTCAACTAATTCGATAATATTGTAGCTTAAAAAGTGAAGGTTCTGAATCAAATTGAGAGTTGAGAAAAAATTGCCTACCGAGTTTGGTGTCTGTCAAAAAAGAGTGATTTCTTCTATGACATTACAGGGTGGATACTCCTTAGAAGCTTTATTCTATTACTTGATTTTTCCCACTAAAGTCCATTTCTAGGTGTTATGCTTTTACCCATATTAGGGATTAACCTGTATTAAATATCAAGACCCGTGATAAAATTCTATCTGATGTGAATTTTCAGCCAAAGAAAAGAAATCCACTTTAGGAAACTGCTATAGAAAGTACTGAAACTTAATGATATAGTTTAAGTATTACACCATTTTGGAAGGACATCAGAGGTCAGAGGCAAACTCCCTATTTTCAGATGGAGAGACAGTAAAACAATGAGTTTTAATAACTTGTGCAAGGTCATCTTTAGTTTTTATTGGATATAAATTGCACATTTTATTTAGTTTCAAAGCTCTAAAATGAATAGTAGTGCTTCTTGAGAAAGTTTTCCACTCCAGGATCAGATTATTCAGAAACTGAGGGAGAAGTGTGTCGAGAGGTGATCCTGCCTTGCAGCCCTGTTTCACGGGAAGTAACAGACGGCATTTAAGAGTAGCAAGGGACCCATGGATCTACCCACAAATCAGCCTTTTCTCGCTTCACAATTCACATTAAAGGAATTTTCTGTGAAAAGTATTGCTCTAGATTAGTGTTTTAATTGTGGCATTTTATCTTACAATTAAGAAATTATTGGACCTTCACCATCAAGGGGGAGGCAGGGAAACAGGAAGAGGAAGGAGAGAGGGGGAGACAGAAGAGGAGAGGAGAGTAGTAGGATGGGCGTGGTGAGTAGGCGTGGCCTCACCGCTCCGTGGGCGTGGTTTCCTTCTTGCATCTCTCATTTCCCGCTTTGCAGAATCTGAGCCTGTTCATTTCGTTGGAGAGAAATGAAGGACATAATAGTTCTGTTTGGGCAATCAGTGTAATTACTTTGATGGGATAAATAAGAGACTTGAAAAGAGATATGAGAAATTCACAGACAGATGGGGTCAAGTGCTATGCAGAGAGGTCTTTCTTTCCAGTTGCTCATATTTAAATCTGGTCTTCTGCCTCATAGTTATAAAAAGTTTAATCACTTTGGCAATGGAATAGAGGTCATTGACTCACACAAGTGGACGGAAAATTCTGTACCATTCCTCACATTACACAGAAGAGTGATCTGATTACTTTTGAACGGAAACTAAAGTATCAAACTGAATAATTATGGCTATTTAGGACTCTATATCATTAATACAAAATGTAGGGGTTAGTAGCATTGAGTATTCTAGTTGCTTTTAGAAATATCTCATTTTTCTGGTTATTAGTTGAGAAAAGGAATAAAGAAAGGAAGGAGTATTTATTGAAGACTTACTCTTTGCTATGCAATATTTTCCAAGTCCCCTTTTCTCTGTAATACTCACAATATTTTTATTTTTATTTATTTTTAGGACAAGGTCTCACATTTTTAGTTCAGCCTGGCTTTGATACACTATGCTGCTCAGGCTGGCCTCACTCAAGGTGATCCTCCTGCCTCAGCCTCCAGAGTGCTAGAAAAAGAGATGTGTGACATCACAGCTGGCTTACAGTATCTTGTGAGGTATGCGTTTGTCATTTTTAGAGAAAATAAAATTTCAGAATTTAAGCAAATTGAATATCACTCCTTGGATGTGAATAATTTTGAGATTTGAAGGCTCTTCCTTTTTGGCATTCTTTACTTTCCATTTCACTGAAATCGGTGGCAGAGGAAGAGAATTATTTTTCATCCAGACTTGTGATCCTGAAGGTTGTAGCTTGAGAAGATGGTCTCTGATTTCACCAAGGGTACTATCAGATGATCTTTATGAAAGTAGAAAGCACAGAGAAAAGGAGACAGACTGGCTTACTTTCAATTCTTCTCTTTTTTTAAGTTGAGTTTATTGGTACCTTTTAGGTATACAGTGCAGTTACATTCATCATTGGGATCTTGAACCTTTGCATGACAGGTCTTGGTTCTCATTTTTTCCCCTTGTCCCTGTCCTCCCTTCACTCCCTCCTCTCCTCCCCCTTTACATACATTTTATTTACATTTTTTATTTTCTCCTATTTTTTTACTTTTCCTTATTACCTTTCCCCTGCCCTTTCCACTTTCCCTACACCTTTACCCCTTTTCTTCCTATTTCACATTGTCAATTATCTCATTAGGATTCTATGTACTATTATAGTTTTTCACACCAGAGAAACTATTTGGTATTCACACAAGTGTGACTCATGTATTTCACTTAGGAGTATATCCTCAATACATATCCATTTTCCTATGAATGACCCTAATTTCTCATTTGTCATGGCTGAGTAGTATTCCATTTTATAGAAAAACCACATCTTCTTTATCCATTCTCCAACTGATGGGCAAATGCGCTGTTTCCATGCTTTAGCTATTGCAAACTGCTGCTATAAACATAGGTGCTCATATATCACTGTGATATGATTCTTTTAATTCTTTTGGAAAGATACCCAGCAGAGGGATGGCTGAGTCAAATGGAATCTCCAGTCCCAGCTCTCTGAGGTATCTCCATATTGATTTCCATAGTGGTTGCACCAGTCTGCACTCCCTTCAACAATGGAGATGGGTTCCTTTCTCTTCACAACCCCACCAACATTTGTTATTGTTTGGTTTCTTGATAGTAGCCATTCTTTGTGGGGTGAGGTGGAATCTCAGTGTTGTTTTCATCTGCATCTCTTGAATGGCCAGTGATGTGGAATATTTTTTTCATATATTTATTTGCTGCTTTTACTTCTTTGTCTGAGAAATGTCTATTTATTTCTGATGCCTATTTTTGAATAGGGTCTTTATATTTGGGGGAGCTGATTGTTTTGAGTTCTTTATATATTCTAGATCATAGTCCTTCATCTAAGGAGCAGCTGGTAAAATTTTTTCCCACGTTTTAGGCTGTCTCTTAGTTCTACAAGTACCACCTTTGTCCAGGCAGCTATCTTTTTCTTCCCAAGAGGATAGTGACATCCTCTTAACTGGGGACCCTACCACTGTAGATAGTCTCCTTCCACTCTGTCTCCATTTACCAAAGTGATATTCCCTGAAGTCCAAACCAGGCAGGTAACCACAATTCCTATACTGTCCAATAAATGCATTGTCATCGGATCTCTATGGCCTGGACATAATAGAGTAGCTTTCAGGAAAAAAGAAAAAAAGGAGACTATTTAATGGCTATCATTGGATACATAGTAAGTGTTTTTATGCATATGCATTGAAATCTATCCTAACAATAAATTTCTATAAGTTTTAATCTCATAAGAAATGGATTAGCTTTCCTGCTGCTAGGATAGGCTTCTTGACAGACACACCTTAAAGGAGGGGATATTTCATTTGGCTCATGGTTTCAGAGAGTTTAGTCCATGGTCATCTGGCTTCAGAACAGGAACATTGTAGTGGAGCAATGCTGGTCATTGATATTCCCAAAGAAGCAAAGCACAGAGGAAGAACATTGGACCCTCCAAGACCTGGCCCCGGTGACCCACTTCCTCCAAATGAGCCATACGGCCTAGCAACATGCTCAGCAGTGAGCATCCGGGGATTAGCCCATTGATGAATACGGAGCCCCCATGATCCAGATACCTCTGCAGCCATTTCTCATTCTAGTCACTTTGATAATGAAGGTAAACTGACACAAGAAACTTCACTGGCTCTTTAAAAATACGAGGAGAAGTTGAAGAAATAATAGAATTTCTTCCCTCTTGCCTTCACAGGCATTCGTTGAGTTCAAAACTCAGGAGACAGTTTGTGTAAGAAACCCTCAGACTATTCCTTTGAACCCATTTTTATAAAACTCCCTCTGACTGAAAGGACTCAGCTATCAAAGATAAAGGAGAAACTTGAAGTGTAAGGTATATCATCCTTTTGAGAGAAAAGTAGGTGTTAGAGTGGAGACAATTGTGAAGGACAAGTGACAGTTAAAGCAGAGCTGTTCTTCAAAGTCTGATAGAATTCTGAGATAGTGATGCCAAGTTTTCTCTTTCCAACCACTCTGCTTACTATTTAAAAACAGAGTTCAGAAAACATTTAGAAATAGTAATCCTCTGTTCTCTTCTTTGTTCTGCCAGCCTAACACATTGTATTAAATATTTAAGAATATTTAAACAATCTGTCAAAGGGAGCAGTGCTTCTATGATAGATACTTTGGAGAAATGATTTAAAAAATCAAATTGTAGTACTTGTATGTTGCTTTCAAACTTACTTATCAGCTGCTCATATGATTGTTTAAAATTAAGAATAAAGAGTCTACGCATCAAAGAAGATGTAAATGAGTAAAAGCATTCCAAGTATATCAGAAAACTTTAAAAAATACCTGATAAGTTTAGTAAACTGGTGCAACTTGAATGAACTACCAGGGTACCTCAATATTCAAACTTCCTCCCATGATTCTGGCAAATATGGCTGAACTCCAGTTCTTGCAGGGAAGATGGCCCTGGCCAGGTTCGTTGTTCTATTAAATGATCATGAACAGAAGCAAACTTTTGCTAAATGATTCTGTTTGGGAGCTGAATGTTTGCAAACAGAAGTGTTTCTGAACCACGGTGTGTATTACTGTAATGTGTAATGATTTTACAGTGGTGCCTTACCTCACAAATTTAATTTGTTTTCTGATTTGGGGGAAGATGGCTGTGGTTGTATTTGTCACCAGCTGTGGAGCTTGTAAACAGAGGCAAACTTTTTTGGGCAGCTTTTGTTTGAGAGCCCAATTTTTAGCAAACAAAAGTGTTCGTGAACTGAGGTATTACTCTTTTTCTTTTCTATGTTTTAAAATGAAATTCATAGCTTCTCATCAAGAAAAACACCAATACCAATTTTTAAAATTGAATCTACTAGATGATAATATTCACATTTTTATGTTCTTGTTATACACAGGAAGGAAAATTAGAAACAAAAATATATATTTTCACTCTGTGGGACCAATTTCTTTGTTTTACTTTTAACTTTTTCAGTCCGTGGTCTACATGTATTTTTCTAAGAATGTAATTTGAAAAGGCAGAATTTTCCTCTGTGAGAGGTATAATTTTAGTTCAGCACATCAAGGACAAGCTAGGTTGGAGCAAAGAATATTCAGTTCTTCCAAATGTTCACGATCATAGAGTTACCTTTGAATGTGTGGTATCAGCTAAATCAGCAAGGTTGAAGTGTGTTTGTTGTTTTAAATGACAGCATGGACAGTCTGTGTACTTAACATCAAACATAGTCAGGAAATATATTTGACATGTATTCTTATATATTGTTTGATTATAAAAGTGAGAAATGTATATCTTGAGTCAACACTGAAAGATAAATTACTCTTTTATAAAGTTAGAAAGTTAGGCCACAGACTTCATCTGTGAGCACTCAAAAGAGTTTTCTAAAAAAAAGAGACTCACAAAATAAGCTACTGTTTAGTAATTAAATAACATATGCTGTGTTGGTTAAATGTATCCCCAATTTCTCTAGCTAAATAATGGGGAATAAGCTTTAGCTTCTAAGAATGTTGAAAAAAAATAAACAAATAATTTATACTTTATATATAGAAAATACCTATTTTCATGATTGAGAAGATTAGAAGAAAAAAAATTGCATTTTTCTTTCACAGCAAAGTGTTTTGGTTAAATATCATAATGTGTGAAAGCAACTGCAAAGTAACAGATGGATAACAGTAGTTTAACTGGCTTTAAAGACCTGCATCACTGCACCATTATAAGAAAGACCCACTCATGTCAGAGTGCACTTTGTGCAAATATTAAATATTACTCTGTCATAGTCAACCATTGTTTACTTATTTTTAACTATTGCTTCTCTTCTATGTTTTCTTATTTTCTAGAAATTCTGTTAGTGAAATTTTATAAGGTATAAAATAAAGAAAAAACAACACATATGACTAGATTAAAACAAGACTTATCAAATACCTAAAATGTACAGATAAGGGTTTGGTGGCAGCAATCAAGACCTGACACTTCACTTGCCTAAATGTACAGATACAGTTAATAATAAAGTAGACCACGTATTTTTCAAAAAGATGTTTTAAATTTTTATCCAGAGAAACTATTATTTCTTTATTTAATACAGTTTGGAAGTTTCCTTATAGATTAGAATTGTTTTTCAATTTATTGTAAAAATAAAAGTGAAGGCATTTGTTATATGCAATATAAATTAGATGTACTGCTTTTCCTTTTAGGTTTGAAATTTCAAGGTTAACATTATAGTAAGTACATTTAATTCCAGCTATTAAAAGCTCTGGGTCCAAACAAATTTTAAAAAAAGAAAGAAGAATTTCCAACTGTGTGAATACAAAAACTGCATTTGTTGGTTGTTTAAAGTATAACAGCTGTTTTCTTTTTCTAATAAAATTAAAAGTGTTGATCTAGTTCTAAAAATTCAATATTAAAGAAAAACAGATAATTTGAACAACCAAATTTAAAAATTAATGAAAATGCTAATAAGTAATTAATAAAATATTTCAATTACAATATTCAACAGATATATTAATTCAATTGATTAACTATCAATAAATATTTATATTTACAATTGCATAAACTCATATGAACATTAGAAATGTTGGTTTTATCTGTAACATTAAAATAAATAAGATATATCCATATATCAAAATCACCCTGAAAATATTAAAGTCTATAAAAGTAGTACTATGAGAATATGTGGTGAATAATGGACAAAATTCTTTCCCGAGATAAAATTTTTACTCCCTGTAAAGGGAGTACACATGTACACAGACATATATAAACAGTGTTTGACATTTAATGAGTGCTTCCACTAAAATGAAGATTTTATTAGAATTATTTCACTAAATCCCATAAGAACTCTGTGATGTAGACACCAATATTTTTGGCATTTAGCATATTAGTAAGTTTTAAAGAGATTAAGTTTATAAGCCTAGTTTTTGTGGAATTCAGGATATAAACCAAAGCATTTAGACTCTAGATCCTACTCTTTTAATTACTGTGCTGCCTACTAATCAGCTGAACTTACTTATTGTGCTAAAAATATAATTAGTTATAAATTAAAGTCATAATCCTGCTTCTATGGGTAAGGGCAATGCTACTGGTAATAGTATATAAATTACTCTGGGCTGATGTTATTATTTGATTGATAGAGACTATAGACATCATTGCAACAGAATCTATGAATGTGAGAAACCTTTGTTCAGTGGGGTGTTAGACTATCCTGACACTAGAACATTCTTGCTTAGCACATCATCTTTCAAGCTAGAGCTTCTTACTCTTGTTTTTCTTGACTCTCTTTTAGCTTTTCCTTCTTTTCTATTTAGTTCTCATATTTTTTCCTTATTTGATGTTCACCTCGTGGGGAGAATGATTTCATTCTAATTAGTTCTAAACTTTCTAAGCCATGTTGCTAAGGGGAACTTTTCAAACACTTTGCCAAATGAAAAGAGTATCCAAAAATATTTGACACAGTTAATGGTCATTTCTCTGTTATGTTAAATGGAAAATTGAAATGGAACATATAAATAAGAGATTGGATATAGAGGCTATATAATGTCAACTGCAAGATGAAAGACAAATGATCAGTACGTATTGGCGAAAATTTTAATCTTGCTAGAAATTAAAGACATGCAAATATAAATTGTCCCAACATTATGTTCATCTCGAGAATTGGAAAAGACTTTAAAATGTATGATGCAGCACTCCTTGCTGACAAAGGTAATCTTGGCAGATGTGCTAATATTGCATCACTACTTCTGGCTTATAACTTGGTTCACATATCGTCAGTGAGCATTGTGGGAGATTTAATTATCAGACACCACGTTTTGTTTGAAATGTTGAACCCTCTATGAATTCATGTTATATACTGTCCAGAAACATTTTACAACAAAATTGCCTGGAAACCAATACTTCACCATAGTAAATAATTAATTCCTTTCATTTCAGTTTCACGGACACATGCAGAAACATAGAGACCTCTATCTGCAGTCACCAACAAAATGTTGGCCTTGGAACTATATGACATTTAATTCTGGTAGTGGATACGTCACTGGGTTGTTTTTTTCTTTTTTCACTTCCTGAGGTTAGCTGTGTCTCCAAAATCAGAGCCCCACTTTTCAGTTTGCTAAATAGATCTTAGACCAGTTTCAACCACCAATGTTTTTTAAAATGAAGGTGGCCCCATTTGGACTGAATACAAGTTCCCTTTATCTGTGAAGCTCTCTTCAAGTGATAATGTGAAGTTGCAGAAATAAATCTGTACATTCAAGAAGGAGAAGAGAAACTCCATCTTGTTACCATCTTCTAAGATTGAAGCCAAGAGCAGATATTAGAGGTTGGAAATAATCGATTCCAATATGAACAGTGAAAGGGTACTTGCTTACCTGACTCATCTTGTTATATAGATATTGCTATTTCCAAGTTTACATTTCTAGAGTTCTATATGTCTAGTATTATGGGTAGAGAAAATGACCTGGCCACTCAAGCTCCATCCCCACCTAATAGTAACTATTTTTATTGTAGCCAAACACACTAGAGGGCTGGTCCTGCCTCTTCTTCTGAGCCATGTTCATTTAGCGATTCTTTGGGAATTTAAATAGGGGAAAGGTCAACCGTACAATACTAGTACATTAATATTTTTGGGAAATGACTTTACTTTTAAGTCAATAAAGAAGCAAGAGAATAAAAGAAGTTTATACGTAAGTCCCTGTGGTGTAATTTGCTGAGTCCTGTATGTTTGAAAAATAAATTAAGAAATATTAGTTATTCATGGCTGAGTTTTCATGGGTAAATATTGCTTTACTAGTACACTCAATACAAGGAGAAGTCTTTAAGTAGTGTATGGTTTATTTTTAAAATTCCAGGTGTTCAATTCATCTGCATATAAATATGACACCCACACAAGCATGCAAGTTTATTCACCAGAGTAAATGAAGCCCCTCTAACAGTATACCTTGTGTTTTCTTCAGAGATCAGTCCCACACAAACCACATTATTTATTCAGGATGACATTAAGATGTTCACTCTTCACAAGAATAAGCACATTGATGATGTTAATGCCAGCACTTCATTTTCTGTGGAGCACTCGCACTTAAACACAGCAGAGGAGTACATGACATTTTCTTTGCATCTTTCATCTCAGTGTTTGATTATAGCCTTCTATTTGTGGTAAGTTACTTCTGAAAGACATCACAGATTTAATTTAAAAATTTAAATGCTATACTTCTAGATTTCCAAATAAGTAACCTCAGCATGATTTGATCATCGCTGCTCTTGGATGGAAGTAACTAATAAACATTTAAAGATACATAAGGCCACCAAATTCTATTTCTCTACAGAGAGTTGGAAGGAAAACTAAGAACAGAAAGCAGTAAACAACAAAAGGAAAGTCACCATAGACATATAAAATTCAGGGTAAAACAAATCTCTTAAAGAAGCAGATGGGTCTTTTTACAATGAAGGGAGTGTTTTATGGTCCACTGGAGCCTATAAAGTGTCGATGCAGAAGGCTAGATGAGCCTCTCACACAAGAGTCTGTCTTCATAATGAACAGGAAACAACTCAAGGTTGTATCCAAAGAGCCTTTCTGTTCCTGCTACCCAAACAACTGATTTAGCAAGCTGTATGCAGCTGTGGAAACTCCTTTCTTTCTCAGCTTCTACAAAGACATTGTTCCAGAAGGGTATGGTGGCCCAGTCCTGTAAGCCTAAAATTTGGGAATCTGAGGCAGGGACATTGCAAATTCCAGCCTAGCATGGACAAGGTAGAGAGTTATTCTCCAGAAAGGGAACAGGGGCTGAGGCCGAGTTCCAACTCAATTAAAAGAGAAGAAAGAAAAAAGAAATTGTTCTTTGGTTCCAGGATACAGAAGTTTGCTGCTACCTCTTGGGTGTTAACAGCTTTTGTTCATTAACTGTTGGGATGATCATTTAAATGTATACATTTCACTTGCTAAACTAAAAGAAGCCTTTTCTAGATTCCAGAGTGGAGATTTCTTATGACATAAAGATTGCATAAAAATTACCAAGTAGGAAATTATAAGTGTAATTTTGAGCTAGAAAAGAAGATAGAGAACTCACAGATTTGGAAAAGGTCAATACAAGCAAAAAGAACGTAAAATATATCTCAGTTGGTTTAATAGATAATGATGACACATTTATCATTGCTGAATCATGAAGTAAAATGTCTTCAAAATATAGGCAAAAAATAAATAATATAAAACCAAATAGTTTATCGTCTTAAATAGAAACAATAATAAACAATGTAATTAATCAATTGAATTTTGTAATTAATTGATTAATTACACAATTGATTTAATTTATTAAAAATACAGATACAAAATAACATCATGAAACATTTAACAAGTGATTATACAACTATTATACAAAATTACTAATATTATAGAAAACATATTGCTAATCTGTCTCAAATGTAGGAGAGGGTGTAAGAAGAAAAAAAATAAGGATTGCATTTTCTTTTTTTTATTAATTGAGTTTATTGGTACATTTTAGGTATGCAGTAAAATCTTTTCAAAAGAATTAAAGGAATCATACCACAGTGATATATGCACAACAAAGTTCATAGCGGCACAGTTTGTAATAGGTAAAACTTGGAAACAGCCCATCTGCCCATCAGTTGGAAACTGGATAAAGAAGATGTGGTTCTTCTATAAAATGGAATACTACTCATCCATAAAGAATGGAAAATTAGATTAATTCACAGGAAAATGGATACATATTGAGGATATATTTCTAAGTGAAATAAATAAGTCACACATGTGTAAATACCAAATAGTTTCTCTGATGTGAAAAACTATAATAATATATAAGATCCTAATGATGTAATTGACCATGTGAAGTAGGAAAAAAAAAGGGCTAAAGATGTAGGGAAAGTGGGAAGAGTAGGGGAAAGGAAATAAGGGAAAAGAAAAAATATGAGAAAATGAAAAAAATGGAAATAAAATATTTGTGTAAATTTTGTTTATGGGTGAGAAACACTAGTGGCTCTGTGCCTGGTTACCTGTGCCTCTGCTTCACACTGTGCTTCTTTGCCCTGTGCCTCTTTCCCTAGATCTTCCTGTCACAGCCCCTCTGGGGCAGGTGCGTGCCACATTGCAATGGGATTGGACTCATGCTAACTACTTACTAATCACCCATAAAGCACAAGCTGGAAAATCTATAACGGAAGCAGTCTATATTTCTAAGCAGGTTGCTATCATTCTCTGCAAGGGTCACAAAAAGAGACATGTCTAAAGTCTCTTAGACATGAGAGGCAGGAATGCCAACCTCCCAGACCCGCAAGGTCCTAGCCTTATTCCCAGTTCGCCAGGAACCACCAAAACCAGTCTATACTGATAAGGGATGTTAGTAGTATGCAGGGGAAGTTAAAGGGGCTTTGGTGGTATTGAGAGTAAACAAACTAGCCCTTCTTCAAGTGACACAGTGGTTTAGGCCTAGTATCTGTAAACTGCAGACAAATTAATTGCAATAAAATAAGACACACCTATAAGGGTAAATATGGGTCTAGAAAAATTGCATTTTATGAAATACTTGCACCAAGAGTGTATAGGAGCTCTCTCTCCTCCACATCTTTCCAATATTTCACTTATCTTTACATAATAGCCGTGATGACAGGAGTGAGTTCATGTCTCATTGTGGCTTACTTTGTGATTTCTAAATGATTAGTGATAATAAGCATTGTTTACTTTATCTGCTAGCTATTTGCATGTCTATTTTGGGGATGCGTTTATTCAGACCCTTTGTACATGTCTGTTTTGGTTATTTGTTCTTTACTGTTGAAATAGTTGAGTTCCTTATATATTTTAGAAATTGGCCTCTTAATAGATGAATTTATTGCAAATATTTTCTCTAAATGTATAGGTTGTCTTTCCAAATGTTTCCTTTGCTATACAGAAGCTTTTTATTTTTACACAGTTTTATATATTTAGTTTTGCTTTGTTGCCTGCTTTTTTAAATCTTTACCAAGGCAAATGAGAAATATGTCCCATTTTTTCTAATATTTTTGTTTTGAGGGACTATACTTAAGTTTCTAATTCATTTAGAGTTGATTATTGTATCTATTAGGAGACAAATGTCCAATTTCATTATTCTGCTTATAGATAACCTATTTCTAATCCCATTTTTGAAGAGACTGGCCCTTCCCTATTGTGTAATACTGGAATCTTTGTGGAAAATCACTTTTCTATAAATGTATGAGATTATTCTTAAAATTTCTATATTTGTTTGCTTGTTTGTTTGTTTGTTTGAGACAGGGTCTTACTATGTAGTTGAGACTGACCTGGAACTCACTATGCAGCCCAGGCCGGTCTCTAACTCACAGCGATCCTCCTGCCTCAGCTTCCCGAGTGCTAGGATTACAGGAGTGTGCACCACCATGCCTGGCAATTATATTTGTTTCTTTATTCAACACATTTGTTTTCATATCAGTATTATCATGCTATGATTATCTTAGCTTTGTCAGATTTTGAAGTCAGTAGAGTGATGATTCTAGCTTTATTCTTCCTGCTCATGATTTCTTTGGCTACTTAGGGCATTTTGTGGTTCCACAGGAATTTCAGGATTTTTTTTCCCTTTCAGTGAAAATTGGACTTGAATATAGAATGATTGCACTGAATATCTAGATATGTTTTGGGTGTATGGACTCTTTAATCATGTTAATTTATCCAAAAAATGAACATCAGTTAGCTTTCCCCTTGTGTTCTCTTCAATTTCTGTCATGAGTATTTTACTGTTTTCATTGTAGACATATTTATCTCCTTCCTTAAATTAATTCCTTGGTATTTTTTGCAGCTATAATTGGTGTAATCAGTTTCTCAATTTATGCTTCACATAGTTTGTTACTGGGAAAAATCACTAATAATTTTGTGTTGATTTTTCAACCTGTAACTTTACTGAATTTATCAGTTGTAATTTTGGGGGGGATTTACAGTTTACTCCACATGACATCATATTAAGAGTGGAGACATTTTAATTTTTACCCCTCCCACTGGGATGTGTGTTTTTCTTTTTTTCTTTCTTCTCTTTTTTTGGTACCGCTAATCAAACTTGGGACCTTGTGCTTGTGAGGCAGGCAGTGGAACCGCTGAGCTAGATCCCTGGCCTCTTCTTTTTCTTGTCTAATTGCAGTGAACAAGACATCCAGTACTGCACTGAATAAAAGTGGTGAAATTGAGCATCTTTATTTTATTCCTAATCTTACAAAAAAATCATTTCAACATCTCAACAATAGCTATGATATTAGTGGTGTGCTTTTCACCTATGGTCTAATTTGTAATTGTGTTGAAGTACTAATTCTGCCTTAATTTGTTAAGAATTTTACCACAAAAGGAAATACATTTTATAAAAAGTTTCTTCATCTATTAAAGTTGATGATTTTGTCCTTCATTCTGTTGATATAGTGAATGACATTACTCGCTTGCATATGTTGAGCTACCCCAGAATCCTAAGGATTGAACTCAGGACCTTGTACTTGCAAGGCAGTGGCAAAACCATTGAGCTAAATCCCTAGCCCTGAAACCCCAGCATAAATTCTACTTGACAGCTGTCTATAATCCTTTCATGTGCTATTGAATATTGTTTTGCTACTATTTCATTGAAGACTTTTACACCTATGCTTATCAGGGTCATTGCTCTACTACTTTCTTATAATGCCTTTTCCAGGATGTGGTATCATAGCAGGACCTACATCATATAATAGAAGTATACTTTCTTTTCCCAGTTTTTTAGAATATTTAAAAATAATTACTGCTATTTCTTTTTAAATGTCTGGTAGAATTCAGTGGTGGTACCATCTGATCCTGGAATATTCTTTCATGGGAGATATTTTGTCACTGATTAGATATTGCTATTCATGATTAGCATATTTAGATATTCACCATTGCTTGATTAAATCTGGGTAAGATTAGGAACTTTCTTTTTCTTCAAGATTATCCAATTCATCAGTGTGCAGGTTTTCACTGTAGTCTTTTATGATTCTTCATGTCTCTTTTGTATCAGCTGTTATATTTCTTCTGATTTTATTAGACTCTTGAAACACAAATGTAGGTTTTGTGCAATGTCATATAGTCATATAAATTTTTATAAATTTAAAATATTAATTAAATTTATAAATCGACACAAAATTAAAATACATAGACAAAATAATTATACAAGAAATAAAGGGTATACAGGTGAACTATTATAAGTTTCAAAATTATCTTTTTGTTATTGTTTAGATATGTTTAAAACTTTGTCATATATAGTAATATTTATTTAAAGCAAACTCACACACATATAAAACTCTTTTCTTCAATACCTTCTAAAACACCATATTTTTACCACTTTCTTTAACTATTGAAAGCACCAAGATACTATTCCATTCATTAAAACTTTTCAAATCCTACTGTTAAGTACTCTAGTTTACATACTGATTGTCTCTTTCCTAAACTATAACAGGAAGTTTTCTGTCACTTGTCTCCCTTTAAATCATTCTTCTGAATTTCAAAATATCTATTCTATGCAAAACTACATTACGTAGTATCCTCTCTGAAAAACATACTTTGTCTTGTGTACAGCTACAGAATAAAACCAAGCAGCAAAATATCAAAAGGATTTTAGTGTTCTTGTTTCCTGCCCTTCTGACTTCCTTCACTCCATATCTCCCTATTTCCAAGTCAGTATAATATTATCTACTTCAGGAAAAACATTTATCTTTTAAATGGGTAAAATATGAATAGCATGCTAATTTTTTCCTGACAATACAAAATAAATATATAATCCCTATTCAAAGAACCATTAGATTCTCACTCATATAATATACAAAATAGAAATAGTAAATCAAAGAATGACGGCGGAAGAAAAGACAACGATGGCTGATGTTCGTGCTTGGGTGACTGGAAAGACACAGTGCGGCTAGTATCAGAATTCAGGGGATAGGCAAGGGAGAGGGTTTGGGCAAAGGTAGTGTGCTGAGTTTGGAAGCGCAATAGAACACTTATGAGAAGCCCCTGGTGGGGACAGCAAAGCATCATTGGAACTGTACCTGTAAAGATATAAATCAAGGGCCAGGCTCTGACACTTGAACCGGAAGTACTTTAAACTAAATCTCAAAAATCCGTTTCACTCAGTGACTATTCTATCTATTTACAATTTTGTTTTAAATTATGTATGTTTTCTACAAAGCAAATATTTCTTGTTGTGATCTACTTATATAAATCATACATTTCAGAAAAATCATGGAGGTTCTAATAATGATCCACTGGTTATGTGTCAGTATACTTATACTTAAAACCAATTCCTATTCTAGGACTATAATAAATACTCTTACTTAAAAATCAAATAAATAACCAGATTATTATTTAAGTCCAGAAAAAGAAAAACATATAGTGTGGTCAATCCTTTCTGATATTCAAATAAGAAGTGAATAGTGGTATGCAGCACTGTGCCTCTTGTTGTCATGGAAACTGCATCTCAAATTTATAGCATCATATCTTCATTTTCTATGACTTTTCAAAAGAAAGAATGTATAAAACATCCAGTTACATAGTGGCTTTTTCTTAAACTTGAGTAAAGACAATTTTATTGCATTTCATGTGACATAAAATATAGATCAATTAAAGAGATAACTAATTTGAATGAAAAAATTTAGAACTAGATAGTCTGTTTATTATTCATTAAATTTAGCAATGGGTTTAAGAAAATTTGTATATTAGCTACTAAAAAATCATTTCCATTTTTTCTTTAATGTCACTTTTCTGATAAATAACTGGTTGAGATTTAATGAGGGTGTTACAGTCAAAATCATGTATATATATATATATTATATATATGCTCTATTGCAAAATTTCAGAAAACTTATGACAATTTAATGTCCCATATTTCTAGACTTCTCTATAACCCTTAGATGCTGTCTGTACTAAATAATTATTCTTTATATATTGTCTTCTGTATAGCTAATAACAAAATTTGGAACAATAAAAATGACATGTAAGTACATAAGATTATTACATAAATGTAGTAATCTCTCAATCCCAATAAACAGGTTAAGTAAATGGAGCTATTTTAAATTAAAAGCACAAATTTTTTTCCATAAAACTCTTTTAATAAAAACATACAGCCAAAAGATTTTAAAAGAGGAATTATAAAGTTTTCATTTCAATTGAAGGCTTTTTTTACTTTGTGAGTAGAAACACACCTTCATATTTGGAGCAACTAAAGTTGATGAATGTACAACTGAAATAATTCCAAGACATTTGTTGCTAAATGCATCTAGGTAAATCTTTGCCCTGGTAAAATGTTGTGCTTTCTTTGCTTTGAAAGCTTTCATAATTCCATAAAATTATTTGTTATGCTATAGACTTAAGAAAATAAAGTTATAATATTGGACTTTACTTCAATAAACAATATTTTCTAAAATAATATTTTTATTATTAAATCTTATTTTAGCCACAAATATTGTAGCAATTCCTATACAAGCCATTACAGATATAAAAACCTATACATCAAAATTGCCCTTCTCTAAAATACATTTCTATGAATATTGCAAGCAATGCTGGGCAGAAAGTGGCAGCATTGATTTCTTCTTCAGTAAGGAAATAGGTAGTGTGCATGGTGAGTGACACTGTGCAGCCTTATGTTGGCAGCGATAGCCCTCTCTTCTATTTGTGACTGCATACAGCAGGGAATGAACCATTTGGGCTGAAATGATTGGTTTTGTTGCCCTTCTGATTTTGCTGAACTCACTATTTTTTTAAAAAAAATATGAATCAATAGGCTATTCAACCAATTGTGCAGATAGGACTTTTTTATTCTTAAGTCGATTTGACACGTGGTGGATTTAAGCGTGAATTTAATCAGAGGTGAGGCCCTTTTCCAAGCAGTGAGCTTCCGGCTAAGGTTTCTTTTCTGAGGAAGTCTAGCAATACTTGTATTAAAATATGAGTCTGCTTTAACAAGGGACAAAAATAATACTGTTGATAGGTATCCTCAATGTCAAAACTTTTGCCATAAATTTCACTTACATCATCCATGTGCCAGTCATGCTGTTTTGATCTAGCCCTATGTATTTTTAAATTTCCAATTAAAAAACATATTTTGTATAAAGGCACCTTTGCTTTAATAAGGATTTAAGTTATTCAGATTGCTCTTGTACGTACTGGAGAGAGCAAGAGGTTTGGGTCAGATTCAGAGTGGTCCCTCCAGTATATAATTATATAATCTTAGATAATGAATAGTTATATTAGGGTAAATGGATGCTAACCTCACGAAAATTGTAACTCAGAAATCCATTATGAGGAAAAAGTAAAAGAAAAGAATAAAACACCTGTAGAGTGACTGGAACAAAACAAGCATCTGATAATTATTAATTTATTCATTTCTTTCTACCCATGACTCTGGTCTCAAAAGGCCATTTACACTGAACTTTGCTGTCATTAATTTATTGACTCTGCTGGGTAACAGAGAAAGAAGGTTAAAGGATTCATTGAATAGAGAACTAAAATTTCTTAGAGCAAACATTTCAAGTAGGTTATAAATATCACAAAGAAACATGTAATGATAGTTTTTAAAACATCTGCACAAACAAAATAACTAAGTACACAGAAGAATAGGGAATGGGATTATTTTTCTGCAGATATTTGGCACAAGCAGCTACCTTTTGATTTATGCAATTTTATCGTTATGCTGCAACTGCTTTCATTCTGAATTATTCATTCAACATAAGCTTGAAATAAAGGTGATGCCTGAACAGCTGACATTAAGAAGGTGGTTTAAATGAAGTAGGGAGGGTTTTTTTTTTTATTTAATGGTCTGAATAAATCTTGCTTCTGGACAAATCACATTTTGGGACAATGTGTCACAGCTTTAAGAAAAGCTACACATAGACTAATAGGATAGAATTGTCTTCCAGCCATGTCCTTGAATGGCCACTAATTTCTTTTCTTGGCTCCCTGCTTGTCTGGAGAGAGTTTCACTGAAAGGCCTGTGATGAAAATAACAGCACAATTATTGGCTTCTGATGCTAAAGTTGCTCCAGATGGCTGTATTTTTTCTGGAAAACGCAAGTGCACTTATGATTAGATCTTTCAGTTTATCTTTTCACATGTGAAATCAAGGAATAATGAATCATTAGTGTAATATTTGGGGTCATTGGCAAAAGAACATATATTAGTATATGCAGAAATCCAACCAATTATTTTTGTCATATTTGTTAAATACTTGAAACGTAAATGTTTACAGGCAATGGCTGTATCACACTGAAATTCGGTACATTCTTTTCTGTAGTAGTTCATACCCTTGGAAGTTACTGGAAATGTGAAATTACTCTTTAACATAGAATTCATTGCCTTTTAAAAAGATACATATGGCAATTTGATACTATCTAATATATTGCTTACTTTGCATTTTCACTAAATTTTAAGGGCTATCCTCTCGATTTTAATATTTATTAACCATAGCTGATGCAGGATTTAAAGACTTACTTCCCTGTTAAATGACTTAACTGTGCAATGAGTGACTGAAAAACACAGTGAATGTTTAAATTAAAGAAAACTTATTATTGTAAAAGACACATGTCATGAATGCTGGGGTCAGAGTACTCAAAGCAAGGGGGACTATTTCAATTACATTGAGGGGGATTAATGATATGTCTCTTTCACTATCATAATTTATTTAAAATTATAAACATTAATCATACTTTTCGATCATATTTTGTTCAAGTCTCTTGTACACTGATACATCTAAAACATCAATGAAATTTATTAAAAGAGGACATGAAAAAGTAAACAACATCATGTTTTGGGGCAGTAAGACAATAATGTCAAAATTCCCCTAGTATTCAAAATGATGAATAAATTCCCTATCAAAATTACACTGGCATTTTCACAGAAATAAGAAAAAAATTCAGTATTTATATGGTATAAGAGTCAATTACAATTGTACTGTATACCTAAAATGTACCAATAAACTAAAAAA
>NW_022900950.1:10237133-10318860 GCF_012274545.1 Fukomys damarensis | reverse complement strand
CAAAAAAAAAAAAAAAAAAAAAAAAAAAACTCAGCTGGGCAATTCCTGATATTCTAGGATGCAGAGAGAGGAGTGTAGGTTTGAGTTTAACCTGAGCAACTTGGATACTTAATTGACTCTGTTTCAGAATAGAAACAAAATATGGGCGATAGAGGTGGGTCAGGTAGAAGGCCCTAGGTTCAATCCCCAGTATCATTGGAATAAAAACAGATCCCTGATTATGAAAGCAACATTGAGAAAGAAGAGAAAAGGTGGAGGCCTCACCCTCGTTGACTGAAAAATGTACCAGAAAATCAGGATGATTAAACCAGGATGATTACATGGCAAGGCAAAAAAAAAAAAAAAAGAAAAAAAGAAAAAAAACCCAGAAATGGATAAACCAACTCATGAAGCACAGTAGAAAATCCAGAAATGCATACACACAAACACAGCCAGCTGAGCTCTGATGAGGGTGCCATGTGGACACAATATGGAAAGGGGTCAGCTCTTTCTCAAATGGTGCTGGGAAAGCTGAATGTCCACATTCACAAGTGTGAAAGTGGACAACCACTGTCACATGATATGAAAAAAAATCATCTCATGTGCAACCAGAACTTCATTATGAGATGTGAAATTTTTAGAGAAGAACTTAGGAGACATCTTGACATTGGTCTGAACAATAATTTCTTGGCCATGACCTTCAAAAAACAGGCCCAGTCGTGAACAAATGAGACCACGTCAAAACAGAATGATTCACCCAATTTGGTCTCTGGTACACACACACACACAAACAAAAACAAAAACAAAACCAAAAACAGAAAACAAAACAAACACAACAAAAAAACCCCAACAAAACAAAACAAACAAGCAAAAACAAAAACAAAAACAAAAAACAGAATTTCTCAGTACAGTAAAAGAAACTAAAAACTGAGCAGTTAACCTATGGAATGTGAAAAAAGATTTGTAAATTACGATACCTAATAAATGTTAATGTCCCAAATATATATGGGACTTCTAATATTCAATAGAAAGAAAGAAAACAAGTAGTGAAAAGACAAAATACTTGATTAAAACCGCACAAAGCATTTGAGTAGATATTTCTGAGAAGTCATAAAGATAGACCGCAGTTGGAAAGAGCCTACCAAGTGGACTAAAGATCTAAATATTAAAAAAGAGTCATTAAATTTGCTGGAAGATGAGTTAGGCAGAACTCTTGAAGACATTGGCATAGGAAAAGACTTTATGAACAAACTCTCAGTAGCTCAGGAACTAGCACAAAGAATCAACAACTGAGATCTCATCTTATTAAAAAGGTTCTGCACTGCAAAAGGAACCATCAACAGACTAAAGGACAACCTACAATGTGGGAAAAAAATTTTACCAGGTGCTCCTCAGATGAAGGACTATTTATCTAGAATATATAAAGAACTCAAAAAACCAGCCTCCCAATATAAAGACCCAATTTAAAAATAGGCACCTGAAATAAGCAGTCATTTCTCTGACAAAGAAGTAAAAGCAGCAAGTAAATATATGAAAAAATGTTCCACAGCACTGGTCATTTGAGAGATGCAGATGAAAACAACACTGAGATTCCACCCACAAAGAATGGCTGCTATAAAGAAACCAAACAATAACAAATGTTGGTGGGGTTGTGAAGAGAAAGGAACCCTTCTCCATTGTTGGTGGGAGTGCAGACTGGTGCAACCACTATGGAAATCAATAAGGAGATACCTCAGAGAGCTGGGACTGGAGGTTCCATTTGACCCAGCCATCCCTCTGCTGGGTATCTTCCCAAAAGAACTAAAAGAATCATACACAGTGATATAGGCACACCAATGTTTATAGAGGCACAGTTTGTAATAGCTAAAATTTGGAAATAGCCCATTTTCCCAGCAGTTGGAGAATGGATAAAGAAGATGTGGTTTTTCTATAACATGGAACACTACTCAGCCATAACAAATGAGAAATTAGGGTCATTCAAAGGAAAATGGATACATATTGAGGATATACTCCTAAGTGAAATACATGAGTCACATATGTCTAAATACCAAATAGTTTCTCTGGTGTGAAAAACTATAATGGTACATAAGATCCTAATGATATAATTGACAATGTGAAATAGGAAGAAAAGGGCTAAAGGTGTAGGGAAAGTGGGAAGGATAGGGAAAAGGAAATAAGGGAAAAGAAAAAATATGAGAAAATTAAAAAATGGAAATAAAATATTTGTTAATAGGGAAGGGAGGAAAGGTTGAAGGGAGGGCAGAGATAAGGGGGAAAAAATGAGAACCAAGACCTGTCATGTAAAGGTACAAGATCCCAATAATGAATGTAACTGTATTGTATACCTAAAATGTACCAATAAACTCAATGAGAAAAAAAGAGCCTACCAAAATCGACAGTAGAGAAATACAAACCAAGACTATAATAAGTATTATCTCACACCTGTCAGGATGCTAGTATTCTGAAAAGAAAAAGGAAAAAGAAAAAGTAAAAGATGTTGGTCCTTTTTTGATGCCCTTGTGTAGCCACTACATTAAAGGAGGATCCTCAAGATACTAAAATCAGTAGTATTTAAAAATGCAGCAAGACCAATTTGGGGAACATATCCAAAAGAATTGTAATTGGGATCTCAAAGAGATACTTGCACTCACATTTTCCTTGTAGCATTATTGAGAGTAACAAGGATATGAGATCAATCTATCTGTCCATTGAAAAATGAATGGACTGAACACATGGGATGAGATCTCATTCCACACTGAGAAGAAAGATGCCATGTGTAACAATATAGATGCACCTGGAGGTTTTATGTTTGATGAAGCGAGCCAGCCTCATGCATTTACACAATAGGTCAGAAATAGTCAAACTCAGAGAAAGAGAAGAAAAATGGATCCTCAATTAGTATACAGTTTCATTTTCACAAGATGAATAAGTGCTTTAAATTTACTCTATAACACAGAGTGTGACCCTGTAATCATGTAAAGTACTCGTAAGCTGACTTTGGTAGAACTCAAGAGAAATATTCCCAACACAGAGGGGTGGTGAGATAGCACGAAGAAGCTTCTGGAGGTGAGGAATATGCTTATTACTTTAATTATGGCTATGGTTTCATAAATGTCCGTATGGATTCAAGGGAATCAGATCTGGTGCAGGAAATATATATAGTTCTTTCTAAAAAATTAGTTTCCGAGACATTACTCAAATATGTGTAAAATAGCATAATGGATAAAATAAATTACTATTTGAAATAAAATGCCAGGTATCAAACCCAGTATCTATAACAGGTAAGAACTCAAAGTAAAAGATCATTGCTATTATTCTTATAAATATTCTAATAATTCAGAATTTTATGCTAATAAATATATCATTTATTAATTATCTACTACATGCTGGGGGTGAATTAGAAATTTTCATTTTATCGAATCTTCATCAAAACTTGATACAGGAATATTTATCTCTATTTTCTTCAAGTAAGAAAACTACCTTAGAAAATTGAGCTAATGTGACCAACAATCACAGAATTATATCTCAAGCCAAACTGATAACTTCAAGTCCATTGTCTTTGTATCAATCAATTCATTGTTAGTTAAGTCTCAAATGAACATTTTGTTAGAAGGAACTTTCTTCATAACACTTAAGTACATTTAACTCATCTATTTAATATCAGCATTCAGTAGTATAAAGCATCCGTATGTTATATTATATTCACAGATTTAATGGGTCAAAAATTCAGCTAGGGGACCGGGGAGTTAGCTCAGTGGTTTTGCCACCTGCCTCGCAAGCACAAGGTCCTGAGCTCAAGCCCCGGCATCAAAAAAAAAAAAAAAGCTAGGAAACATTCCAAGGGATAAAATATCAAGGTATCCTTGGCTTCATCAGAAGATAGGAAACCTGAACGCTGGAATCAGCTGATGCACTACTCACTTAATTTTCTGGTGATCGAATCCAGCTGTGGACAGAGACTGACTTTAGGCTTCTGCCTGTATCTTGAGCTTCTGCACAGTAAGTAGTTGAGTTTCAGGCAAAGCATAAGAAAAAAGAGAGGTGGGTGAACAGAACCTGTGCCTGTTGAGGCCCTAATGACATGGCCTCAAGAGTCCCAGAGCATTACTAGCCTGAGGCTCTTGACTGTAACAGTCACAAGCACGGAAGTTTAAGGCAAAAGGACATAAACTGTACCTCTTGAAGGACAGTGACAAATTTCTCAGATAGTAATTAGGGCCAGAAAAAAACCTCCTGGTAAAATTTGGAAAATATCATCTACATACTTTGATTTTAACCAAAGAAATAAAATGTGTACAAACACTAATATAAAAATACAGTGACTTTGGTGTGCTAAAAATATACAAAGTGTTTAAAAACAAAATAAATGTACTAAATGGCTTGTATAATATACTAGATCATTATATTTAAATGTGTGTGTGGGGTGCATTACTTGAATAATAATCTCAGGACCTTGGTTCTCAGATATATACCCAACCCTTTTTATTTTTTATTTTAAGACAAGATCTCACTAATTTTTGCATGTGTGATTTTAACTTGTAACTCTCCTGCTTCAGCTTCATGTATAGCTGAGATTATAGGTGTGTGCCACAGCCCCTACATATTTACTTATAATGAAATGTCACAACGTTATTCAATGGTTGCCACTTTTTATTTCTACTGTGAAAAAATGACTAAATTGACATGATGGGCATATATCTATGCAGTTAAGTGGCACAGATTCCTATATAAAAGGGGACATATATACAAAAATAAATTAAATTCAATAATTATTATATTAAGTTTTCCCTAATATGTTGAGCATTTCTAATGTAAAGTTACTTTTTATTGTGATTTTTTGTTTGTTTTTTTTTTTTTTGAGGCAGGGTTTCACTATGTATTTGAGACTGACTTATAACTCACTATGTAGCCCAGGCTGGTCTCAAACTCACAGCGATCCTCCTGCCTCAGCCTCCAGAGTGCTAAGATTACAGACGTGTGCCACCATGCCCGGCTTTTATTGTGATTTTTCAAATAGCCAGTTTATAGTTAAATTTCAGATTAAAGAATTTATTTTATAGTAATAGGACTCTAACGAGTGAGAAATTGTCAATGTAATTTTATCAATCTCTAATGTAAATGGTCTTAGGGCTGTTTCAGATAAGCTTTGCAATGCTTTACAAGATTATATTTTGCAAAACAAAAGCAGCAAAATATTGTACACACACACAAACAAAACCACTGATTTTGGGGCTGCAGAGAGCAACATGTAATTGGGTAACAATGAACTCAGATTATTTCACGGTGTCTATTAGCTTGGTGGCCCTGAAGTGAATGCCCGTGTGAATAGCATTAGCATGGGGACTTTTTTTTTTAAGTTTTTATTTATGTATTTCACTGTAGTGCAGTGACAACAAAATTACATCTGTGTACTGGAGCATACATACATCAATAGTAAGATGTAACTTTTTATTACACCACTGCTAAAATATTTAGCTTTTTGTAGGAGACATAAGCACAAGGTGACCACACCAAATAGTGTTCTGGTTTTTTTTCTTTAGATAATCTCAATTTTTACATCAGCGATACTTTATCAACTTCACTGTTAATAGAAGTGTAAATTATCTGGGTGAAGGGGTGTGTGTGGGGAATCATTCAACTGTATACTTTAATAGTTACTAGAGTAATCTCACACACACCAATAAGGAACCGTCACCATAATTAAGGGCTAATTACTGTTATTAGTTGCGTAGTGATAAAGTTCTTTCTAAAATAACAGCCCACTTATATGTGAAAAGTGCCCTTTCCACTTCCACAGAAGAAAAAAAATATACAGAAAGTTATTTTTGGCCTTCCTATGTCAAAAAGACAACTGTACAAAGATCTATGTGTTAAACCTAAAGTTATAATTTTAAAAGTCTAGTAAAAACATATTGAAAAATATCAGCACCCATACACCTTCCCCACAGATTCTAAGTAAGTGGTTTGGGACGATCATTAGTGCTTTGTAAAACAACACAAAAAATTTAAATATATAGCACCCTGGATAGAGAATCATAGCCTTAGAGATGATTCTTATCAGAAATATGCATTAAGTACATACACACATGTATACTTATAACATCAATTCACAATGAATATATAATGCTACAGAACATACATCTAACTCATTGGGACCAGAAATAATTCTTTGGGAAATTTTGGAATTTATCTTTTGCCATACTCTTATAAATAGTATTTATCTTAACAAAAAATTATATTCATTTAAACCTAAATTTTAATTGTATATATTAAATGATCCTGGATGAAAACATATGTGTAATAAAACACACAATCATCACTGGTTGTCTGTGAGATGTGTATCGCCAATTGAACCAGATGCAGATCAAAATATTTTTAAAAATTCACCTGAACTGAGCAGATGTAGATTTTTATTTTCATTATTCCTTGAACAGCACAGCGTTACAACCACTTACAAAAATTACAGTCGTTAGCAATCGAAAGATGATTTCAAGGATATTGGAGGATGGTACAGTTCACGTGAAGTGTTAGTCCATTTTAATATGAGAAACTTGACCATCCTTGGATGTGGATATTCTCCAAGAGTTCTGAAACACCTCATTGTGGATAATAAAGAGTAACTGAAAATGTGATAAAAGATCTAATGAAAAAACCCCTATCAGGGCAAGTCAGTGCTGTTCCTGAACTTCTGCAGAATGGTTTTTATAGGACATCAATTGTGACAATATTTAAGTTATGAACTATTACACAAGTTACTAAAATAACCATTTACTTCATCAAAATAATATAATACATATTCGATTACTGTTTTGCTTTTTTTCTGACTAATGGAGGAGAACATTGAAAACAAATAAATGTAATCTTTCAGTAGTAGGAAAAAACTGGTTGTTAAATGTATTTCAAGCCCAGGCCAACAAATAAATCTGATGATGAGGCTGTCTTTCCTCTGGAACAGCTTCTCACCCATCTGCTATTCACTAACACAAAGCCACACAAATTATCCCATCTGTTGATTTAGAAGATGGTGCTATAAAGTCAACTGAAGTAGCTAATCTAGTTACTGATGTGCAGGATTATTACAAAAGGATATATCTAGTAGGATAAATAACAGAGAAGCCAACTGAAAGAAATCAGCAAGAAAGGATTCATTATTATCTCATTAACAAACTTCTTGGCAGCAGAGGGATTTCTGGAGCAGAGGAAGGGACTCCAGGTCTTACAAATTCTACCTCAGCTTTTTTCTTCTTCTCAGTCCCCAAGAGGGCTGTGACCATCTAAGACATTGCTTAAAGAAAGAAAGCATTCAGGAGAATAGTGGAGTCTAGCCTTTATTTTGTGTACACTTTTAGAGTTACAGCATTGTTTTTTCATAACCCTCAAAATGTTTCCTACGGTGGTTTGTTTAGGGCTGCATCACATTCCTCTGCTTAAATAGTCAAAGGCAAGGGAAATTAAATTATCATGCTTGGCTTATTCTAATCAACCTTTGTGCTCTGGGGCTGAGCAGCAACCATAATTAACACGACCACCCAAAATGTAAACAGAGTATGGACTTGGTTAGCAGAAGGGAAGCAAACAAAAAATTGTTGCATCCTTTCAATGGTCATGCATTCATCTAGGGGTCTTGTTAAAATGCACATCCTGATTTTACTGTGCTGTGAAGTGGTGTGGATACATCTCATGTGTGGGCAACACTTTATAAAGAATGAAAGCAAGCTACAAACGCAACTGTATCAGATATTAACCCTAGGATGACATTTTGCTTTTCATTTGTAGCTTTTTTAAATGATTCAGAATGCTGATGCTGATATGGAAAAATAAAAGAATAAAATCTGTGAAACATTTGTTAAAAGAAACACATAAACAAATGGACAATTTTAATATATATATGTCACCATATCACTGAATATGACATTTTTATTATGCACGCAGATATACAAACTTACCTGTAATTCATTACAATGTTTAAGCAAGATCATAATATTTGAGCTTAAGATATTTATAAACTGAGACTTATAAAAGAATGTTCACTTTCATATATTATTTGCCAAAATCCAGCACACTTTATACTTATTATGAATTGTATAAAAATTGTATCACCCAATTAGTCTTTTAAGTACTAACCTTTTATTGAGCTATGTCACTCACCCAAATTTGCTTTTGAAGAGTTACTGAGTTTAAAATTGCCTAATAATTGTTAATCATGACCAAAATAATTGTAGTACATGACTCAAACAGGCAAATTTATTTTATAAAATGTAAACACATGTCTTAATTTCTTTCTTGTCCCTGAGACAAAATATCTGGCATTCACAAGTTAAAAGCAGTGGGTTTATTTGGCTCACACTCTGTATAGATTTTAGTCCATAATCATAAGCGCCAAGGCAAGGTGCCATGGCAGAGGAGAAACAGCTCATGGCATGCAGACAGGAAGCAGAGAGACCAAGAGAAAGAGAGATCAAGGTTGGGGGTAGGGGCCACAACCCTAGTGGCTCATCTCCTCCAACCAGACTTCACACCTCACATCGCTTTAGCTACCAGCTCACCAGTGGGCCAATCCATTGATAAGTATCATGCCAATATGTGCCAATCACCTCCCAAATACCCCAGGTATGACTGACTAAATGAACCTCTTTTCAGTGGAATGTAGGTAGAAACCTTAACAGCACATATCTTTTAATTCTCTGACAAAAATCTTGTTCCTACTTCATTAACTTCTAAATATGTAAGAGCAAAGGACACATTTCTTCAAGGAAAAGTAATTTTAGAGTTTTATATTCCACAAATGGTAAGTCCCCAGAACCAACAGCCTAATAGTGTCCTACAGTCTTACAAAGTTCACAGTAAGTATTTCTTCAAGTATTTGAAGGTGTAGTGTTTCATGTTCAAAGACCCTGCCTGAGAGCCCCTTGAAAGAATCTGCTTCATCGTCCTCTGCTGTCCAACATCTTTAATGACAAATGGCTCTTGACTCCTAGGAAGCCTCTGCCCCAAGTTCTTATTTCTCTAATTCATGATGTCCACCTAGTCAAAGTTCCAGCACTCAAATAGTCAATCTATATAGGAGATTCACTCCTCAGAGATCCCACCCTTGCGTTGCACAAGGAAATTCTGATTTTGTTGCTAAGCAAGGAGAGGCAGATTTGTACAGCTAATTGGCCAAGTCTGGAACTCTTATATTTTGACCCTAGCTAGATCCCTTAGTGTACAAAATTATCCTGGCAAATCATAGGTATTCAGTCTGGAGTTGAATGAATAAAGATTTCTGTTTATAGAATGTGATATTCTTCTTTCATTTATTCAGTCAGAATTGGAAACAAATTATATTGTGTTTTTGGTTAAGAGCCTGATAGATACAGTGATGAAACACTAGTATTTGAAGCATCTGCATGAGAATTTTTATATTATTCACTCTTAAATGTCTTCTTGTTTTTTTGACTAGCTTAGTAATATTTTGTACAAAGCAGAGCATAATTTTCCTACTCCCTCAGTACTAGAATGAGATACAAAGTTTTTCAAATATATATGTGTGTGTGTGTGTGTGTGTGTGTGTGTGTGTGTGTGTATTATATATATCTACTTAGGGCATTTGTGCTGATTAATGGAAAACATTTTGCAGATACAGCTTTCAAAATTTTTAGCATTCTCCATTTAGATCTTATTCTGCAGATCATAATGCAGCTCCTGTGGCACAGACAGTCCTCATTTTTCCTCTGTTTATTCTGCAGGGAGTATAAAGTAGAGAGTAATACTTTATTATGATGATGATGCATGCATGCAGAGTGCTAAACTCCTAAATGAAGATCCAGCACCATAATCATAGGTCTTCTTATTAAAGTCACATTTTATGATGATTTTTAATACTAAATAATTATGTTAAGCAGGAAAATAAAATTTTATAAGCTATTAGTAAGTGTAAATATATCAGTAGCATTCTCATTTGGCCACTATAATCATCTGACATGTCCTCTTTTCACACTGTTCACAGTTTAATTGAAATTCTCCCCATTATGTACCAAGTAGCAGTAGATCACAAAAACACCATGGGAACACAATAAATACCTCTGATGAACCAGCACTTTCTAGGTTTTAAATTTCTCCCTTTGTAAAAGATGAGTATTTGGCTAATATGTCTAGGACAGCCAAAAATCAGTTCACCTTCCAGAGTGTGGAATGTTAATAGAAAGGCAGCTACACAGCCCAGAGTGCTTCCCTCAACTTCTCATTCCCATTTATAGCTGTGTAGAATACGAGCAGAAAGAACAAGCACCCCTTGCAGACTAGAGCTCTTATAGTGCAGGCATGGTTTCTCCACATCTTCTGCTTCTATGGCTGGAGCTGGAGAACTCAAAAGTCCTTTGAGACTTGGGTGTCAAAAGGAACTGGATTCTTAGTCACAACATGGATCCCTAGTCCACTAACTAGGAACACGTGAACTACATTATTTCTTAAGTGACAATAAGCTACAGCCATGTATGCATTGTCGTTTCCACCAATGGCAGACCAGGGGTCTGACCATGCTCGCATGAGTTTGTAACACAACAGAAACACGACGACTTTTGAGTGACAACCTAGCTTCTCTTTTGGTGTGGCATAGTGCTTTACCAGTGTTTTGGTGATGCTGGTGTGAACAGACCCATTTCTAGGCTTATAAAGTATGGCACAGTGATGTGCAACACTCATAACATATGATTGTGGATAATCCTTGATAAGACAATAAACATCTACATTAACGGCTTATGTGTTTTTATATTTTATCATTATTTTAGAATATACTCTTTATAAGTTCTGAAAATCCTTACTGCAAATGAGTATCTAGCATCGCACTGGCAGACCTCATGCGTCTTGTGTTTACTGCATCTCTTCCTTTTGTTGACTGATTGACCTATATCAACCAGTACACATTATAGTGTTTGAATAACCTTGAATTCACCAAACAGCACATGTCTCAGTGTACTTGTCCTGTTGGTAAGTGACACACAACCGTATTGTGTGATCTCACTGAGGTTTGAAAGTTTCTTTTGGCAGTTGTCATCTCCCTAATATAACCACTGATCTCTGAGTCTATGTTCTAGAACTAGAATATTAAATAAATACATAGCACAATAATAAAAATGAATCACAATTCTAACACATGTACAAATAAGAAAAATTATGGTATTGATGAATGTACATTTTTGTTTTAGTTATTAAATAGCTATAGAATGCCATAAACTGCATATTATAGTCCAAGAACTAGGCATTCATTTAAACATTACAAGGATCCTGTGAATTAGTTATTAGAATTCTTTGTCAAATGTTTAACAAGTTCAAAGAGATTAGCCCAATGTTGTAGAATTAGTTTGTTGTTGAATAAAAGCCTTTCTTCCAACCAAGCTTATTTTTTCATCACAGTTTCCAATGTTTTAAAGTAAATCTTTGAATAAATGCTTTATTTTTCTCCTCTTGTCACCTTCACTGCTTGACAATCATCTACATAAGATGCCTCCAGTTCTTGCCTAACAGTTCCCTCTTGTTTTTTGCAATCGGACCGCAGCAGTTACTACTTTGTTGAAGTGAGTCGACTCAACTTACATTTTACATAGATTTAAGAATGTAGCTGAAAGAGATTTATCATAGTGACACGCTGTTTAAAATGAAAACGGAGAATAATAGGTCTTGTGCAACTGCTTGTGCAAGAGTTCAAGCAAGAATAATAATGGATACGCTGCATACCTGGAACATATATGGAAAACTACAGAAGACATTGGTTGGGTCTCTGATTTGAGATACAAAGAAGAACTGTACGTTATATGCAACTAGTGGTTTTGCTTTATATTAATTAAAAATCATACAAAAATGAACAATTTTTGTCTCATATTCATTACTCAGATCGCTGCTATTTTACACACTTGGGACCAAATTTCTTTCTAGACAATTTCTCTGCTTCATTCCTGCTGTTTCTTCCATCTGTGTTCTCTAGTTTCTGCCAAGGTCCTATTCATCTTCAAGGTCATTTAAAGTTTATGTAGTTTTTTCCTAGTTACCTTTACATTTGAAGAAAAAAAAAGCCATACTTAAACATGTACTTCTTTATCTGTATAGACTTCACAGTATTGAATTACTTATCCTATTGTAATCTAGGCACATGTAGTATCGCATCATAAATTTTCAGAAGCCAGGAATTATCTTTCATTTATCTTTGTTACATAAAGACTAGCCTTATTTGGGATAAAATAACACAATGAATTACTGAGCTTGCTTGGCTAGTCCTTGGTGAAATACGAAGTAATGTCTTCAAACCACTACTCAGATCTAAGACTTCTCTTTCCTTCGAAAACATGCATCATAAAACTTTCCCAAAGACACAGCCTACAAAACTTTTCTTGTAAGTCTATCTTTATTTTATAGTTTTAGGCAAAAAGTAATAGTTCTTATATTTCTAGAAGCCTCATGGAAAACAAATAACAAAATATAAGATATTTTGTGTGTAAATATTTTCATCATCCTAAAATGGTTTTGCTTTAATGAAAGCAATTTTTTTAAATCTTCACTTTTGAAATGATTTTAGTCTTCCTTATAGACTTTTGAGAATGATAAAATGCATCAAAATAAGAAACTTACAGTACTTATAGCCCAGAGTAAAATTTGGGTAAAGTAAAACTTGCAGCCATTTTCACTCCTCTCTGCCCACTAAATACAAGTTCCTGGAAATACCTTAAGTGAATCTCTGTCAGCATTTAGATCCTATCCTTAGTGATAATAAAAGCAATCTGTTAGTAAAAGGCACACATAAAGTACATATACTTTTCAAGCGCATAAGCAGTAAAACTTTGTTTTGCAGAATAATTCACCCCACAAAAATATTTGTAATCCAAATCACTTGCAGAGAAAAATGAATTTTCCTATAAGAAATAATTGACAATGTGAAATAGGAAGAAAAGGACTAAAGGTGTAGGGAAAGTGGGAAGGGTAGGGGAAAGGTAATAAGGAAAAAGAAAAAAATATGAGAAAATGAAAAATGGAAATAAAGTGTTTGTAAATGGGGAGGAGAGGAGGGGCTGAAGAGAGGGCAGGGACAAGGGGAAAAATGAGAACCAAGACCTGTCATGTGAAGGTACAGGATCCCAACAATGAATATAACTGTACTGTATACCTGAAAGGTACCAATAAACTCAGTGAGAGAGAAAAAAAGAAATACTGACAACTCAGATGATTCACTCCACAACCCCAAAATATTCAAATGAAGAGTGATTGTGATATTGTAATATAATACAAAATAATAAAGAAAACATCAAATATGAAGAAAAATAAGTAAATGTACTTGCGCCCACCTTTGAAAATCTTTATGGCCGGTGTGAGAGAGACAAAGAGAGGAGGTTTATTGTGTAGAATTGTTTTCAGTATCAGTAACAGAATCACTGCTATCTATTAGCTCAGCGGAATCTTTTTCTTTTCATACAATTTTAAAGAGGAATCTATCTGATGACCCTTGCTTTTGCCTCTCTTTCAGGATTTTGTGGAAATGTGACATTACATTGTAGTTACACAGGTTCATTGCTTGCACTGTTACAGCCTTATTTGAGTGATGCTTTTCTACAAAATTTTGCAGTTTTCTACATTTTACACATCTCCATAATCTCATCTGAAGGGAGGCGTTCCTCTCCTTTTTTATCCTCCTCCTCTGCAGAGGAGCTCTCTTCTACAACCTCTCCCTACTGGGAGATAATCACTCAGTACCACAAGAAAGAGACAAAGGAAGGAAGCGAGGGATGGACGAGAGAGAGAGAGAGAGAGAGAGAGAGAGAGAGAGAGAGAGAGGGAGAGAGAGAGGGAGCGAGAGAGAGGAGAGAGGGAGGTGTCAATGAGAGGGAGAGGGAGAGAGAGAGAGAGAGAGAGAGAGAACCATTGGCCCGGTTGTGATTCATAATGTTCAGTACTACATACTATTCATATTGCAAGACGTCTGGTTTACCATGTGAGAATCCATTAGAAATGTTTGTTCTGACTCACAGCACAAGTTAGTCACAATCCAACGTTTTACTCTATATTCTTTGGGAAATGTGGAAAATAAAGGGTAAAGATGACAAGTTATTTTAATATTAATTAATAATAAACATACCCCGTAATAATTTATAGAAAGTGAGATCATGAGGCAAAGCAAATTGCCATCAGTGGAGGTGGTGCTGCATGCATGTAATTCCAATACTCCAGAGGCTGGTGCAGGAGAATGGAGGAGACACGGCCAGCCGTGGCTTCATAACAAGATGTGTCTCAAAAACATAATAAACATATAAAAGGAACATTCATTCTCTAAGTCCATAATTTCTATAGATCTGCTAATTATGATTTGAAAACGAACACAATAGCATTAAAAGCTGAAAATATTTGAAAAAACAGAAGCGTCGGGATGTCGCTGCTCAATGGCACCGCTCCTGCCTGGTGAGCGCTAGGCCCTGAGTTTGATTCCTGGCACAAAACCCTCTCCAGCTCCAAAAAACTAAAACAAAGAATAGAAGTAAACTTTTAGAGCTTAGAGTCATTAAAATTTTATTATGATAAATTTCAACGTAGTACAAAGTTGCCTGCAACTTCAGAGAATGTTGCAATAGATAGCTAACGCAGATGATTTGGGTCATACCTTAGAAATCTGTTAATGAGAATGGATGAGAGGCTATGATCACAACTTTCCAGACCAAATTACTGAGATGCGAAAAAGACTGAGAAATACGTACAAAAGGAGCGCTTTAGCAATCAATCTTCCACGTCCTCCCAGATGGTCGTGCTGTCCAGTCTAACCATGGGTGATAGATTTAGATGGCTTCCTTCTCTTCAGTGTTTACATAACTTGTTTACTCAGGAACCTAGGTCACACCATGAATCTTCAGAGAGTCCTTTCAGCTAATTATTCTTCATAACAGTTAAGGAGAAAACTCTATATTATTCTTCATCTTATATTTAAAGTGAAGAGAATGCCATTGGCACATGTGTAGGTATGGTAGAATCATATCAGTGAGAACTGGAAGATTACTCTCAATTTTGTCTTTTTATCATGTTAAGAACATTAATTAGTTGTCACTTTTATCTTTTATTCTAAAAATTTAGTACCGACTTTATATGTATAATACAGACTTGCAAATACACTCTGGATTATATTTATTTGAATATGTTGTAATATTCTGTTCTACTCTAAAATTTTAGGATTAAGAAAGAAAAAATTAAAACAGCATAACAGAATCCTGATTTTTTGCTTTGTGAATAGTTTAGAGAACCACCTAAAATTGCTTACCCACTTTTAAAATATATTTTCTGAAATTCATTGTATCTTATGTGGTTTATTAAATATATTTCCAATAGTTACCATATTTATTAGATTTAAAATATATATCATATTTTATATATTATATTTTAAAATTTAAATTCCATACCTAATTGTTCTCTGTTTTAATTGCAAATTATGGTATGATATCTTTGAGAGAAATTGGTTTGGGCAATGACAGCATAAATATGATAAATAGAAAATGCTACCCATTACATTTAGAGGTTAGCTGCACACAGCAGAAATCCTAATCACTCTTTGAAGCTTGAGGGTCATCTATTTAGTGTCTTCTATTAGCTTCTCACAAACTTTATAGGAGGTTAGAATAGTAAACGGCCCATGCCTCCAGAAATACATTTCAAACTCTGAAGACAATTAAAGCTTTTGTAATCCCAGAGAAGGGTATTTAATCTTCTGACACACTAACAGTGGACTCACAGAGCTTTATCTGTATATCCACAGGTGAATGAACACTTCGTAGGTATTTGAACACTTAAATCCATTCCACCCTCAAATAGCCTTAGGAGAATATTTGATTGGAGGAATCTGAATCTTCCTAGTCAGGCCCCTACCTACAAGGAAATCTCAGAAAGATGGAGACTTGCCTTTAATCTGTGTCAGTGTAAGGTACACTTAATGATACTTGGAATGAGTTTTGATTGAACCATTCCATGATGCTTGCTCTAACTCACCCACTAGGAAGCCCCTCAAACAATAAATGAAAGACATGTCAGTTTTAACGTGCTCCTACTTAAAAAAATGTAGTATTTCTCTTACCAACAGAGATGTGCTTGCTCTCTCCTCATAAGGGTTCATATCATGGTGATAATTTATTTTTTCTGTAATTGAAGTACAACTGAATAAAAATATCTCATATCTGATGAATTTAATTTTCAGTATAATACAAATGTCATGGCATATACAAATAAGGAAGATTATTTGTGTCATTTTCACAGCACTTGTTTTATGAAATCATAGTGCAGCAGACTACAATGTACAGTCCTTGAAGCTGTAGTTCACCTCTCGTACTCTGATTTTGTCCTCCAGTGTGTGTCATTCACACAGAGCCCATTGGGAATGGGATTTGGTCAGTCTAGAACTTCAGTTCTTCTAAATCCACCATGCTTGCTAGTTATGTAGAAATCCACTAGCTATTATTTCCATTTGCTCTTGGCCAAATCAGGTACTCAGAATTCTGTGCTAGACAAGGTGATTCAAAACTGTCTTTCCAAAAAATATTTTGAGATTTACCATTCCTGCTTATATTTTGTCTAAGAAGTCTTCTGCTAACTTTAACCCCCAAATATCAGAGATCAAATATTCTCTACAGATTCCCTTAGAATCTATGCACTCTCTTCCTTTGCCTCATTATGTGGTAAGAACAACTACTCTTGTTGACAGTAGGAATTAATCACCCAAGTCAGCACAGTAACGTCTTCCCCATCAGCTGAGAAACTCAAAAGACGCAAATGATTAGGGTAGAAATTGCTATAGTTTGGAAGTTAGAAATTCTCCAAAGTCCTATGTGCTCTAGGCTAGGACCCTGGGTTAACACTACTGGGAGTTAGTGGAGCCTTTTGAAAGTCATGGGAGGTCTCCAGGTCATGGGCCATGCTATGAGTGAGCAAGTAAGACCAGGCCACTTCTCTTTTGTTTCACGGTAATGAACTAAGTGGTTTTTGCCCCATTACTTGCTCCCAAAAAGATATGTGGCTGTGTCAGAAGCCAAGAAGCAAAGGGGTCCACTGAGTCATAGAATGGAGCCCTCAAAACAGGTGTCAAAATGCGCCTTTTTCCATATATACGCTCACTATCGTAAGTATTTGTTTCCATGATGGGAAACTCACTGTTATGATAGTCTTGATTTTATTGAAATTGTGTCCCTGAAGGGAAACAATTTTCTCCCTAGAACCACACCTCTCTAATAACAGTCCAAAGAAAAAATGTGAGAGGCCGTTTGAAAGACAGCACAAGGAGCTCTTTGCATCCGTCTCTAGGTTTCCTGATGTGAACAGGAGAAATGATATCCTATGTTGCATGAAGATGCACAGCAATGCATATGGCACCCACTGGGACAAGTCTCCCCCTTCACTATGTGTTATTATGAATTGATGCAATGATTGAGTCTTTGCTAATATATAATGCTGGCAGCACTAACATCCACATAGAACAGAAAAAGTTGTAGACATTTCTTATCAAATCAGTTGAGAAAAATTTTAAATGACTCCATTTTTAAAGTAACTATGTATGTTTTAAAAATAGTCATGCTAGTAAATTTTTATGACCTAAGTATAAGAATTTTCGTAATCACAATTTTCACTCCTGTTGAAGCAATTAAAGAAAAGGTAGATAACTTAGACAATATAAAACATAAAGAAGACATTCACATAGAAAATTAAATTAAAAACTATTTGACAACTGGAAAATATATTTTCATATTAAACATTGATAGAGATTTAGTATTCTTAATGGACAGAAAGCTTATGAGTCAAGAAAAATACAAGTGACTCAATGTAAAAATATGTAAAGTCCAATTAAAAAGGAAAAGTCAAATTATACAGTATTTTGGGGAGCTCAAAATAAGATACTTATGGCAAAATAAAAATTAATTATTAAAATTTATTCAAACATCTTATTTAGCAGAAGTCCATTTTACACAGACATAAAAAGAACAAGACTTCATTCGTCATTTAGTAAGTAAAGGCCCAGGATGAAGCATTTGTCTGTGCTTTCTCTCTTTTTTAACTGCATTTTGTACCCACGTCAAAGACTTAACCCCACTCCTTATAAAGGCTATTTGGAGGTAAGTCCTTCAGAGAGGTAAATAAGGTTAAATGAAACCATGACAGTCAAATCTGACTGTAATCTGACTGACGTTCTGATATCAGGAGAGAAACCAGAAACAAATGCACAGAAAAGTCTGTGTGATTAGGCCATGTACAGGCCAAAGACAGATACCTAATTGTAAACCAACCATACTTGAGTTCTCAGTCTCCAGAACTGTGAAAATGGAGTTTTATGATTTAAGCCCCCCAGTGTGGAGTAATTTGTCATGATATCCCTAGCAAACTGCTACACTATAAAATTATATTTTAGCCAAGCAAGATACTTTATGTGGAACAATGCTTCCTTATTCAAAATTATGGCTAGTGCATGTAAAAGGATTGATTAGAACGATATCTCATTTTACAATTCTTGATTACATACTAAATTTACCACAAGTGAATGTAAAAACCATTAGATGCAAGAGTAATGGGAATATTTGTAGAGAATATATCAGTTTGATAGCTTTGCCTCCTACTGATTATGATTAGCATCTCTAAAGGAAATAAATAGATATTAGGTATTCCATAACGTAACAAAATAGAAAGTATCTATAAATTGTCCTTGCTAACAAAAATTAAATATGTTTCTATCTCATGAAACTTTATAGGAAATAAAAATATAGGAATCCACAATGCCGTGAGAAATTAGTTAGCCAAATATCAGAAAATGGGACATCTATAGGACAGCCTAATTTTCAAAAATACCTCAATAAGAGGGAATAAATGAAACAAAGGGGTAATGTTATAGAATGAAAAAGAAATATAATCGTACATACAGTCTATGGATACTTGGGGGACATTATTTTGGAAAATGAGACTCTGTAAATATATTTTTCCACAATTAGGGAAAATTCAGTATTGATAGGTTACTGTTAGGTGTAGTGTGAGACTCTCCTAGGGATGATATTAAAACAAAAGTCCTTATTGACATATGGTTACTAATATTTGTGAGTGGTAGAATACGATCTCTGTAATTTGATCTAAAAATAATATACACACATATTAAAACTAAAATAGTGAATGAATTAAGCACTGACAAATGTTTGACAAAATATTCCTAAGTGTTCTAGCTGGGTAATGGGAAAATCGAATTATTTGCAGTCATTGCTGTATTTTTTGTTAATGGGTGAATTTTTTTATTTAATGACTTTTAGAAAAGTGGAAATATGTAATTTCTAGTAATGTTTCATATCATATTTTGGTGTTATTTCTAAGTATTTCAAAGATGAAGAAGAGATTTAATTTTCTCAGTTGGGAGTATAGCTAAACCCAGGAAGCAAAGTTAAATCTGACCTAAAATAGGACCTGTATCCTTTAAATGTATTACTATTTTATTATTATTATTGTTATTATTATTATTTTGGTTTTTGGAGACAGGGTCTCACCATGTAGTTCAGACTGCTCTGGAACTCACTGTGTAGCCCAGGCTAGTTTCAAACTTTCAGTGATCCTCCTACCTCAGCCTCCTGAGTGCTGGGATTACAGATGTATGCCACCATGCCTGGATTAAATGTATTCTTAATAGCTATCCAAAGGGAGCTCAGAGAAGCCAATCAGAGTTTACACCAAGGATAAGTGCTACTGAATTGAACTTTACTGTCAACCAAACACAATGCTGTTCACTAAAATTAAGATGCAATAACATGTCTTTTAAAATTCCAGATGGCTAATCCTCTTCATCCCCTTTTATGTAATCTCATCATTTTCTCCATGGTATGTATTATCCTTTGTTTTAGACTATAGACAACAAATTATTTCATTTCTAATTAAAAAGCGAAATACATTATTGAGAATTTGGATAAAAAATGAATGGCAAATGACCCCCCTTTCCCATCCCTGTTGAAGTATATTATAGACAGTACATTTTCTCCCTCACAAGGCAAGCTTGCTGATGAAGGAAGCAGAAAAAGCACAATTTAGCAAAACGTACTGTACTTGCTTCCTTAAATGTGCTGACTAGGAAAAGCTCTGAAAAGTATACTTAGTTCGTGATCTAAGAAGATAAGTATATTATATCCATAAGTCTTACTTTCTGACTTGCTTTACTCCATACCTCTAGTTATGTTCAGAATGTGTCACATTCTTCCTCCATCTTGTCTTGGAAAACTGTTACGTCTAGGACAGTTATTTCCCTTGGGTTCAACTAGCCTGATCATAAAATCAAATAAGTTTGGTGCAGTTCTAGGTTCAAATATCTTATCTTTCATTAAGGAGTAAAGTTATCAAAAGGATAGCTAGCACAAATACAGACTAGCAAAAGTCTATCTTTGATGCATAAAACAAAATGTATTCATTTTTGTCTTTTTTTTTTCATTTTCTTGTTTTTTCTCTACAGTGTGGGAGGTGAACCTAGGACCTTGAGCAATCAAGGCAAACACTGTACAACTAAGCTGCATTTCAGCTCCATATTCTAATTCTAATATAAAGTAAGATTATGATGGATAGCTTTTTCTTGTTTAGAAATGGATCTGATTTTTTTACCTTTCTTTTTTTTTTTTTTTTGGAAATAGTCTCCAAGAATACTTCAATAAATTCTCTATAGGCATGCTACTCAGAGGCAGAACCTAGTCTGGAGAAAATGATTAAGAATTAAAAGTTTTTCAGTGGTTCTGCTGCCTGCCTCGCAAGCACAAGGACCTGAGTTCAATCTCCGATACAAAAAAAAAAAAAAAGGAATTAAAAGCTTTAGCAACTCCAGGTGGATATGCCAAGACCATGAGAAATACAAGGCTTAATTTCCTATTTATTAGGGGAACTTCTATTAAAAAGTAACTATGTGAGAAATGTATAATATAATATTAGAAAAGCCCCCTCAACCAGTGTTTCTATTTTTCAAGTAATAGATTAATATAAATAATTAGAGTAATTCTCTGTAAAGTATACATTAGAATGGGAAGGAATGCATAAATGATTAACATTCACAAAACAGTTGCTAAAATGAATACGTATTAATCGTCATATTGAATCTGAATGAGATTCGCCATATTAACTTACTTGACACAGAGCTATCAGTTATTAAAGTTGTCATTGCAAAACTTTGACCACTGAGTCTGTGCCTTTTACCACAATGTTATACCACTACTAATATTCATTTTCATATTAGTTTGTATAAAATTCATAAACAAGCTTGCAACTTACTTTAGCAATTCACTTTTGCTTTCTTCTAATTTATTCTGCAGCTTGTAGTTTGTGAAGCACACACACATATAATATTTCAGTACTACAAAAATTATCTACAATTTTTAAAAGTTTGTAATGGCAGATAAATCAGAAAACAGTCACAAGTCAGGTATTAGTTTTAGAACAGTGGCATACAAATTACTGAAATGCATTAAAAAAAAGTAATATCTAAAGAAGTGAATAAACACAAATAGTTTATCAGAAGATAATACCTATGCAAACTGTTCGGAGTAAAGATAGATCCTAAGAAAACATTACCTGTAGCTTTCAAAAAAAGCATTTTTTTTGAAAAAAAAGTTATTTTTTAGTACAATTCTAGGAAAAGAGATATAATTCTAGGAAAGAAGGTTAAAAAAACAATATGTAATAATCTAAATTTTTTTAATAAAGCAAAGAATTCAAGATTATCAGTCCACAATGATGGATCATGATTTCTCGTAATTTGTAAATGCTAGAGAGGTACAGAGCATTCTAAGAGCGTTTTTAGGAGATGTGAATAAACAAGGTAAAAAAACAGGGCATAAAGTATATTTCATTATGTCATTTAATCGATTGCTCAATCTCATATGCCCTATTTGATTAAGTTGACAAATGAAAAGTGTTTTCATCTAAATTTTTAAAATATGCAATCATTAACCAATATAATATGTATTGTCTAAATTTTACCTTGCATATAAAAATTAGTTCATTTAAAACTTAGGGAATAAGAGATGACATTAAATTATTCAATGCCAAAAAGCTCTATCCAGCTAAATGTCATACACATTTTAAAGGAATTTACTTGTCAGAAAGATAGCTGACTGCTGAAATGACAAATAGAATGGCAAATGCAGAAAAAGGTCAGTTAGTAATCTGCTATTTTTGAAAGCAATGTCTTCTGGCATTTATCATATTATACTTGTATTTTTCCTTTTATGCATGGAATAAAGATGGGACATTTTCATTACATGAAGAGTTCATTCAGTCTAAGTAGACGTTATGTTTAAAAATTTACATATAGAAAAGCATAACATGATACTAACAGTGTCCTTTTCTTTCCACTGATCACATCAATAAATCGGTGCTGAGACATACTTGGAAGTAAGGAAATGGCGATAGTAATATTTGTGACCCTTAATTTACAGTAGCAAATGAAAGAGCTCTTTGAAATAATGCAATCCTCTATTTTGAACATGTTTATAAAATGTCAAGTTATTTTTGAGTTCACTTAAATTAGCGCAGGTTATAACTTGGATAACTAATTTATGAAGCTTGTCAAAAGGTGTGAGGATACCAATGACATTATATCGTGAATGGGAATAATTCAGACTGATGTTGATATTTTTAAAGTGAGAAAAATGTTAAGGTTTTCAATTTATGGTTTTTAGGTTGTCGACAGGTTTGTTCAAGGTAGCCTGACACTCTTCTCCAAGTTGTTCGTGTTCTCATCTTTGGGACCTGTCGATTTTGCAAATGCGATTAGGATTGCGGAATTTGAGATAGAGCCATCATCCCGGATTGCCGGAATGGGCCCGGTCTAAGCACAGGAGTCTTACAAGTGGAGAACTTTTAATGAAGGTAGAGGAACATGTCATGGGATAGACCAACAACCGGCAGATAAATACAACAGAGCTAATTGTTCCATGGTCTGTTACTGGTTCTGAGCTATAGGGGGCAGCAGACCTCAGTTTGCTCATCATGTTTTCCTGTGTTTTCAGTTACAGTCAACTGTACTCGGAATATTTATAGTTGTCTTCCGTCTTTCGAGAGAAACACCACATTCACATAACTTTCGTGGCAGTTTATTGTTATAATTATTTTATATGATTTGTCATAATTTCTTACTCTGCCTAATTTACAAATTAAGCTTGATCATAGATATGATAAAATTATTGTATTAATGTGTTGCAGTACTATCTGAGGTTGCAGGCCACCTCTGGAGGTCTTGTCTTGGGCTAAAATCCCCATGGAGGTGAGGGGTGACCAAGTGAGAGGCTGCTGGGAAATGGGGGTGGGGCCCTGCTTCAAGCTGTAAGGAAACTGGACCTCAACTGCCTGGGACTGAATTTTGGCAATTGTTAGGATGATCCGCCAGCACACTCTGTTCTAGGGCCTGCAGAGTGAAACAGCTCTGATGAACCTTGATTTCCTTCCGCCTTGTGAAATATGAGCAGAAAATCTAGCCCTCTGCGCTGCAACATGACCTACCGAACTGTGACAAACACATTTCTGTTGCTTTAAGCTATGAATTATGTGATAATTTGTTACAGTACCAAGAGAAAACAAAAAGGATGTTTTGGGGGATTTTGTTTTGTCTTGTTTTTAGTTAAATTCACAGATTTGTCTCCTGGCTACCTTTTTAGGAGAGTGTATATTCTGAATTGAAGTCATTTGGTGTAAAAATGCCCTCTCTTTAACCACTCATGTGACATGGTTTTATAGGCTGAACGACCAGCATATTAGAATAGAAATAAAAGTTTTAAAATTCCAGAAGGATAGTTTTGAATGTATTTTTTTACAACTTTTTAGCGCTACAAATTTAAGGCTGTTACACCAATTTCTAATCTTCAATTTAACCCTTGACACTCAGTGATAATTGTGTCCATTCAAAATTGAGAGAATCTGTGTGGAGAAACTTTAACATACTAGTTGAAGCATTTATACCATTAAGCATTAAAAATCAATTCCTCATCATTTACCCTTCTTGGACAAGACCATCTACCTCACGGCCCTGCACATAACTTCTGGTGACTTCTTTGGATAAAGAGAGCTTAACATCTCTCTCTATCTTTCTGTCCACCCACCTATCTAGCTATCCACCAATTTATCCGTCTTTCTAGCCATCTGCTCACTTGAGTGTTTTGACTTATTTCCTTCTGATATCAGAGTTGTAGTTTTTAAAAAAGCATTAACACATAAGCAAGAATTTTATGTAGCCATGGTGTATATTCTTGAGGATTTATGTGAAAAGCTGAATGTTTTTCTGAGATCTGTTTCACTTTGAAAATAAAGGAGGTTAACAATAGATCATTGTACAAAAGTAATATATAAAACACATCCACAAGAATTTCTTGGGGCAACCAGTTAGGCTTCCAGAGAGTTTATGGTGTTGAGTTAGAAAGACAGAAGAATATTGTTTGGGAAAATAAGAAAAGATGATGCAAACTTTATTTATATACCTATTTACTCCCCGAAGGTTAACCAGCCTTTCCTGAAACTACAGATTAATTTGCACTTTCTTACTGATCATATTTTCTTAAACCAAGAAGACCTATGTAAAAATTTAAAATTTAAGTATTTGTAGTGCCTAAAATACCAGATATATTGCACATGCTTGACACATGGTTTTATTATTGATATATTAATAAATAAAATTTAGTTTAAAGTAAACTGGAAACAAATAATTTCTATTTGGATTTGGGAAATTGTGACAGTTGTTTTATTGAACAAAATAGGAGTAACTTAAATATAAGTAGAAATTCTTAGTTGGTGTTCATATGGTTTATTTTGGTTTAATTTTTCTGTTCTATTATTATTTTTAAATCAAGCAATAATTATTTTTCTCTTTGATTTGAGAAGTGGGAGAGAAATGCAGAATGTAGTTTTGGCCTGCAATAAGATCAAATAAGATCAAAACTTTAAGAACTCTGCCAAGTTGGTTTGATGTCCCAGATACCATGCTAGAGGTGGCCGGACCTCATTAGACATAGTCCATGAGTGTCTCCCACACAGAACCTGACTTCACTGTTATTTTTCCTGTCCTTTTGTTGGTATTTCCAAGGCACTGAGATTTGGGAGTTTATTATCACAGCATAAGTCAGGCTTTCCAGACTTGTCTGTATATTCGTACAGAGAATTATGGCCTACCCTGATGAACACCGGAAACGCTCACATCACAGTAGTGATTGAGAAGAAGTGGCGGGGATAATGGTGATTCTGTGACACACGGGTGAAGCATTTTGTAAAACTGTCCGGCAGAAACTCGGGGAGCACGCCATGCATCAGATGCATTTGGTGCTCTTGAATGCTGTTAGATGCTGTTGGCTGCCTTGATCGAGGTTTTATTCGAAAAGGATACTCTCAAAGAACTGGCTGGGTAAAAATAAAAAAAGAGAATAGAGTGAAAAAGAGAGGCTTTGCAAACCTGAAAAGGGCAACTGCTTTAGGACTTCGACGATAGGACATAAATTTGAGAAGGTAGCTGAGAGATGAAAGCCAATTAATCCTAGTCTGGTAGCAAGGATCAAATCAAATCTATGGCTGTCATACATTGTTAATATCTCTCTAGGGATTAATGTGGTATGCAGTAAATCCTTTCAGTTTATAAATGGTCATTTAAGTCCCCCAGTATTCTGTATCACTCCTTTTCTCTCAGCCTGCCCTGTGGGGCCTGTGGAGGAGGGAATTCTCCCCATGCCCTCAAATTCTTATGCTGAAGTCCTACATTAAATGCTGAGACTATATGGGAGTAAAACCTTTGGGAAATGATTAGGTTTAGATGAAATCATGACAGTAGGGACATAAGGTTGGAGCCCTCATGATACAATTAATGCCTTAATAGGAAGGAACATCAAAAATAAGTCTCTTTCTTCTTCTCTCTCTCCCTCCTCCCCTTCTCCCCCACTTGTCTCTTTCCTTTCTTCACCCTGTAAGGACACAGAAAGATAATCTGTAAGTAAACCACGAATAAAGCATAACTACAAGTGGACCATCATGCTGGTATTCTGACCTTAGATTTCAACTCTAGGGCCTTGATAAGGTAAACATTGTGTGATTAAAGCCAACCAGTACATTCTTTATGGCAGCCCATACACACTGAAGTGCATTTATACATATTGCACAAATTTTCTTTACTAATATTACCAAAAATTATACCTCCAGTCTTTGGCTGGATGTGTTAATAAAAAAAATCTGTCCCATAAACAATATAGATCTGTTTGCTATAGATCAAGTAACAAGTTGCGTGCCTTAAACAAGATACATTCATTGTTATAGGAGAGTAGATTCCTTCTGAGGGTTGTGAGAAAACATACCTTCCATGCCCATCCCCTAGTTTTTGATGGTTTGCAGGAAATCTCTGGCCCACTTAACTTTGTCTTCACATAGCTTTCTCCTTGGTGAGTTTCTGTGCTTAAAATATATATGTAGTGTATGTGATAGCTCTGTGTGTATTTTCCAAATAATAACATTTTTTTTTAGGTTTATTGGTACATTTTAGGTATACAGTACAGTTACATTCATTATTGGGATCTTGTACCTTTACATGACAGGTCTTGGTTCTCATTTTTTCCCCTTGTCCCTGCCCTCTCTTGACCCCCTCCTCCCCTCCCCCTTTACAAACACTTTACATTTTTTTCATTTTCTCCTATTTCTTTTCTTTCCCTTATTACCTTTCCCCTCCCCTCCCCACTTTCCCTACACCTTTAGCCCTTTCCTTCCTGTTTCACATTGTCAATTATCTCATTAGGATCTTATGTACTATTATAGTTTGTTCACTCCAGAGAAACTATTCCATATTTACACATGTGTGGCTTATTTATTTCACTTAGGAGTATATCCTCAATATGTATCCATTTTCCTATGAATGAATCTAATTTCTCAGTCCCAAATGATAACATTTTATATAGTTTTGTTCAATTATCAAAATCTAGAAGTTGATATTGGACCAATATGGTAAACTGAATTTCCAGCTTTATTTTAATTTTACTGATTGTTCTACTTGTTTTTGTTTTGTTTTGTTTTGTTTTGTTTTTGTGAGTGTCTGTGTAATGATTCCACAAAATGTTACCACATGTTTAGATTTATGTGGCCAACATCTGATTCAGGATACAGAACTATCCCAGCACACAAACACATTCTTTCCCACTTTTGTGTAATCATACTCTTAACTCCAGCAATCATAGATATGTTCTCTATAATTAAATTTTCTCTTGTAAAATGCTATATTAAAACACTTCACTGTGTTTCATACATTGAGACTGGCCTTTTTGTTCAACGAAAGATCCTCAAGATCATTTAAGTTGCTCTAGTAAATCTTTCCCCCACCTTTATTAAAGAGTAATATTTCATTAGTCAATGAACCACAATGTACCCTTTAACTAATTTTACATTTTGATTCATTTGAGTTATTTTTTACTACTGCCATTCTGTGTTAAGCTTTAACAACATCTTCTTTTATATTGATTTTCTTTTGTTTGGTTTGAGTTGCTTCTTTTTCTTATTCCAGCTCCTGGAGGGCAAAGCTTAGATTCTTGATTTTTGATATTTCCATTATATTCTTATTTCTAATGATAAAGTGATAATTCTTTATGGTAGCAGAGTCCAATTCAACTTGAAAATATACACAGCAAGGTAGCTATGAGACAAATGACAATATAGTAAAATACATAAGGGCAATATTAGACTACTAAGGAAATATGCTGACTCATAGTAGCATAATTATAAATATTTTAATATAATGTAACTCACGGTCATAAGTTACTGATAGATCAAGTAAGGGAAAACAAGTATAAATTTGTCTAACACATAAAGTTAGCTTCTGCTAAAATTGTTCTATGTATCAGAATGAACTGATCAGCAGCCTCCACTACTCAATCCATACAAGACCTTAATCCACGCATAACAATATCATTTCAAGTGAATCAAAAATGTAAGTGTCAAGAAAAAGTCCACAAAAATACTGCAACAAAATGTAGAAAATTAATTAACAAACTGGAAAATAGAGAAAGTTTTCCCAGTCAAGATTTAAAGCTCTGAAATAAAAAAGAAAATCACTGATGAGATCAAGAATGGCAAAGATGAACGCTGGTATTGAAAACACAAACAGCACACAGTGTGTCTGGGCTTGTGAGGAGGGGTGACAGTTTCTCAACCTAAGATAGACAAACAAGAAAAAGGACATGGCGTCGAAGTACTAACTGGAAGAAAGCTTTCTACCATATGTTTTTCTCTATTATGGTCTAAGTGAAACATTTATTGCTTCCACTTTTTCAGTACCAAATTTACTGCATTATAAAAGTTTTGATTTTACACATTAATTTTTATTCATATTATTTTACTTTTAAATTTTCTTTGAGACTTCCTTTTTACCCACAGACAATTTTTAAAAATATTGCTTAATTTCCAAGTGTTTGGAGATATTCCTACTATTTTTCTTTTCCTCCCTTGTCCCTCTTCCTGCCCTGCCTCTCCCATCCTCCTGCTTTCCCTCCCTTCTTCCTTATTAGCCCTCTCCTGTCATTTCAAAAACACTAAGACAAACAACCCTGATTAGTATGAGACTGAATAAACAATTGCAGACAATTTCAAGAACATACTAGTGTTGTAGGAAGGGTGGAAACTCTAAGAATGAAAGGTAGATGTTAAAACTAAAAACAGTGTACCAGATAAAACAACAGTGATAGTCTTATCAGTAGATCAAACCCAGCCAATAAAACAGTAGAGAGCCTAAACATATATATGTCCCTAGATGTCTTACCATCTGGAATACAAAGAGAAATAAAAAAAAGGAAGAAAGAAAAAGAATAGGAAAATGTTTCAGAATATAGATAATATTATGTAACACGAGTTTTCCAATACTAATGATAGAAACAAAATCCTGGGTGAACTAAGGAAGAGAATATTTATTTTTTCTTAATTTGTCTTAGTTGTTGTTTTGAGACAGGATCTCACTGTGCTGCTTAGGCTGGCCTGTACTCTGTAGCCCAGGCTTGTCTCTAAGTGGCAGGAATCATCCTGACTCAGCTACAGGTGCTGTGTTTACAGTCAGGCACCGCTGTGACTGGCTTTCTTTCTTAATTTTCAATTCCAAATTCATTCCATTAATTTGAAGCCACTGAAGATAATACTGATATCATTTCTAAACATGTGAAAGAAGGAAGAGTAATACAGTAGTGCACAGTTGAAGGAGTGTTCTGACATCCAAGGCTTCACTGTGGTTCGTTCTGAAGTCACTGGGAGATTTGCCAGCTGCTGAGGACTGGTTCCTACCTCCAAGATTGTTTTATGTATTTGGTGTGGGGTATACACTGAGCACTGGGATTTTTTTCAAGCCATTTGTTAGAATTTAATGAACCCCGTCCTGTGTCTTCAAGCCACTAAGGACACAGGGCCTTTCACCAACCTTAATCTTCTCCTCAGCTCTTCGGCTGAAGAATTTGACCTTGACGATGACAGTCTTCTTGGGGAGTTTTCCCTTCCCAAGAACTCTGTAGCAGCCCAATCAGACTACATGAATGATGGGAGCTACTCCAGTATTGTTTGTGGCATCGTTTGCTCCTGTCTGCTCACTGAGCAGTGTCCACAGTTTGTCAAGGCCAACAGTTGGGCAGAAGCTCTGGCTTCTCTTTAAGTGGCAGGGCCTCACGCCGACCTTCCCAAAGCAACCTGGATGGAATGTGTCCACATTGATCCTGTGATGATGTATGCCACCAGCATGACGCACGCCTCCTGGATGCTTCCGGTGTTTGCAGATGTGGCCTTGGCTGTGGCTTACATGGCCCTGAAGTTTCCCGGTCTTCCTCAATCAACGCAGCAGCATTGGAATTCTCAATGTGCAGCCAAACTTCAGAAGCACTGAGCTGGAAGAAGGCCTTTCATCACAGAAGCATCTTTACTTCCAGGCTGTTTTTTAATTTGGATTGAGTCAGGTTTCTCTGACTCCGCACTCGAGTCCTGTCCCCGCTCCTCCCTCTGCCCTCCCCGCCTTCCTCCCACTTCCTCTTCCAGTGTGGTGCCCCCTCTCCTCCCTCTCAGTCTCAGGCCCATAGTATTACAGTGTTACTCTTCTATCTTGTTGTTGTTGTTTGTTTTCTTTCATCCATTCTGCCCTTAAGGGTACAAGGTTTGATGTCAGAGAGACCGATCTTAAAAACCCAGCTGCCTATCCAACTGCATGGACTGTGAGACACAGGAAAGAGCCTATAGACTTCAGACTTTTCTTGATAATCAAGTGTTAGTGTGGATTCATCAGTGCAGTGAAAGTACCATTTTGTGCAGGCATTGAAAATGGGGGAGGTTATAGATAACGTGTGTGTAGGCCAAAGGAGGCGAGGCAAATCTCTGTCCCTTCCTCTCAGCTTTACTCAGAACCTAAAGCTGCTCTGAAAGTTAAAATCTTCAAAGACAAACAAAGAAAAATAAAGCCTGATTTCCCTGGGATTAGCTGTTCCACATTTCAGTTATCATGGATAAGATCAGAGTAGTATCACCTATCTTGCTACCTTACTAGTGCAGATTAAGTGAAGTAGTATAAAGGTATTTAGGGCCATACCTGGTATATTAAAAGCTTTCAAAAACAAAAACAAATAAAAAACAATCAAACAAACAAACAAAACCCCTCAAAATCGCCATTTGAACCGGGAGTCATATATATTTGGAAATCATACTTACTACCTGTGATTTTGTAATAAAATCCTTTCTTCCTTCAGCTTCTTAAAACTACCCTCATATGTAGGATTATTTTAAAATGATTAATTGACATAAAGTAGATAAGAACTCAGGACCCTGCCTGAAAGATAATCACCTTGCAATAAACACTAGTTGATGGTGCAATGCCTTTTCAATTTCATAATTTATCTATAGGACTTTCTTTATCTCAGAAGAGCTCAGATGGATTTCACCCAACAGAATGTATGAATTTACTCTTTTGGAGGAAAGTATAAAATATCTTCAGTCTCTCAGCTATCTTTTCTGTTTTAATTTCTATTGAAACTTTTCTGTCTGCAGTTTTCCCACTTTTTCTTTTTCATACTTCCTCCAAAAATATGTTTCTCTTCTGAATATTAAAGCACACAGAAGTAAGCAAATATATTAGCGAGGTGTTGCTTATACTGTTAACATCTTTAATACAGTTAACACCCACAAGAGGATTTTAATAAAAAAAATCATGTGTAAGAAAAAAACACCATTTATTACTTATAGAATACAATGTGAAAATCCATCAATAAAAACTAAACATAAAAGAAGCCAAATCCTTTGCTTTCAATGCACAGAAACAATTGTGTTTAATCTGTTTTTCCCTGACTAGGTAACTTCATGATGCTGAGGAACTATGATTTCATCTGGCCACACTCTCAAAAGTATATTTTTCTCTTTTTATTTTATTTAATTTATTGTTTTAAGAATAGGAAGAATTTATTGAGAGAAAGATAGCTTCTATCTAAGAGACACAAAGGGGTCTGGAAAGTGGGTTGCCCCTGTTTTTCTTTCTAAAAGCTTCTCTGAAAGGCTAAATGTTTTTTGGGGAGCAGTTCTTCATCTTGTTTTTGAATAGATTAAAGTCATTTTACATATGAGATAAGCACTTTGATTTTAGACATGGTAAAATCTTATAGTTGTATTTTCAATGAACATTCAAGTAAAATAGTTATTTTTAAAAAACAATGCATTTGGATGTAATAGGTTTGTCTAACCTGTTTCTGAGCTTTTTTTTTTGTAATTTTTCTAAACAATTGTACAAGAGAATTAATTATTTATAGGCTCTAACTCTGTGGATCAAAATGCCATCTTTATTGTTAGTCAAATTAATCTTGATTTTCAGAAAAAACAGATAAATGGGCCTTATACAGTGTAGATGCTGAAGGTGGAGTATTAATTAATTTGGTTATTACATCTGCACCAAGTATTAATCACCTATGGGTGAACTGGTTGGCCTAACAGAGAATTGAAGGCAACCTGATTTTATTGGCTGTGAACTTTGGACATTCAAACTTATCATTGCCATCCAACTATGTGAGATTAAAAGGTCTGACACAACAAAAGTCTTGCTTTAATTTTTGTTTTCTAGATTATTTATCTGCTTACAAATTATATTATATAGCAGTTTTCATGTATACATGCTCCTGTTCTTTCCCCCAGGCTTATTAGAAAATACAAATATAGGTACACTGGTAAATTTTTATAGAAATAAAATCATTATATATGCTATTCTGAACATTTATTCTTTTTTAGTATATACAAGTTATTTTCCCAGTTGAATAATTATAAATCTACATTAATATTCAAATAACATACTATAGGCAACCACATTATTTCTTGTTTTTAACTTTTTAAAAATTACAAGTCCATTTTGCCGTTCCAAAGTTGAATTTCCTCCTCCAACTTTGAAGAAGTAGTAGACTGTTTATTAACTGTATTAAACTAATGAATTTGAATATGCCTACATTTTGCTGCAGAAATATTAACATTTGATCATCATATTGCCTAGTCCTCAACCATATTAATAATATACAAAATATAATTAATATTACTGTTACAAATCCCACACCTTACAATTTCCATTTTTTTTAATTTTATTGAGTTTATTGGTACATTTTAGGGATACAGTACAGTTACATTCATTATTGGGATCATGTACCTTTACATGGCAAGTCTTGATTCTCATTTTTTCCCCTTACCTCTGCAATTTCCATTTTGATCCCTTCTTTTGTATAATTTTGACTTCCATGATTATATTATATATATATATATATTCATTCAGCTTTCTTACTTTGGCATTTGATTTTAGTCTACTAAAGTCATTGCATTTGAGGTAAGTTTTGTTAATAGCACACAGCACTTATAATCTTTTATCCATGTCAGTAATCCTGGCTTTTTAATTGGTGTGTTTGGATCACATTTAATAATAGTAGTTATTGATATATTTGATGAAATCCTTCACTTAATCATGTTTTCTACTGTTTTCTCCCAGGTTTAGTTCTTTTCTTCCATTGCATTGCCTTCTTAAAGATAAAAGTAACATTTTTAGTATTGATTTTTAATATAACCACAGTGTTTTGAAATAGAGGTGTTTATGTGTTTTTGGTTATACATTGTTCATCTGGACATGTAATATCCATGTCTAAACTTAATATGATCTGATATCATGCAGTTGCTGAGCTGAGACTAAGGGAGTATCTAGATAAAAATCAATGTACTTTTTAGTGGGATAGAATTAAATTTTGGACATCAGAGGGAGGACTCTAATGGGTCCTTGGTAAGATTTATTTTTAATTCCTGGAATTAATGTTGCATTATTTGTAATAACTGTTGCATTTGTAAATTAATTAAAAAACATAAAATAAAGGCTTTATGTTTAATTATCAAAGTCAATTTGTCTGCTTATTTGTTTATTAAATAATATCATTATTGTGTGAAATTGTCTAGATTTTTTTCAATCTCTGCTTTCTATACTTTGTGAATTTTTGAGAAGTTGTTATTTTGTCTGGGCACCCTTACATACACTGTGTGAGGTCTCAGGGAAGAACTCAACATCCAGGGATCGTATTTTCTATCATCTCAAATTATGCCATTTTAATGCATGGATCATAAAAGTTTGCAGTTACAGAATTTTTTCTTCTTTTTACACCATGTAGATAAAACCAGATAATTTTAGGTACAATGTCACATAGGTTATTTATTTGTAGTTCACACTTGCACAGATGAAGTACTTTGGAGAGGATCCAAATTTAACAGTGGAGAACTGTTTCCACTTAGACTCTTCATATTGGGTAGCAGAAGACTTTCACTTTTTGGATAGTCCACCAACAACTGTGAGCCCAGGTTACTCCCTTCATTTACACCATTGGTGCAAAAGTTTGTGGCAGCACTTTTACCTCTGGTTTTCCTTTTACATATATTTTGTGTCGAGTTATACTTGAGTTGCTTGAACATCCATAGCTACAAGACTAATTTGGTTCAAATATTTTACCTATGAAACATTGAAAAATGAAATAGTCTATTCATTTCACCTTGCATGTGTTATTAAAATATTTGGTAAATATGAGCTGCAAGGGAAGGGAACCAAGAGATGAAAGGACGTGAAGGGAGGCTAAGGGAAAGAAATGTAAAAAGACTTAAGATGTGTTATTATACATATCCTAACTTCTCATGGAGAATATATCATTATGTACTGAAAACATACATCAATGAACATAAAAACTAAAAATAAGTATGGGATACACAGCAAAATGAAGCTTATCTGTCACACACACTACTCTACAAAGCACATCACTGCTTTTTTTGCACTTAGCACTATGAGCAGTACTTAAGGGCCATTTCCAATAATAAAATCATCAAGCAAGAATACCAATGTGTGATAAAACATGAGTGACAGGTGATTTTTTTTTTTTGCCACACTGCTGATGACCCCAGAGGAGCACCGAATGCTACAAGTATTAATTTTACATTTACATCTAAATGTTAGTGAGTTAGTAAACTTGCAAATACAGTTAATGATAAATCAAAATTAATTGTATATTCCCTATAGGCAGGCTAAGTGTTATCATTACATCATATTTCTGACACCGTCGCCGCTCTTGCTTAGCTCCCAACTTTGTGAGCTCACAGCATCAGCAGACACTGTTAAGGTCATGTGTTTCAATCGCCAGTTTCGATGAAGAGTATAATTTTTCTGAAACGCTGCATAATCTTCAATTTTGATATTTTAGTGTTCCAGAGTCCAGTAATTGATGAGAAAGTACAGTCTATTTGTCAAGTCAATTATAGCAATGAGAGTTAATCAATAATTCATATCCATTTGAAGCAGAAAAGCATAAATCTAATAGTCCTATGAAAGCCATTTTCATTTATAATATCCTTTAATCTCACAATAACTCTGTGACAGATTATGTTTTTCTTATTTTGCCAAATATAAACTCAAGGATCAAAATGGTTAGTTAACTTGCACTTGATTTCATAGATAAATACAATGGGAATTGAGCATAAACCAGATATTTCAGGCTACAAAATTTATGGCTTTTCCTTGCATCATCATTTCACTTTGTGCTGACCTGTTTCCATTTCTTTTACTCAACATTTATAATTACATGATATTGTCCTACTTCTTTTTTTAAATTAAGTTTATTAGTACCTTCAAAGCAAACAATACAGTTACATTCATCATTGGGATCCTGTACCTTTACATGACAGGTCTTGGTTCTCATTTTTTCCCCTTGTCCCTGCCCTCCCATCACCCCCTTCACCCTTCTCTGTTTACCAGGACCTTGTTTCCACTTTTTCCTTTTTTCACATTTTTTTCTTTCCCTTCTTTCCTTTCCCCTCCCTGTCCCACTTCCCCAATAGCCCTTTTCTTCCTAGTTCACACTGTCCTACTTCTTGATGACACAGCTTTACCTGCCAACTTGGATAAGTGTATGAAAAGGAAGTTGTTTGTCCTCCTCCAAAGCTCATGTTTTGAATAAATGTTTGCAGGAAGATGACTTAAAAGAATATGCAGTGGCTTTAGATATATTCAAAGCAAATCTTTATATTTTCTTCTCCTACATTATATATCCTAAACAGAACGAAAAGGAGCAGAGCTAATGGTCATGCTTCTGTCGGCTCAGCAAGCAATGTTCTTATTTCAATTATACAAAAATTGTAAAGATTGATTTAACGTTAATGTTTAAATCTAGGAAATATCATTTTTCATTTGTAGTCTATGTACTGTTTAAAATTACTTGAAAAAAATTACTTTAAATAATTTCAATTGCATAAAATTTGAACTTTTACATAAAAGTACGGCACAAAGGATTTTTTCTCTACCACTTGAAAATATGTTGTCAATCAGATGCTGAACAAACAGTATATACAATCACCACATATTCATCAACATCAGAAATTATCAATAGTTTATTTTCATTTTATCCTCAAATCCTCTTTAAGTTTTGTTGAATGTCCTCAGAGTTGCCTTTGTAGTAACAGATACAGTTTCCAGTCACCTGTCAAGGTTTGTTGTGTAACTCTAAAGCTGGCATTAGAAGCGGTTCCTTAGGCTTTTTCTGACTTTCCTGACCTTGACATTTTCCAGCATTATAAGGTGGCGATTTCATAAAATGTTCATTGATTTCGCTTTGTCTAACATTTTCTCTTGATTACATTAGGAATTGCATCTGTGATGGGAGTAAAACTTATTCTTTGTGATAGTTAATTTCATGTGTCAATTTAACTGAATTAAGAAATACCTTGGAAGCTGCTTAAGCATTATTTCTGGGTGTGTCTGTGGGGACCTTTCTAGAAATGCTAGCAAGAGCTTCAGTGGACTGAGTTACCCCAATTGCCTGAAAGCCTCGAAAGAGCAAGACAAAGGCAAGATGGAATTTTTTTCTCTCTCGAAGCTGATTCACCCTTCTCTTTCCCTTGCACAGAGCATGCTCAGGTCCTTTAGCCTCTGCACATGAAGACTGACACCTGTAGACCTCAGGTATGTAGGCCTCTGACCTCAGACCAAGACTTATACTGTGGGTTTCCTTTGTTTGGAGGTCTTCATGTTTGAACTAAGCCATGCTACCTGAAAGCTAGGGTTTATAAATGGCATGTTATAGGACTTCATAACCTTTATAATAACCTGTTTCAATTCCCCTAATATATTCTCTCATTATAGATCTATCTGATCTTTTGTGCTTCTGTTACTTTGGAGGACCTTAACACATTCTTTTTAATGCTTCATACTAAGTACTTGCAGATATCAATTTGTAGGAGTAGTGTGATGTTAATTTTGATCAACTAATCACAGTAATTGCAGCAAGAGTTATCCACTGTAAAGTTAGTTGTTTCTTACTTTCAAATAATTAATTTTAAAATAATATCAGTACAGATTAAAGCTTTCCTGCATTTTATGGGTTGCCATCATTACTATGGTTATTTTTTTGCATGTTCAAATTGTTTTAATTTTAACCAGCAGAACCCCTTGAATCTGACATGTGTGCCCCACTGTGTCTCTCTTATTCTTTGCGCATTTTCTTCTATGAACAAATTATTCCAGCTTCATACTGAAATGTTCCTGTACTAGCCTTGGGAGAAGCCATTTCTCCAATAAACTTTGATTTTGTTGATTTTGTTTAGTAGAAAATGACATTTAGAGATGAAATTTGGGCTCTAAATGTTATCATTACTATTTGATTATCATGGATTCTGTGCCTTTTCAGTAGAAACAATTAAAAATAGCCTTTATATTTATGATGATGGTTAATATAATCATATATAAGTGATTATTCAGGAATCTGGCACATTTTCTTGACCTGAGTTATTTCTTTTCTCCCTGACTATACTAACACATTCCCCTTACTTGGTTTTGTTTCCCCCCTCCATTTCTTCATTTTCTTCATTGCTATCAATTTCTTTCTGCCTCATATAAGCTGACTGAAATAGTTGGTAGACTTGTGCATTTAAATGCAAGTTCTGAAAACTTATTCTTTACTGGCACTAAAATCAAGACTATAAAAGAAGTAGACACTAATGTTTACACAGATCCCCGCCCAATTAAGGAAATAGGCTATTGGAAGTCTTAGAAAACTAGAACCCCGATGCCTTAGCTAAGTTTGTCCATTGCTGCTCATTTCTAGCCCCTTTTGGTTATAGTGCCTGGTTAGCTTCTCATGTTTAAACAGACTCTGGAAATTATATGAACTTCACCAAACTTCAATGTTGACAACTAAATACTTGATTGGATTCATTTCACCTTTTACTTTCCAAAGAATACATATCTATATGGCATTATTTAAAGCATTTTACTTGTAGGAAACATTTATAGTCGAGTCAGCAAAAGGGGTCAGAAAAGTAGCTGCCTTTCCCTCCTCCTTTTTGCTTACCAACTGTTAAAATATGCCCATTTCAATGCTCATGAATTTAGGCCTTTCTCCCAGTGAGGTACAATGCCAGAAGGTAGAGTGAGCAGGCAATTAAAATGTGTCTTTTTCTCTCTTCAATACATGGTAACACTGTAAGGAGAATAAAAAACATTACTATCATTTGAATATGGTTTAAGACCTCTAAAATTCATTCAAATGTCATTTGTCATGTTAACAGTGCTGAAAAGTGATGCATCTTTAAGACGAAAGGGATTAATATAATTCCTGTGGGGCTGAAATAGTTACCTTGAAAGTGGGCTGTTATGTAGCGAATCTTCTCATTATGTTTCTCTTCTGAACATATCCGTTTACCTTTCCAGTTTTCTACTACTTTATGATGTATCACAGGCTTTTGCAAGATTTAGTGGTCCCATATCGAACTCCAAGATTCCAGAAAGATAAACTAAATAAACTTCTTTCCTTTGAGATGTTCAGTCACAGATGTTCTCAGTCTCGGATGTTCTATTACAACAACATAAATATATATGAAAATGTTCTTGAAAACATATTCCAATAATTGTCTTTCCGACTAGAAAGCATAACTTTTGTTGGAGAAGTTGAGCCGAAAAAATCAAACTATATTTTATGTGCATAGTAATTAAATTTATTTTTTAAACATTTAATAAAATGGAGATTGAGGAAAAGTTCTTATTGCTCAATAAGAACTTTGAAGTAGGTGGGAACATAGATATGATCGATGAGATAAAGCTATTGGAGATTCTTCTGAAAGTTTATAAATTAGCATGAAGATAGTAGATAGTCAAATCTATTTTAAGTTGACATGGAATGGACTAATAATACTTCCCCAAGAAACTGATAATTATAGAACACTAGCAAGTAAAATCAATTGACATTTTGAATGAATAAGAGTTAGAAGAACTAAAGAAGATACAGATCAGTTTAAAATGACTCCAAAATTAAATGATAAGGAGAATATAATTAATATAACCAGGCTGATGAAAAAGAGAAGTTAATTCTTTGGAGGCAAGTTAGTTCATTCATATTTTAAGCACATTTGAAATGTGGGTATAAATAACTTATTAATCTGTGAAAGAGCAAAGTGATGGATATTGGCAATGGGCATGCAAAAGCTAAACAAGAACAGATCATGTCTGAGTCAAGTTCTTACAGGCTCATGTCTACTGTTAAATTGGAACCCTGGGAATGAGCAGGTAGTTTAAACAGAGGAAACACCTAGGGCAGTTGCAAAAAGCAGCTATTTGGAGTTCTAACATCTGAGTCTCAGTTGGAAAAGTTATGTGCTAGATCAAATCAGAGTTTTGCCTTTATTTTGAACACAGTTTGAAATTGCTGAAATAGTTCAATCTGATAGAGATGGAATAAAATTAATATTTGCTTTTCCATTAGGTTTATTGGTACCTTTTAGGTATACAGTACAGTTACATTCCTCATTGGGACCTTGTACCTTTTCAAGGTGTATCTTGGTTCTTCTTTTTTCCCCATTCTCCTGCCCTCCCTTCACCCCCCTCCCTCCCTATTTACAAAGACTTTGTTTCCATTTTTCTTTTTCTCATATTTTTTCTTTTACCTTCTTTCCTTTCCCTATCCCTTCTATTTCCCCTACTCCTTCAGCCCTTTTCTTCCTATCTCTCAATATCAATTAGAAAATTCAAAGCTTATTAACACTTTTAGATTTTTATACCAGAGAAATGATTTGATATTTACAGGTGTGTTCAATTAATTTCACTTAGAGTATGGCCTCAATGTGGCTCCATTTAGCTGTAAATGTCTGTAGTTTCTCATTTTTTATGGCTGCATAGTACTCCATTAAAAACACACATCTTTATCCACTCTTCAGTTGTTGGGCAATTGGGCTGTTTCCAATTTTTAACTATGCAAACTGTGCCACTATAAACATGGATGCTTGTATATCACTGTGATATGATTCTTTTAATTATTTTCAAAAGATACCCAGCGGGGTAGCAGGATCAAATGGAAGACCTCTAATCCTAGTTTTTTGAGGCATCTCCATATTGATTTCCACAAGGGTTGCACCTGTCTGCATTCCACCAACAATGGAGAAGCGTTCCTTTCTACCCACAACCATGCCAGCTTTTGTTATTGGTTAATTGCTTGATAGCAGCCATTCTTTCTGTGGTGAGGGGGAATCTCAGTGTTGTTTTCATCTGCATCTATCGAATGACCAGTGATGTTAAACATTTTTGCATATATTTATTTGCTGCTTTTACTTGTTTTTATGAGAAATGTCTATTTATTCCCATTTTTAATTGGGTCTTTATATTTGGAGAGGAGTCTGATTTTTTTGAATTCTTTATATATTCTAGATAATAGACCTTTGTCTGAGGAACATCTGGTAAAATATTTTCCCACATTGTAAGTTGTCTTTTAGCTCTGATGGATATTTCTCTTTCAGTGCAGAAGCTTTCTAATAAGATGATATCCCAGTTGTTGGTTCGTTTTGTGAGTTCCCATGCTACTAAGGATTTGTTGATAAAGTCTTTTAATATGCCAGTGACTTCGAGAGTTATACCTAACTTATCTTCCAGCAGTTTTAGTGTTTCTGTTTTAGTATTTAGAACTTTAGTCTACTTAGATTTTATTTTAGTGCATGGTGAAAGGTAGGGGTCTAGTTTTAATCTTTGGCAGAGTGAAATCTAAGTTTTCCAGCACAGTTTATTGAAGAGGCTATCTTTCCGCTAGTGAGGATGGTCAGCTCCTTTGTAAAAGATGAGGTAACTAAGTATGTCTGGAGTTGTTTTATTTTAGGGCTTTAAATACCTCACTCCAGACTCCTTCACTTGAGGGTTTGTGTTGAAAAGTCTACAAGAGCAAGAAGCAATTTAAATATGTTCAGGGACCATTTTCATCTTCAGAATTAAGTATTATTTTAATCTTACATTATTACCTTTTTTCTTTTACTTTTATTTTTAATTTTATTTTAGGATTCCCTATTTTTAATGTTCATGCAGAGATTTCTTTAACCGAAATACTGAATAGTTTCTCTGGTATGAAACACTATAATAGTACACAGGATCCTAATGAGATAATTAATAATGTGAAATAGGAAGTAAAGGGCTAAAGGTGTAGAGAAAGTAGGAAGGGTGGGGGAAAGGTAATAAGGGAGAGGAAAACTTATGAGAAATTGAAAAAATGAAAATAAAGTGTTTGTAAATGGGGAGGAGAGGAGGGGGTGAAGGGAGGGCAGGGACAAGGGAAAAAAATGAGAATCAAGACCTATCATGTAAAGGTACAGGATCCCAATAATGAATATAACTGTATTGTATACCTAGATAGTACCAATAAACTCAATAAAAAGAAAAAAAAATCTACTGTGATTCTGATGGGCTTTGCTTTGCATGTGATTTGTTTCTTTTCTCTAACTGCTTGTAGCATTTTGTTCTTCTGTTGGGTTTCTGGGATCTTGACTCTTATATGTCTAGGTGAAGATTTTTTTTTTTTTTTTGATCATGACTAGTTGGAGTCCCATATGCCTCAATTATTTGTATGTCAAATTCTTTGGCTCTGTTTGGGGAGTTTTCTATCTTTAATTTGTTGAACAGATTTTTAATATCATTTGTGCATTTTTGTGGAGTCTTATCCATCTTTACCATTCTTCTTTGCATCACCTAGGAGCTGTTGGATTGATTTCTCATGGTCCCTTACTATCTTTATGAGATCTCTCTTTGCATGGTCACTGACAGCCATACTGTCTTCTATGTCTGATATTTTGTCTTCAGATTGTCTCAGTCTGCTGTGTATAGTTTCAATAGTTTTTAATCTCCTGGATGTTTGTTTGAATCTGTTTCACAGATTTCATTTTTTCCTATGTTGGCCATTCATGGCTTCTATCATGGTCTTGAACTCATCTAATTTTTAATTTGTTTCTGTTCTGGAGTTTCTAATTATGTCTTTCATTCTGCTCCCCATCTCTGTAGTTATCTGGAAAATTATTTCTGTTTTGAATTTTTTCCAGAGCCTCATTCATCTGTTTGTTACTTTCTGTGCTATCAGTTCAGGATGTCCAGGTGATTGATTATCAGACTTTTCCACTTTGTTTCCCCCAGAATTTGTTTGGGTGAGCTTGAAGTCTGTGTTTATGCCTTGCTTAAATGTCTTCTCATTTCTATTTTTGTTGGTACTGTCCTTGGTTTAATTCCTAGGTTATCTTTAATCTTCCAGATATAGATATTTTTCAGATTTTGAGTCTTTAATGACTCTGGCACAATCTCATTTTTATTATACAAGGAAGGACCATTGATTAGATCAATCACAACTCCTTAGTGATACAATCAGCAACATAACAGCAGCAACACAGTTTAGAAAATGATAATTTGTGGCAGTTATTAATCACCTTTAACCTTGTGAATTAAATCAAAATTCAGCCCCAAATTTGTTTATAGTGAATAAACTCCTCAGAAGAGCAACTTTACTTTTCAGGATGAGGAAAAAGACAGAATGAAAGAACGAAGACAATACTAGAACAACCTAACAGCAATAGGGAAGCTAGAAACTGTACTAACTTTCCTTTGAAACTAATAACAATTGAGAGAAGAAAAGTGAAAGAAATATAAGGCCGGAACAGGAACAGAAACAAAAAGGGAGATGAAGAACAATGTAGGAAACTGAGTGAGTGAAAGAAAAAAAGAAAAAAGAAAACAGGAAGACTTTGAAAAGAGTAGAAAAAAATTAAAAAAATTAAAAATAAGAGGAAAAAAATGTTTAAACAAGAAATAAAAATGAAGGCCCCCCCTTCAGGTTATGTCTTTGCTGTCACAATAGACAACATGGGAAGCAGTGTGAAGATCTAAGTCAGTTAGTCTCAGTAAGCCACCAGCAGACCCATGAAATTTAAGTTGATTTCTGGCCGCAGGGCCCAAGGTGAGCTCCCTGACCTCCTGCAGGATTGAACTCTGCAAGGTTCTAATGCAGCCTGTAGCTGCCCTTCCCCTTGACGATAGTCCAGATTCCAATGGGAGGTGGTGATTTCTCCAACTTACCAACTATGGTGGTCTGGTGTGCCTTTATTGCAGAGATTCTCTTCACTTTTCCAGTGGGCTTCAGTTTTCATCAAGGAGCCTGAGAGAGGCCTTCTTTCTGTTGTTCATTTCTGCTCAGTCTTCTGGAGCTCAGGGTAATGGCCCTGATGACCCCTGTGCCTCTGAGATATGGATTCAGGTATTGGCACCACCAGGAGGCCAGAGGTGGCAGTGCGTGGAGGGCACTGAGGGTTCCCATGTGGCTCTGCTCCTCACTGGTCTGCACTGCTCAGAGGCCTGGGGGTGGGTAGCAGCTCAGCTCCATACAGCTCTGCTTATCCTCACCAGTCTGCACTGCTCCTAAATTGATACCTTAATATGTCTAGTATACATAGTTAATTATGGGTACAGGATGTAATTTATCAACCCATGATACAAAAACTGTGAAGTAAAATATTTCTTTCTTTATATAATTATGTTTATATGTGTAACTTATTTCAACATATTCATTAAATAAGAAAACAAATATAAAATATTTATTGTGCAAGTATAATTAATTACATGTGGTATAAAATAGTAGGATCAATTTGATCTATCTGAGGTGACTGAAAAGGGAACAAATATATTAAATCTGAAAAGTAAAAGAGACTAGTCCAGCAGAGAGATGAGTATATTTTAAGTAGGAGAAATAGCATATGCAATGATTCTGAAGTTCACTGCATTTCTGTCTATTTTGAAAACATTATCACTCTCTAGATAAGGCCCCTTTCTAGAAACTGGGCTTATCTGTAAGGATCCTGCAGGCTGACACAACTCAGCTGCAGACTTCAAATCACTTTTGGATGAGCAACTACCCTTTCCTTCTTTTATTCCTTTCCCTCTCTACCACCAAATTTAACTACAATAAGAATTTTTGAGATCTTTCTAATTTCTAACAATCTTCAAATGAAAGGAAATAAGCTGTTTTCACAGATAAGGGCATTTAATCTTTTGTCCTAAATCTGCAGAGTATACAAATATATTCCAGAGACCAGAGAGAATGAAAAGAAATACATAGAACATACAAAAACACTAATTTTGCAAATAGCTTCCTAAAAATTATAAAAATTCTATACATAGAACCCTTAAGTGCCTGAAAACCCCAACATAAATAATTGCACTGTGAGTTACAATGAAGAAACAATATAAAAAGGGTATGTTTAGATTACTCTAAAATTTGGGTAATTTTCAATATGCCTCATATATTTTCTTTTAGTGAGTTTACATTTTAAATAAATATTTAAAAATCTAGTAATAAACAGCTGGTAAAAATTTTTCCCATATTGTGGTTGTCTTTTCCCTGTGTTGGTGGTTTCTCTTGCTGTGCAGAAGCTTTTTATAAGAGATCCCACTTGTTGATTCCTCGTTCTAGTTCATGGGAAACTGAGGTTTTGCTCATGAAATGTTTTCCCATCCCAGTGTGTTCCAGAGTTGTAACCTCTTTCAGCTGATTTAGTGTTTCTGTTTTAGTATTTAGATCTTCAATACATTTTTATGTTAGTTTAGTGCACGGTGAGATATAGGTCTAGTTTTAATCTTTGGCAGGGTGAAACCCAATTTTTCCAGCTCCATTTATTAAAGAGGCTATCTTTCCTTCTGTAAGAGTGTTTGTCTCCTTTGTCAAAGATGAGGTGTTTGAGAGTGTCAGGAGTTGTTTCTGCATCTTCTAGTCTGTTCCACTTGGTCCTCAGGCCTGTTTCTTTGCTAGTACCATGCTGTTTTTTAATCACAGTAGCTTTGTAGTATAATTTCAATTTGGGGATTGTGATATCCCCTACCTTGTCTTTGTTGCCTAGAATTGCTTTTGCTATTCTTGGTCTCTTCTTGTTCCAAATAAATTTTTGAATTGTTTTCTCAATGTCTTTGAAGTATGCTATTGGAATTTCATTTGGGATTGCATTGAATCTATATAAAAGTTTTGGAAGTATGGCCATTTTCACTATATTTGTTCTCTCTACCTAATGTCTTTCCACTTTCTGATATCCTCTTTGATCTGTTTTTAAGGTCTACTATCTAGAATATATAAAAAACTTAAAAAATCAGAACTCCCAAATGTAAATATCCAACCCAAAAATTGGCATTTGAAATGAACAGACAATGAAGTAGAAATAGCAAATAAACATATGAAAAAAATATTCAACATCACTGGTCATTTGAGATGAGCAATTCAAAAGAATGCTGAGAATCCACTTCACCCCAGGAAGAATAGCTGTTGTCATAAAATCAACCAATAACTAGTGCCAGTGGGGCTGTGGGGAAAGAGGAACGCTGCTTCACCGCTAGTGGGAGTGTAGACTGGTGCAAACACTGTGGAAATCAGTATGAAGATGCCTCAAAGATCTAGGATTAGAGGTTCCATTTGACCCAGGTATTCCCTGGATGGGTATCTTCCCAAATGAATGAAAAGAATCATACCTCTGCAATGTATATGCACCCATGTTCATAGGAGCACAGTTTGTAATAGCTAAAATTTAGAAACAGCCCAATTGCTCATCAACTGGAGACTGGATAAAGAAAATTTTTAAAAAATAAAATGGAGTAGTACTCAGAATTAAAAATTAGAGAAATTTATAGCTAAGTGGATGCACATTGAGACCATATTCTTAAGTGAAATAAATAGGACACATGTTTGTAAATACTGAATAGTTTCTTTGGTGTGAGAAACTGAAAGTGTAAATAGGATCAAATGTATAATAGATAATGTTGAAAAAAAAGGTACAAAGAAGAAGGGGAAGAAGGAGGGGTAGAGAAAATAAAAGAAGGGAAAGAAAAACATATGAGAAAAAGAAAAATGAAAACAAAGTTTTTGTAAATAGGGAAGGGATAGAGGTGATGAGGGAGGGCTGGGAAATGGGGAAAAATAAGAATCAAGATATATTATGTAGAGGTACAAATCTCCAATGATGAATGTCATTATATTGTATACCTAAAATTACCAATAAAATCAATTTTTTAAAAATCTGGTAATGAAAAGCATATAATTACATAAAAGTGTCTCATATAACAAGAATTCCATCAAAATTCTTCTTATTAACTTTAGTGAATTCTCAACATATAAAATTATATGAAATTTCCAAGCACGATATGTCTATGAAATAAAACACCTTTCAAATTCTTGCTATTCAGTTCACTCCTATAAGAATTAAATATATATCACATACAAAATACTTTTGAAAATCCATTAAATATTTTAAGTTATATGATCAAATAGTGTAGAATAAATTGTAAAATTCTGCAAGATAATCAAATAAGTTCATACAGAAGTTCTATCAATGACCCATTAATATCAGGTCATTTCCATAAGATTTTATTATCCTCCTTATGTAAAGAACATATTTAAAAACTTCGTGGTAGCAAGCACAAAATAACTGTTACGCACTGAATTTAATTACCTGAAAATTCATATGTTCAAGCCCTAATCCCTAGGACCACAGACTGTAACTGTGTTCACAGTTAGGATCTTTAAAAAAGTGATTAACTTAATTTAAAGTTTCATCTGACTATGATCCTTAAGAGATTAGGATAGACAGAGAGATTCCAGGGAAGCACTCAAGCAGAAAGGCCAAGGGGAAAAAAGTAAGAAGGCAACAAGGGGACAGAACACAGAAGAAATGAGACATCTGACTTTGATCTTGGAGGACTTTTTGCTTCCCAACCTAGAAGAAAATAAATTTCGGTTGTTAAAAATACCCAGTTTGTGTAATTTTTGTTAGAGCAGTGTCTATGCTTCCAAAATAATTATTTTCCCACCGATATTGTAAACAACATGTGTACCTTTCCTGCAAAATGCAGTTTCATTAGACAATTGAAAATAATTTTAGATGAAATATACAGTTGTTAGATGTTATCTTGTATTTCTAGACTAATAGCTCCTTTTCAATTTACTTAGTTTTCAAAATCACCTTTCAAGTAAAAATTTTAAGTGTAAAACAGTATAGAGGTAAAAAACAAAATAAAAGGCATGAAAAGATTAGCACTCTATAGAGCAATAAACTATGAGTAACATATACTTATAAGATACATTATCAGGTAATTGTCAGACTGTGATTAAATATATAGCTCATTTAGAAAATTATACAAATGAGTAAAGCTTGATAGATAACTTGGCCCTGATAAGTGGTAATGCATAAAAAATTTGTCAACAATCTAGACTATGCATGTCTGTGAAATGTAATGTGAGCAATAAAATATGCAAAATCAAGAGCTAGAGTATAATGCTTAGTCAGGAAAACTTGGCAAGCACAATGATTAAACAATTTACTGAAACAGCAAAATATGTAAAAAGGAGCAAGAAATCTCATTTATTAAAATGTGATATTGGATCATCAATACATAGCTTCAGATGATTTGTAAAGCAAGCTGTTGGAATGACCTACGAAGCTCTGTCAGCAAATTATGCCCCTCAATCATTGAGTTTTATGAAAAATTAATTGGCTAACTATGAGATTTTATGATTACAACAGAGCAAATTCATTGAGATACTAAAGGGTTTATGTGCATTATTTCAAAATCTTAAATGGTATCATAGAAGTTTTGTGGATTACATCTGTTAAATCTTCACCAGAACGCCTCCTCTTTGACTTTGTTTTTTGATAAATTTTGCCTGACAGATTATAAGGGGATACAAATTTAAAAACCTAAGTAAAAATAAATACCTACTTTGATGATTTAATGTGTGATTACAACCACTGATTGAAATATACTACTATTTCTAGCAAAACCTGGACTCCAAAAAGCACATCAAGGAACTATTTTCAGAAACTGTACGTTAGGGATTGCATGCCTGGTATGCCCAAGAATATTACAATTTATTTTGTGAACCCATAATATTCCAAACTGTAAGAAAGGTCATCATTTTTCAGCCTCAAAATACTGAAGGGGAGAAGAAGCACAGTGGTTCCTTTGAGCCGAGGAAGCACAGATCGGAATTCAGATCACCTGGAGCACAGCACAAGATTAAAGGTAGAGTGTTGCAAGGAGATTCTGTGCAGGTTTCACATGAGAAATCAGTGAGGGTTCTGCTCCACATATGCAAGGTAAGATGACAGGAAGCTTACAAGGAGTGAAGCTTTAGACCTGAGGTTTAGACAAGTAGAGAGTGGAGATGAAAAGGACACATACTGAACATTCCTATTACATGACATTTTAGAAAGAACACAAATGGGCTGCAGAAAGATTAGTAGCTGCTGGGGCTTGAAGGAAAGAGAAGGCATGTCTGGTGGAGCTCAGAAGATTTGGGGGCCATTAGAATAATGATTGATATGCATAATTACAAGTTTATCTAAACCCATTGAATGTATAATATCAAGTGTGAATCCTAATGTAAATTATGGGCTTTGTGGCTAGGTGTGGTAGTGCATGCCTGTAATCCCAGCACTTGGGAGGCTGAGGCAAGAGGATCGCTGCAAGTTTGAGACCAGCCTGGGTTACACAGTGAGTTCCAGGTCAGTCTCAAGTACACAGTGAGACCTTGTCTCAAAAAAAAAAAAAGGACTTTGTGCAACTATTATATCCAGTGTGGCTTTATCAGTTATGACAAATATATCATTCTGGTCTGGTATATTGATAATGACAGAGATTGTACATTTGTAGAGTTGAGAGCAAAATGGGAAATATCTGTACCTTTCTCTAAACATTGCTGCAATCCTAAAACTGCACTAATAAGGTTATCCAAGAAAAGCAAAATTATACTTGAATTTCCCAAATTCTGCTTCTCAGATCAACTGAGGAGCTTGATAAAATTGTAGGTTTCTTTAATTTACCAAGAGTAAATGTGTGAGGTATCTGATGATGGACCTTGATAAATTACATTATAAAAATAATTACTCAAATGATTTTGATTAAGGAGTAGTTGCTGAGTTATACAATGAAATACTATGTGGGTATGTATAAGTTTATCTCTGGATAATTAATGATACACACTAAAAATTTAAAATATCATATATAATTATGCAAAAGAGCAGTTAAAAGCTATGTCCATCATTTTTATTACATAAAAATACACAGAAAAACAGCTTCAAAGAATTGTTTTGTAACAGTAAGTAGAATGCATTTAAATAATAAATATTGTAATGATTAGAAGTCAGGACATAATGAATGATATTTAACAATTTCAATTAGAAGCTTCTGATATAATATGCAGATGTTTCTCTTTTTCTTATTTAACTTCAAAAAACAATTTAGAAAAAGAAATTGTATTAATTGCCTTCTGCAGAAGGCTATATTCTGGTGATGGAAACAGCAAACATCTTAAAAACAGAAATCTGAGCCATAATTTTGTTGACTTGAAAGATGAAACAGCAATTATTTTGACAATGCTTGTGGTGTAGTTTATGAATGACTCTGAAGTTGAAGATTCAAACTCCTTGTTTTAATAACCAGCAGGAAGACTGAAATGTCTTTGACTCTATAGTTTCTTTCACCCCTGGGACTGTTGTCTAAGCAGAAAGGACTCAGGCATACAAGGCCATTGAGTTAACATTCAAAATAAGGGAATTTAGTAAGAGGTAGAAGAGAAGATATAAATAGAAGGTGAAGTAGAAAGTAATCTTCAAAGTTCCAGTTAGCAATTATTTAATTGAAAACCATTCTGATTTATGCTTAGAAATATGATCATGACCCTCACAGAGCAATTTATTGTAAGCCACACAAACTCTAGTCTACAAAAATGTTTACCAAATAGATATTCTCCTTCAAAACTTCGACTAACACAGTTTGGCCTAAGAAAAGGTGTAGAGCATATAATTTCAATACATTAGCATGTGAAAAATATTTATGTTTTGGGGTGAGTAAAAATTACTTTTGGATGCTGGAGTGCCTGGGATAGTTGTCCTGAACGCCCTTCTTCTAGTTGTACAAGTAGTGCTCCCATGGAGGTTAAGAGAGTGATTGAAGAACCACTTCTATGAGCTACCCGAAGAATCAATTACGTAATACATTTTATTGTTCTGTGATTTATTCATTTTTGGTTTTAGATTTATTGTGATTGAGATAAGTTCAGAATGGAACTTCCCATGGAAATAAATACATATGTCTAAGTAATCAAGGATATTAGTTATTGACGGTCTAGTATCATAAGGTGAAAAATGCCAATTCAGTTTATTTAATGAGAAAAATACACTTTGTAGATCCATTTGCTAAGAAAAATTAGTAGAGTTCTGAGAAGATTTCCCAATCCAAGCCCATTGCTATTTTTGTAGCTACAAACAAGGGTGGATTGCTGATGCTTATTTTCTGAGTCTTCAAAATTTTAAGACAAGTGCTTTTATTGCAGTGTATTTGGACATATTATCAAGGCCTATTTAGCTGTGATTGCTAAATAAATGAGGCTGATACTATTGCTGAGTAGGCAAAAAGTGAAGAGAGATTGAACCTAAATATGAAATTATAGCTATATGGCTTTAGATAAAGTTGCTGACCTTTAAAGATATAATTATACATCTTTAGACATACAAGAAAGAAAGAAAGAAAGAAAGAAAGAAAAAAAGAAAGAAAGAAAGAAAGAAAGAAAGAAAGAAAGAAAGAAAGAAAGAAAGAAAGAAAGAAAGAAAGAAAGAAAGAGAATAGAAACAAATGCAGGCTTGGGAGCACTTCAGTTGCAGAACTCTTTGTGGTAATAACTTAAAATGTAAGAATGCCAAAAGATTGTTTGAGTCAGAATTCACTTTCATCAAACAAAAGTATGTCTTTTTATTTCTTGAAATTAAAGTATATGTTAGAAGAAGGACTTCTTTATAATCATTATATATATATTTAATCATTTTATATATATATTTTTAATCTGGAAATGCTGCATAACTTGTCTGAGTTTATCTTGTCTGCATATTTTGTCTGTTTATCCACTTACATGTAAAGAGAAAATAATTATATAAGATTTGTGATCTTAGATATATAACTTTGTTATTCTCAATTGCAATTTTCTTTAGCCTGAAATGAAAATGATTTCCTTAAATTTATTATCTATGATAATAGCTAAAACTTAGAAACAGCCTATTTGCCCATCAGTTGGAAACTGGATGAAGATGTGATTTTCTATACAATGGAATACTACTTGGCCATAAAGAACGAGAAATTAGAATCATTCATAGGAAAATGGATACATATTGAAGATATAGTCCTAAGTGAAATAAATAAGGCACACATTTGTAAATACCGAATAGTTTCTTTGGTGTGAATAATCTGCAATAATACAGAAGATCCTAATAAGATTACTGACATTGAGAAATGGGAAGTAAGGAGCTAAAGGTGTAGGGAAGGTGGGATGGGTAGGGGAAGGGTAAAAAGGGAAAAGAAAAAACATGAGATAATGAAAAGATGGAAATAAAGTGCTTATAGATGAGGAGGGGTGGAGGGGGTGAAGGGAGGCCAGGGGTATATGGAAAAAATGAGAACCAATACCTGTCATGTAGAGGTACAAGATCCCAGTGATGAATGTAACTGTACTGTATCCCTAAAATGTACCAATAAACTCAATTAAAGCTGACAACAAAAGAATCAAAATATAAATTTATTGTTATCTAATTATAAATAATCATGTCTGTACTTTTACTTTATATTTCAATAAATTACAAAATTTACTGATATATACAATATTTCATTCAATATAAAAATTTACAGGTGCTTAATAATTTTTGCCCTCTATGATTGTAGTTTTTACAAATACTTCAATACATTTTGTTACAGGAAAATAGAGACTGCAATAGCACATACACACACACACACACACGTACACAGTTGCACATATTGCATTTGGTATCTGCTTTCAGAGGTGAAAGTTATGTTGAATTTTAGATAAATTCCCACTGCTGTCTCATTCTACTGAAATTTTAGTAAGAAATTATGATCAGAATCAAAAATCTTTAGCAATAGTTGGTATTCCTGAAAATTTGGACTTAGTTGAGATGGATAGGTTTTGAAAGAATGGAGGATTTGAGAAATAAAGTTGATTTGAAGTACTTTTTAAAAATGCTCTGAATGAAGCTTCCATTACCACTGTCTGTGGTGCTGCCACTTAGAACTAAACAGGGCAACTCCTTTGCAATGACAATGCATTTTTATATTTTAGCAATTTGGTCAGATGAGGAAAATAATAATAACATTTGAGGAAAATAAAACTCAGTTATTCATTGTATATTATACCAAAATACAAGTGGACAACTTCATAGATTGTTATAAAAGTATACAATATAACACTAGAACTAGAATGTCCTAGGTCTCAGTTTTAAGGGTTCAGTGTAGAGAATAATTTGCTCTGTGTATGCTACTTTAATTTATAATTGTCTATCATTATTCATGGCCTCTTAATACATGCTTCTCAAATCTTCAACTTAGATGGAAAATGAAAACAGAAATGCTTTTTTCAAAGCAGTCTGTTTTAGAAGTTAAAAGAAGGTGGTATGCTAAAGTCACAAGGGTCTAATGGTGTTGCTTAATGATGGTAATAAAAACATAAATGCTATGGAAATACCTATATAAATGCAAAATAGTGGCTGCAGTGCTGAGAGGAGAACGAAATTGAATGTATCTTTTACTTTAATTTTTTTATGTTTGACTTTTCTGCTCTTGGCTTACTTGAAAATGTTACAACATTGCAATACCTGGTTCTCTTCAGCCGGGTTCACATTAAAGCCCTGTGTATTTATGCTTACAGAGCACAGTTACTCGGAGGGCTGCCACCATGCTTTCCTCTTAAAACTGAGATCCACAGAGATGGTGGGGCCCCCTTTTAACCCTAAGCTATTTGTTCAGTTTGGTTTTGTCTTTATTTCTATGAAACAGTGAAAGCATTTGGAAAGAGAAATGGAGTTGCTAACGCCGTTACTCCGTTCTCTAAGGGGCTCTTGAGACTTCAGCGATGCGGAGTGTCAAGGACATATTTGAGACAGAAGGTGTAGAGGCATGACCTCAAAACACCCAAGATGAACTAACAAATGATCTCTTGGATCTTAGAAATACTTTTGATTTTCTATAAGATGCACTAATTCATTTTGTGAGTACATTCATAACCAACTCCAGTGGATTTACTTTCTTTGTACTGTATACGAAGCTAAATGATTTTTTTACATCTATCAGTGTACTGTGTTGCAAAACTTGATTAATAAAAGCTTGGCTAATATGATCTGTCACAAGTGTGGCATTCCTTTAATTTTCTACTTCACTAGTACAGTCAGCCTACTTTTTCACCCAGCTCCTGCATAGTCCAGTTTAAAACTATTTCCTTTGTGATGGAGAAATGACCTCGGATTCCTGTTGCTACAACAGAAAAGACCTGTAAAGAGGTGTATGAATCATGACTAATACTTAAAAATGTCAATATATGATACTGAATATAGAAGACTAAATCATTTCTCCTTGGCTACCATTTTCTCTAAATGTGAAAACTACAAATCACAGAGCAATCAACATCTCTATGACTTCCTGAAATAAATCTGAATATGCATAGATGGTAGAAATTAAAATGATAACCAAAGAGGAGAATATATTTCTCAAATGATTAGTTCTGCTTCTTTGACGCCATCTGGGATGATTTTGCATATTAATGGCTTCAATAAGCATAAAAAAATGTGCTAAGCAAATCCGAGACCTTAAGTAAGTCAAGAGGACCCTACGGCATAGTATCATATGTGACCTTGCAAGAATAAGGTCATTGGGCATTTCTACAAGTCATCTGTAGTGCCGTGTTTTAAAACCCACGAATGGAGTACTTTGGATAGTGAAAATGGGGAGGAAGGAAGCTCTATAGCTCAATGAGTAGCGAGAAATAAGCATGTGGCTTTCAAGTTAGTTCTTACTTTCATATCTAAAAGGCTACCTTTCAGCATAGTCTGAGATTCTTAAATTTTAGCGTTTTCTTTTTGACAGTTCTCACCCAAAACTCCTTCTGGGCCCAAACCACCATACTCTTTCCCATTACAATGCGTGTAGGAAGGAGCCTTTCAGGGTACCCATTTATTCTACACTATGTGACTGAAATGGGCACAGAGGATTGTGACACGCATGCTCTGTGGAGCATCCTGCTCAGAACCATGGACTGATTTTGAAGCTTTGCTGCAAACAGCAACGAGGAGCCCACAGAATGCTGGCGACACCAGTAACGTGATTATTCCATTACCAAGATTCCTGGGAGCAAGAAAAAAGCATTACAATAAAATGTGAGGGAAGAAGCTGCCGCAGAAGCTCATCTATAATCGCAGATTATTTGCTGCTGATCCTCGTCAGGTTTTTGTAGCCAAATGTCCCAAACATTGAAATTGATCCCACAGTACTTCTTCTATAGAAAGGCTTGGTGTGGAAACACATTCCTGCAGCTTTCCTTGCATTCGTGGAAATGGTAATTAGAATTTTTCTTTCTTTCCTTTTTTTTTTTTCATCTAGAAATAGAATTTTAGTCTATTTGACAGGAAGTTAGGCTGGGATCTTTTTAAAATAACTGAGTCCAATTTAGTGGAACAAAATTTTCGTGTTAGAAAATCTTATATCATTTGATTTGTCTTTCACTTTCTGTGGTGCCAGAGAGATGTCTGCCTTATTTTTTCTAAACAAGTCATGGATTCAATTTTTCTAGACATTTGATTTCCTAGAATGTTCTACTCATATCCTTATTTTTTGTTTATCTTTTTTGCAACTCTTCCTGTAAATATTTTACCCATATTTGTGCAAGATAATGAAAGGATTTAAAAGAGTGTTGCTCCTCAAGTTGGTATTATAGACATTATGCTTGATATTGACCTATAAAAGATGACCAAAATTTATGTGAAAATGAATTTATCGAGGCCTGAGGGCTGAAGAGAGGCCAGTCAGGAGAGGTTCCCAAAGAAAAGAATACATGTGGAGCAGACACTCCAAAGCAGGAACCTAGCTTTATTTTCCAGCATAGAACTTAAAGTAATTCTTTATTGATTTACAGAGACACAGTTCGACAAAACATTCTGGGTAACCTTGCAGGCTGTGTGGTGCATACGTGGTTGTCTATGCTAATTCATTACTATATGATGAAGCCCCACCCTGTGGATACACTAAAGGATAGGATTGTGCCCTCAGATGCTCTCAGACACCTGAGCTTTGACACATCTCACAGCGGCCCCCTACAGTGTTTTATTCTTTATTCGATAGTATGGGTTTTATTTATTATTTTCAGAAAACCTAAAAAAGCTGGAGATTGACTCTGTTAGCCAAATGTTTTCCATATTTTCAATGCACAAAATGCTAGAAACTCTGTCCTAGATATTTTCGTTGTAGTAATTGAAATAAATTATTGAGAGCCATTTTATATAATTTGGGGAAAAATGATTTCATAACTAAATTACGAATAGGACTGTGTAAGGCCCACTATTTTCTTGCCCAGAAGCTGGCTATGGAATGCAGAAACCTAACTCTGTGCCTCCAGTCACAGCTGAGGCCTCAGTAGTCCTGTGGTGCTGTGAAGCCCCAGGACAAGATACTGTGGTTCCTTGAGAACTGAGTAGTAGTTTGAGAAAAGAGAGAAATGTTTGCTTGGGGAAGAACAAATTCCTTATTAGCTTGTTATCTCATCCCACTTGCTATTATAAAACTACTTGGACCATCTCATCTTCCTCATCAAAATAACACCCTCATCAACCTAAAATCCTCATAGTTTATGTTGACTTCTAATTTCCTCAAACAAAGTCATTTGGTTGAAACATATTGTCGCTTGATTTAAGAAAATACACAAAACCCCGTAATTCTGAAATAAAGCTGATTCCTGATAGAAAAAAGGAAAACTTGCATTTGATTCCCAATTGAATTGCTTAAGGTCTGCTCTTTCTCATTCTGCTCTCTGCCCCCTCTAATGCCGCACCCCTAACTGTACACAGTTAGTGATACCTCGGAGTATAAAGTTGTTGCCCATCAATAAAATCACAAAGTTGGTTTAAAAAAAATTCTGATCAATATAGGATTGCCACTACCCTTTGAGTCATCCGATACTCCTTCTGATTATTGTGTACACCCAATAAATAATAGCTAGCTTGGAGTGTCTTTGTTCTTCCAACTCTGTTATTGACCTCCCAGCCTGCCATGTACTTTGAGATTGTTCCTCTTTTTCTTTCTTTAGCTCTCACCACGTCCCTCTCTAGGCAGGGCCAAACACTAATCAGCCTCTGACAACAAATGTCATAAAAGAAATTGATACTTTCTTCAGGGTCCTGATATAATAAATATAAAAAAACAAACAAACTTTGAAATGGCTCAGGTACTGGTAACAGGTAGAGGCTGAGACAATTTTGACGCACATACTACAAAAGACTACATTGTCGTGGACACAAATTTAAGGACAGCTATTAGGAGGTCTCAGTGGAAAAAAGAGAGCTGGAAAGACAGTTTCAATCTTTGTAGAGAATAGCAATACTGAACAGAATGTTCAGGAGCCCTTTAAGAAGTGATTTGGTTATGAGGGCTTCATATTCATAAATAGGATTTTAGTTCTGTAAAAAAGACACAGACACAAGAGAATGCTGTCTTTAAGAGGAGAGAACAAGCCTTTACTGCATGATAAATCTACTAGTGCCTTAATTTTGGAGTCCTCAGTGTCAGAAGATGGGACCCAAAGAGGTCCCCTAAAGGATACATGGGAACCTTAGCTCAGGTGAGGAAGGTTCTTGACACCACGACAGAAAATCATATCAGGATGCATTAGCAAGAAGAGTGGGCTGATTTATTAGGGAGAGTTAGAATGCAAGAGAAAATGAACTTCAACTTGACACGCTAGAGTAACACAGTGCTGATGAAGATCTGACTGGCCCATCAGCACAAGGAAGAGAACAGGTTATAAAGGAATGGAGTGGCCTCTGTCTGGTTGATTATTATCAGTTCTGGTTCCTGAATATGGACTTTAAGGAGTCCTTGTCACAGGATTCATTCCCCAGGAGATGATAATTTCAGCTTGGAGCAGTCTCAGCTATATGGAGACTCTGCTAGAATCCAAGGTGACCTTAGATGCAAAGGAAAGACTGGAGACTTCTAGGATTCACTGGTAGCTGAACATTCCTATAAATCTCTTGCCTCAGCCTGTTCAGTCTTGAAGGTGGATGACATTATAGAAATTTAGTGCTAATCAAATGTGTATTGCCAGTTTTTAGACAAAATCTCCCTACAGGACTAATATCAATGTGCAGGGCTGAGCAGAGATCTGAACAAAAGCTTTAAAATAATAAAGGAGACAGATATAAAATGAAGATCACGATTTTTCTTAGCTTTTAGTTATCTGTTGTATGTTTGTAGGCACAAGTGAAGGGTCACTGGTACATTTTGTTTGTTTGCTTGCCTTTTTCTCTTTTCAGAACAAGAATTCAAGTCCCCAAAGCTCACAAGCAAGCAAAACTCATGTATTATGGGTAACAGGGAGCAGAACCAGGAGTCTGTCTTGTCTGTGTCCCTCAGGTAGCCTCTAACTCTATCACCAGTAACCAAAAGTCTAAACAAAAACTTTTCTGTTATTCATAAGCTAGCTAGTCTAAAATATTTAATAGGATAGCCCAAATGGACTAAGCCAGCTTCTCCTGGCTACTTATAGTAAAATGTGATAAGACAAAAATGATTTAAAGATGGAGTAGAATTTACAGATTCTGGAAATTCTTGGCTTATGTATATTGCAAAGAAATAGAAACTTTTCATGAGAATGTTACTGGTGTGGCATGATGATTGATGACCTTACCTAGCCATCTCCTTAGACATCAAGAGCTACTGCTCAGTGCGGTGGAAGAAAGCAAAGGAAGGACCAGTGCTTGTTGCAAATAAAGGACGAGTGCTTTTGGGATCTTGGCCTGAGCTGCCCAGCACTGCTTCACAGCCAGGTTCCTCTCCCCCTTCTCAGGCCATCCCACGTACAGCTGAATCAAGCCACAGTGTGGTCCTTCCAGAGGGCTCATTTTCCATGGCACCACAGATGTCTAGGCCTGCAGGGAGCCTTTTGGATCTTATTCCCTCCCCTAGACTTCAAAGAACAGGAACGGCTCCGGGGAGCCATGTGAATGGGGCCGACAGAGCTTCCAGGGAAGAGAGGCCCACAGAAGCCACTGTGACATCATTCCTAGAAACTTGAGGGTCCCATGTCTTTCCATCAAAGCTACAGGTGGGGAAACTGCCACTCCATCAAGTTCTGAAGCCAGAGTCCCTCCGCCAGTATGTTCTGAAGTCCAACTCAGGGCTTTCACCTCAGTGCACCTCTAGCTCTTAAACCTTTCCATCTCCTGTTTTCCCAATATTTAAGCTATTTATGAACGTAATTGTGCAAACTTTTATCTTTCAGTTCTGTTTCCAACACATTCCTTTGAGTATTTCATTTATTTGTGGTTGTTTACTTTTCTGTAAGAACTGTCAGGAAACATATTTACTTATTATTTTTCACAGTAGTGATACAATGTTTCTGTTAGCATGCTTGAGGAAATGTCATATGCTCATGGAAATTAATTTAGTTATGTCTTTTACTAGACACCACAATTCAACCCTTGAAGCCTACCTGAAATCTGGAAATTAGCACATAGATTTTACAATATAAGTTATAATTAAATTGATTCAAGAAAAGGATGCATTTACATATTCACCTGTCATGTTAAATCCAACAACAAAAACTCTAAATTAAAGAAGTCAGAGAAACCTATCATAGTAATGAATTTGAGTCACTATTTTTTGCTTAATTTTCACATATTTCATACACTGAAGTTTAGGTTGAAGTATTCCATTAGTTTTCTTCATCTTCTTCAATACTTCCTTGGAAGGATAAAAAATACAAAAATCTTACAAAATTTATCATATAAGGCTCATTGTCTTAAATATTAAGAAAATTATTTTTAACTGGATTGATCATATCACTTGAAATAGTTTGATAAGAGCAAAAATAAAATATTCCTATGTTTTTTCCATAGGCCTACTTAATTTTAGTTAAATAATAGTATGTTCAATATCAAAATTGGAATCTTATGACAATTAAAGTAAATATTATGTTATGAAGTCTAATTCATTAATAAAGCAATTGCTTTTTTGTATTTATTTATTTGTGGTGGTTGTTCAAATAATTACTGTATTTCTAGAGAAGTAGAGATATTTCACACATGCAAAACAAGAATGTTTTAGACAAAAAGTTCACATCAACTTCTATGTATGAATATAGCCTTTATCTTAAGATAAAAGTTAACCTCAAAAATGATGGTATTTAATCAATCAATCAGTCAGGCATAAGGTCTGGGTATAATATCCTATAAGAGTATATTAAAGTAGGAAATGCCTAACAGAAATAATCAGACCTTCACTGTAGATATTTTGTTTAGAGCATGCAAAAGTAATCTTCTACTGTAAATGCACAGGGAGAAAACAGCATTCATTAATGCTTTAAATGTAGAAAATTAGCCAGATGTGGTGGCACACACCTGTAATCCCAGCACTCAGGAGTCTGAGGCAGGAGGATTGCTGTGAGTTTGAGACCAGCCTGAGCTAGTCAGTTCCAGGTCAGTCTCAATTACATAGTGAGATCCTGTCTCAAAAAACCAAAACAAAACAAAATGTAGAAAATTTACTCTTGTCCTATAAGAGATGTTTGAACTCTTCAAAAGAACTGTTGTTGTGTTTTCCTGTTTTTATTTTATCTGACCACGAACAATATTTTACTTAGATTATTTTGTGATTTATGATAACTAGATTGATGACCATTTTCTCCTTGATTTCAAGATAATTCAGATAATGTAATTAAATAAATATTATAGAAGATGGAAATATATCCTATTTTCTGAGAACAGAAACAAAAGCTAAAATTTTCACAAGATTTAATAATCAAAATGAACCCAGTGTAATATTTTCTTGCCTTGCTACAGCAGCTTCAACAAACATTGCTATCTCTTTCATTAATATTGAAAACTACTAAATAATTACATGGAATGTTATATTTTAATTTCATTTTTCCTAAACAAGAAACTTATATTATATATTATATATTATATTATATATTAAGCTTAAAAGATTTATTCCACTAGAATCAAAACTGTAAGTCTGAATTGTTGAAATAAAGCTATTTTACAGTCATTTTTTATTTAATTGCTGAAAGAAATAATAATTTAGTAGAAGTATTTTTAAAATGAAGAATTTAAATTGTGATTGAATGAATGTTGTTAAGGCTAGGTTATTCATCAGAGTCAACCATACTAAACCCCACCTTAGATGACAGAACTTTCTGCCATATTATTAGAAATTTCTATCTTGTTCACTTGCTTTAATCAAAGTTGTCATATAAAAGAAATGATTTCTTTGGTAGAATTTCAAACAATATTTTGGGTAAATGCCACGATTGCACCGAATGACTGAGAAGTGCATTGAGGTAGCCACTGTGTGCAGGGGTAGTTCTGGGTGGTTGGTTATTCTAGTGAAGATTGCTAAGGATGTATCTGTGGGGTCAGACGAAGTTTGGTTCCTAATTCCACTTACTGTGACAATCATCAATTTGATTGGCTCGGGAGCTGCTCAGAGGATAAGTAAAGCCTCTTCTAAACTATCTCTGCAGAGCACAGTGACACGGCCTTGTGGGGGTCTATCTCTCCCTGGTCCTTTCCTCTAGGGCGTGATCCTTTGCTCTACATCTTGGTTTCCACACTTTGCTCCACCATACACCTCTGCCATGATGTTTCTGTCATGGAAGCAGTTGACCATGGGCTAACCCTTTTTAACTGTGAACCAAAAATATACCCTCCTTCTCCTCTGAAATGTGGATGGCTGGTATTTGGTTCCACCCATGGTAAAGCTGACTGATTTTTCCCGTTTTAGTTTTTCTTCTTTGGTCTGACTTGTATGATCTTATCTTAATTTGTGTTCTGGTCTTCTTTGTGTTCATTTCCTGTATATCTTCTTTCATTTCACTGTAATTCTCGTTGAGATAGTCATGTTAGCCTTTATTTTACAAACAAACAAACAAACAAACAAACACATGACAATCAGACAAAACAAACTCAAATAAAGGCTTGTTGCTTCTTGATTCTGCTGGGCTTTGCTACTCTCTCCCTTTCTATTTCTTTTATTTGATGTTTTGCTCACCTCAAAAGAAGGCAAGATTGAAAAACTGAAGTTTCTCACTTTCTGAAGACTGCTCTGACAGCTTTTCTATTGACTAATTCAGAGTTGAAAAAGAGCCAGGCATGGTGGTGCTATCCTATAATCCCAGTAATCTGAGAGGCAGTGGTAAAAGGATTGCAAGTTCAAATCTAGCCCTGAGAATAGAAATATAAATTAAAAAGGAGAATGCTGGGAATGTAGCTCAGTAGGAAGGTCCTGAGTTCAATCCCCAGTCACACACGTGTACTTGCACACACACTCACACACACACACAGACAAGTTACAGCTGGAAAGAAATTTTGATTAGAGCTTTGAGATCTTATTAAGGAAAAGTGAGTTTCTTGGAGCAGTTTCTTTCTTCAACATTGATCCTTGTTATACATTCTTTATTTTTAATATGTTACTCAGTCTGGAAATGCCTTTTGCATCAAGCAGCTAAAAGTACAAATAAAGGGTACAGAACAGATGTAGGATCTGGGACATAAAACCTAGGCTCAGAGAAAAGAATAAAGGTTCAAGACAATTATGGTCAAACCACAAAATGTGGAATGCGTTCTTTTTGTGTGCATGGGTGTCTAGCTCAGAGTACAGTTAGGATCAAAAGCATAGGTGATTGTGCCAATATGGGTTGGCCTAATGTGGACATAAACATACACCTGCCAAACAGATTTGGCTTATGAGTAGAGTACATAATGTGTTCCCTGACATCCACTTGGATGATTTTTACTGAGCATTTTTCTTTTGAAACTCTACCTCACCTATGAAGAAATGAGCGCTTCTGGTAATCTTTTCCTCTTTAGCCGAAAAGCTGTATCATGCCTTGATGGAAAATCTTTGGACACAGCCTAAACTGTGGTTATAATCCAGGCTTTCATTACTGAAGAGCTACTTAAGCATCTTCAAGCCACTCCAGGTATATAGCGAGGTGGATCATCCACAGGTAATAGGATGTCAGATTGGATCTTTTCTATCTTGGGTTCAGCAACACAATAGCAGTTGTAAATTTGAGGTAGATGTTTTCATATAAATTTAAAAGGAAATCATATAAGAACCCGCATCCAGTTTAGAGCCATGAAAAAAGAGTAGTTGGACTGGAAATTTCAATGCAGGGAGAGATCACCATGCTTTGTGTCTTAGAGAGTGGGGGTAGTCAGAGCTACTCTCTCACTTCAGCAGAAAAAGGGGACAAGGACTGGAAACTGGAAAACGCTGACTTACTCTCATTTGAGAAATAGGACAAAAATGTCTTCCTGACAATAGTAAGAAGGCTGAAGGAAGTTGGTTCTAGTTGGAAAATAATATGGGGCTGGTTCAGCTCCAGACGCAGACAATGTGATTTCTTTCTAGGTCTGCTGTGGTCAGTGCTTGCGCGAGAGATGAATGTATGCTTTGTATGACCAAGTTGAACCCAAAAGAAGACAACTGTTGAGGAATTTGTCTGTTTTGGCTAGTATTTCCTAGGATCTCAGAGGGGTGAAAGAGTTTACATATGGACTGCAGGACACAAAAAAGCTTAAAGTGTATATGTGAGTGCGAACTTCTCTGCCACAGGAGTTTGGCAGTGACACTCCCTCAACACCACTCAAGAAAATATTTCCAGTAGTCATCTGCCATGTACAAAAGGTTGCCTGGGGACTCAGTTTGGAAAGTGCTGTCTTAATCCAATACCATTACTCACCCAACTTGGAGTTGAAAGCCGACAAAATTACAGCAGATACAAATTGGGGAAGAAAGGATTAGGAGAAAGTGGAATGAGTCTGAAATGATAGTCAAGGAAGGAAATTGATCTACTATGAAGTCAAGTTCTAACGTTTATTCATTTTAGTTGCAAAATAGAAATTGACTAAAATGTAAGTTATCATGGGATATGCTATTCCTAGTAATGAGGGGAAGCCATAGGTAAGCCTGAGTTCTCATGAAAGAGCAGGTCAAAATTCTTCACACTGACTGAATCTTACAGTGTCGGTGTGAAGACGGTGATGACAAAAAATAAAATTGTGTTTCATTTACTTTACAAGTTGTGTTTATTCCTTAATTTGGCTATGCATACTTTGTTTTACTGGAAAAAGTAGCCTTTGTTATCTTAGTACTACATTAAGTAGCATATGTTGATATTAAGGTAGGTAAATTGGGTAAAGTTTTTATAAAGACCTCAAAAATTTTTTAAATTCTTAAAATTTACTCAAATCATTTTTTAGGTACCTTAGGAGTTCAATATTGCTACAGTTAGTTTCCTAACTTTTGTTTTTAACTTTGCATCTTCTAGAATTTTAGAGATACATATGCTATTACAATCCTCAACTCATTTGGCATTCAGATAATCCTGTAAAATAGCAGGGTAAACATTGCTTTGTCTGTTTTAGAGAAAAGGAAATTAACATTCAAGGAAGCAAAATAATTACACAAGTCCATATTACTGATAAGTAGCAACTCAGTCTACTAATTTCAGTTTCACATATCTGTCCAGACCCTACCTATAGTTGCCTCTAATGATCTATTTTTTACAGAAAATAATAATTCATAACAGCTGATAGCTTCTAGGCATTTTTCTAATAACTTCTATTTATTGATTTTCTTGCTTTTGTAACAGTCCTATATTGTTAGAATAATGATTCCCATTTTGCTGATGAGAAAATTGAGGCTTTGATAGATGTAAGGTTTTAACCAAGATCATACACTAAAGAAATTGACACCAAGAGTATTTAAACCTGGAAATTAAACTCCACAGTTCAAACCATTGCACAGTCAACTCCGTATTTTTAAATGAGTACAGCTTAGTGGGTGTACGTATCTTCATATATCATTGACTTTTATATAATAATAAACTAATGTGTGCATAATTCTAACAAAACTGTTATGACTGAACAACTGCTTATTTTACAGAGGTAGAAGACAGTAGGCCTGAGTTCAATAGGCTTCATTTACATGGCTGCTTTATTTTGGACTCTTGTGATATAAACAATTTCTTAGTATTTTATTTCCTCTGTCATGTCTATCGTATGGAAACTATATTTGACTCTGTTGTAGTCAGGATTTTGGCAAGAGAATACATTTACTGCAAGACACATAGTTTATAATATTATTTTAGGATAGTTATCCAAAACGTAAAGTGCAAAGGAGATCAAGAGAGATTAACTGCACACTAAAGGCGCAAAGAATCTAGCCTTGTGTCTAGATCCCAACAGTTTCCCACACAAGTCCAGCTAAAAGGCTGGAGTCAAGGCGATGTCCTCCTCGAGTCCAGCCAGTGGCCTAGAATCCACAGCAAAGTCCCATGCTTGTCCTTATTGAGGATCTGCACCTGGAAGGCCCAAAGGCCAGAGGGGGAAGCCAGAAAATCTATGCTCTTGAGATGAAGGATTTGTGCCACCAAGCTGAGGGGTCCACATTGGAGCCAGGAAGTGATGCTCACAGTGAAGATCAGAGATCCCCTGATGGAAACCACAGCCATTCCCAGTAACAATGAGGCCCCAAGCTCCTTCTCCAATGAGAACGGTCTAGTTTGAATCAGGAAAACCACCCTCAGCAAGCTTCTCCTAGAAAATCATCAGGTCAAGATCTCCCTTCCAGTTTTCTTTTTATGGCTATTGGTAACAATCTTCAGGTGGATAGTCCACGCCCAGACCATGCTGATTCAGTTCAGCTGGAATTTACAAGTTGTCCATTAGTCAATCCGCTACATACTCCATCCCTGGGTTTAATGTTAGTCAGAGTGGAGAAATCTCCATTTACACCTGCAATTTTAGAATGAATAATGAACCAGATATTTATTTCTCATTTGATATCCAGCTGGACTGCATAGTTGGTGGCATAACTATCATGGCTGTGCAGGGCCATGTATTAAATGTTTTCTAGATATAGTTACCTCTAATGGTCACAAATCAGAGATGAATGCCTATTAATAGTTGTATATGTTATTGGTTGATTTCTTGTTGGTGGGGTTGTGGTGAGAAAGGAACCCTTCTCCGCTGTTGGTGGGAGTGCAGACTGGTGCAACCACTATGGAAATCAATATGGAGATATCTCAGAGAGCTGGGACTAGAGGTTCCATTTGACCCAGCCATCCCTCTACTGGGTATCTTTCCAAAAGAACTAAAAGAATCATACACAGTGATATAGGCACACCAATGTTTATAGAGACACAGTTTGTAATAGCTAAAACTTGGAAACAGCCCATTTGTCCATCAGTTGGAGACTGGATAAAGAAGATGTGGTTTTTCTATAAAGTGAAATACTACTCAGCCATAAAGAATGAGAAATTAGATTTATTCATAGGTAAATGGATACATATTGAGGATATACTCCTAAGTGAAATAAATAAGCCACACATGTGTAAATACAGAATTGTTTCTCTGGTGTGAACAAACTATAATAGTACACAAGATCCTAATGGGGTAATTGACCATGTGAAATAGGAAGAAAAGGGATAAAGGTGTAGGGAAAGTGGGCAGGGTAATAAGGGAAAAGAAAAAATGTGAGAAAATGAAAAAATGGAAAGAAAACATTTGTAAATAGGGAAGGAAGGAGAGGGTGAAGGGAGAGCAGTAACAAGGGGAAAAAATGAGAACCAAGACCTGTCGTGTAAAGGTACAAGATTCCAATAATGAATGTAACTATACTGTACTGTATACCTAAAATGTACCAATAAACTCAATAAAAAAGTTGTATATGTTAGGTAATAACACTTAAGAAAGCAGCACGATGGGCAAGAAAATACCAACTGTCAGAAAGTTTCCAATTTATTAATGTAGGGACACCGTTTATCAAAGAAAACCTTGAATCAATGGCTAAAAGTATACAATTGGAATGCTATGCATTGGTAGCATTTCACTATGTTAAATATCATACAGCCAAATCTTTCATACCTAAATATTGCGACTCTTAATGTGTGATTTTTTTACACCAAACTTCAACCGTTACATGCTTGCTGATGCGTGTTCATTTTGAGTTATCAGATGATACTGCTCCCTGCTAGCTATCATTGTTTGGCAGCATTTGTGCAATTATTTATATATTTTATTGCATTAAATGTTATTACTTATAAAATGAGTTGATAATTGGAAAGTGATAAGAACCTTACATCTCATAAACTTAATTCCTTTGAGGTAAAGTTAGAAATTATTGTTGTGCTTCAAGCAATGAATCTTAAGATTTATTGTATTCATTGTTTTAGCTAGGTGGTATTCCCTTGTAAAAGAAAATAATAAAGAAATGCATACATTAAATAACAAAAAATTGAATAATATATTATTTAAAAAACTAATTCTGGAGAAATTATAATACATTTCTTATATTTTAAAGACACAAGTTAACTATAATATTTTTTCATTAAAAAGTATCCTTAATGAATAAACAGTGATTCATTCAAATTTAAAAATGCATACAAGATGTGCTTCATACAAGATTGCTTGCAGAAATGCTGCAATGAAGCATCAGAAACAAATAAATACATTGTTCTTTTTAATACTAAAAATATTTCCTTACATTTTCATAAAACTGATAAAATTTGGGAGTGCTGTACATTTCCTACAAAAAATATAAGTGAAACTAGATCTATTTTCTCTACATAAAAAGCTCATTTAAAAGTGAGAAATGTTTGGTAAGAACAAAACACACTGGAGTAATATTTATTTTGGTTTAACTTTCTTGTTTATTTTGCAATGATAATAGCAAAAGAATGATTTTTTTTCTGTAAAATATTTTCACGGTAAGATTTTATTTAGCTTGAGTAGGAGCAAAGATTAACTAGCAAGAATTATTTTCCCTAGGCTTTATTACAAACATCTATAAAGAGGTTTTCTTTAAAAATCCTGTGCTTTAGACAATAATTTAGCATATTTTATAAGTGAAATCAATATGCACTATGTTTGTAAAATGAAAACCAAAAGTTAGAGCTATTCTGTGAGAAAAATGAGAAACATTTAGTTTTACTTTTTATTTTCTTCATTTTCATACTAATTCCTGTTCCTTTACATATTGACTTTCATTTTTTCTCTCTCATTCATAGGGATTGTTTTGCCTTGTGTTAATGGATAGGAATTCTCAATAAAATAGAGTTTACAATGCAACAAGTTTAAACATATTTTGGGTCAGACTGAGTAGGAATTATGTCTCTCTTCTTTGTTTGTAATTGGTAAAGACTTTACTTTTAGGTAAATCTTGACTGATTCTCTGGGATTTATTCTTACTTATTAAAAACAATGATTGTTTTTGTTATCTGAAGATGATTTGTAGGTTTTCTGATTAAGTAGAAGACTAAGAGAAAGTGAATTTTATTTCAGTATAAAGAACAAAAGGGGACCAGGGATTTGGCTCAGTGGTTCCACCGCTTGACTCATCTTGCAAACGCAAGGTCCCCAGTTTGATACCCAGTCCACACACACACACACACACACACACACACACACACACACACACACACAAAGGCATAGATAAGAAAATAAATGAAATTCAGTGAAAAACATAATTTTAAAAATTTAGGTATCTAGAATTTTCTATCAGGAAGAGTCATCCAAATGGCAGTTGAGTCTAGAGTGGAAAGGTAAGATATGGAGCAAATCTAGTAACTCCCGGATCAACATTCATGAAAGGAGAGGAATCATGGAAAAACCAAGTAGCATATACAGAGGAATATGAATAAAAGATGACAAAAGTACACTTAGAAAACGCCGTCGGTCTCCTCAATGCAATTCTTGCAGTGTTGACTTTCAGTATCTTCTAGATTATGTATCTACTATTGGATCTTGTCTCAGTCTTCTCCAATTCACTTTCCATTTGTCCTTTCTATTTACATATTTAAATCCAATCAACTTTTCTATCACAAACCCGAATAAATATTGTTTCTCTGTGTCGATAGAAGAAAATCTAATCCTTCTAGCAAAGCAGGTATTCAAGATCTTTTACTTTAGCTAGAACCTGGTTACAGATTCAAGGTGAAATACTCCTTGATCTCTAAATAAAAATGAATTTCCACCTTATCTATTCACAATCATCTGTCTGCCATTTCTTCTATCTCTTTTTAAATCTGAATCTCAAAACTTTGCAAACATCTTATCTTGGGGGTATAAATCACACAGGGCACAAATGGATTCTAAGTCTTTAAATATTACAGGTTTTGCGCATGATAGATACTCAATAATTTGTTTGCTGGTTTGATTTATTGAAAATTATACAACTTTGGATGTATATTACTTAATGCTTCTTATTTGATTAAATTTCCAATTCAAAAAAGTCCTCTGTGTCCTGAAAGTATCTTATCTACCTTCCCTATCTATCCAACTGTTTTAGATCTTCCTGCTCATTATTGTATTTTGATTAAAGCTGGGTCTTCAGCTTCATATTTTGTATGCTCCATTAGCTAGCTGCCTTTATGGATTTGAAAGAGGAAAGGAGCCAGAATATTTATTTTGTTTACTTGTGATTATGTACCACTATACTGCAAGCAATTTAACATTTGTTTTCTTGTAGTAGGTTGCTGCTCTTGGTTTGCTGAGTAAGGGTTGTGTGTGATTGTGTCAAACCTGAAAAGTACACCCTTTCCTGAACTCTGAGGTTATCATTAGCCTTCTGAGTTCTGCTTCTGTAAAGTAGATTTATGAAGCACAGTTAGTAAATTTGTAATGAGCAAATAAATTAATTGGGTACATGAGCTATGCAGTTGCTTATAGTTTATTTTCATTTTTACTTTGGATTTCCATTTTTAAAAAAATGCCAGGATTTGACTGATCATCATTATTTTCTCCACAATAATTTTTGCACATATGTTTGCTCAGATAAAACATACCCCATCTTAATTTATTTTTTTGTAAGAAAAGCAAGCCAGGAAAGGGGCTGAGAAATATGCATTATTATATTGTTATTCTAGAAGGCATGAGGGAATTTTCCTTGTGAAAAGGACCTATTCCTTTTCATATTTCTGATATCAGTTTTCTTACACCTGGCAGTATCTGAAAAGTACTTATTTGTGATTCAAACTATGAAAATGGAGTAAAAAAGAAAAATGAAGGGGATTAAAAAAAAGGTTGGGAAAAGGCTTCTGATAGTTTATTAAGATTAAGACATCTATTTGTATTGTATCTATGTGTTTATTTATTGAAAACCAGAATATATAACTATTTGAATAAGAAATATGCCAGGAGAGACAAAAACAAAATAGTGTTTGCTATCTCACTGCTTTCCTATTCTTAAAAAACTAGAATCTTATATTTCTTATATGACTGGCTTTCTAGACTTTTCTAATACCTGCAAAAGATGTGTTTTAATTTAGAAGTTTTATTAATGTTAATTAAGAGTTCTGCGTACAATGTTCCCAGTTACTTAATCACAAAAGCGGTTTTTATTTTGACAGTGTCAGGCCAGAATTATGCTGTCTTTAAGGAAGCTGGAGCTTTTCTTACTCATGTATTAATGTATGCTTGCATATCGTAAGTTTTTCCCATCACCTCCTTTGGTGAGCAATATGGGAGCAATAACTTTGTTCTGTTTTCCTCTGAAATTCAACCCATGAATCAGCTAATTTATGTGGCGATCATCTAAGCTCCCTATGCCATTTGTACTTCTTAATCCTTCTTTTATTAGCTATACTTATGAGAAAATTATGCTATTATTTTCTTGCAAGCCTCAAGGCTCAACTAATTTGTGTAGTCAAAAATATTATCAAGTGGTCTTTCTGTCTGACTAAAGTATTATTCAGACCGTGCCTCTCAGCTGGACAGAATGGATCTCATTATTCATGCATGCCCACTTTGTAAGGTTGGGAAGAACCACTCAGTGCAGCAGAGTCCTAGAAAGACATGAGATTTGTGGTGTTCCTCAGTGGTTCTTGGCTTTTATTTTTCCACCCACTAGTGCCACTGGCTTTGTCATGGCAGGAGAAAATTTTTTTTTATTTGTTAAATATTTACTAACATTTTTAAAAGATGAGTGTGATTTATCAGTGAGGGGAGAAAATAATTCATATTTTCTAAACCCTGGAATTCTGGCAATTGCCATGACAGTTATGGAGGCTCTGCGCCCCTGTGTGTGTGGTCATAGAAAAATAACTTGGAAAACAAAATTATCAAATATATATTTTTGATGCGGTATCCATGGGGTCAGGTAGGGCTCTTAACTCCTGATGGGAGGAAAAGACCACCAAGCAAACGGCCACACTTTTACGTATTGTGGCAGAGATAAAAGGGTCTGGTCTGTAACCCGAGCTGAGGTCTGCAGGCGTCCTGTCTGATGTTTCTCTGGGGAATGGGCGGGGAGGAAGGCAGTCCTTCTGGCCAGTCCTTGCTCCATCACTCCCTCTTGTCACCTGTTCTCCTCCCTTGGGGCCCTGCCTCATTTGCGGGAGGAAGCTGACAAGACGCGCCTTCCTCTTCCACGCTGTGCCCTGTCTCATCCTCCCTCCAGAGGAGGTGAGTTAGGCCTGATGCGCATAGCTCCCTGCATCTCCTCGTTTTCGTTTTGTAGCTGCCCCTTGTGATGATGTCTGGAGGCAAGTTTGTGAGTTGTCCTAGAAAGACTCTGAAAAGGATTAGTAAATCATTAGTAGCAACAGGAAAATCAGAATTCCCAAGATCATAGCAATGCTATGCTTAGGCAGCTTGAAAGGACAGAATCCATTTAATGAATCAAGAACTGATTTTGCCACACCCTCAGGGGTGAGGAAACTTGTTGTGAATGGACAAGATCTGTTTACGAAGCTTTTGGAGATCTAGGCTGAGACTGGTGTGATGAAAGATACCCATCAAATGTGCACAACCTCGTCCCAGTCCCACTGACTCACTGTAAGGAAGAGCAGGGACGCCATCGTGAAGATACTCAGCATGGCCCTGAGATCCTTGACCTTGTTGTAGGACTTTGACCCAATTACCGATCCCTAACACTGTAGTTTCTAAGGCATTAATCTGTACTTTCAGCTTAACATCAACATTTTCCTGGGTCTCAAGAGCATAAGAGGTATTTTTTGCTAACCGACTGACCAACTTGCACATCAGATATTAATTTGTATCTCTTCCTGCGTGCATGGAGGCTGTAGCACTAAAATCTCATTGCTGCCAATGTTTAAAAGTTAATTTGACATCAATCTGATTACTCCAGGTCTTCTCTATGAGCTGTAATTTTATAAAGATCCCAAAGTTCAAATAAGCACTTAAATATAATTTTGTTTTGTTCAAAACAATATCATATAGATTTGAAAAATAGTTAAATTCATAGGGGAGCAAAAGAGGCACATATGGAATTGATATGAGGAAAAGAAAATGGAAATAAAGTCTTTGTAAATAGCGAGGGGTGGAGGGGTTGAAGGGAGGGCAGTGAGATGGGGAAAAAATAGGAAACAATATGTATCATGTAAAGGTGCAAATTTCCCATGATGAATGCCATTATATTGCATAACTTAAATGTACAAATAAAATTAATTTTTTAAAAAATTAAAAAAAATCAGAACACAAAAAGTGGATATTCTGTAAGAAGATATGTCAAGTGGATTTTTCAGATATCCAGGGACACCACCCAGAAAGGAACATATCTAGTGAGCCCAGGAAAAGAAACATTGTGCGTGGAGAATAGGTAGATGACAAAGTCAAAACGCAGCTGAGATTTAGTATTTGTAAGCTTTTAGAGCTATGTGTGGTCATTTGGCTTTAATAAAACAAATACAAGGGCCAGGGATTTAGCACAGTGGTGCCATGCTTGCCTCCCAAGGGTCCTGAGTTTGATCCCCAGTACCAAGGACAAAACAAAACAAAACAAAAAGAGAAAAACAAAACACACAACAAAATAAAATAAAAAACCTAAAAATAAAACAGATAGGAAGATGTTCAAAATTTCACACACGTTCATAAGATACAATAATTTATATCCAATAACAATCAATATGGACTGTGAACTCTCTGAAGGTGCAAGACTGTAGAAATAATGAGCAAATGGCTTACAGATGTAGCAAGAGTTCTAGAGAGAGTTGGTAATGCTTGCTAGTAGAGGTGATGAGCAAGAGTTTGATTCTGGTTTTATTTTTAAAATGTCCTGATAGATTTGAAGTGAAGTTTGAAAGAAAGAGGTATGTAATTGTATCAAAATTTTAGCTCAGTGAAACAAAAGAGTGAAGTGACAATCTGTGCAATGGGAAGACTTTGAGAGCAGGTCGTATCTGGTAAGGTAAGGAGTTCAATTTTAAACATGTTAAGCTTAATAGGTGTATGCTCATGCAAATGGGGGGTCGGGATAACAGGGGAGGGAGCGAGGGAGGGAGAGAAGAGAGAATGAAATTTTACTGGTAGGGAAAAACAAACAAACAAACCTAGAAGGGAAACCAGGCAGGAGTGACTGATGATGTCAGAAGAAATCAAGGATAGTCAAGGAAGTATTTAATCAAAGATGGATTAAACCACTAGGTAATATAACGCTTACATAAGAAGTAAGTTGTTCTCTTTCCTTTGGAATGTAAAACCCATAAAGGAAATTCAACCAGGATAATTTGTGCATGTGTATGAGTGAGGTGGGATTACGAGTAACTAAAATTGATTTTTCTTTTCTTTCTTTTTTCTTTTGTCTCCCTTCTCTTATTTTGCTTTGCTGTGCTTCAGAATAAACCGAATTCCGAACTTATGCAAGCCAAGGACTTTACCACAGATTTGCATTCCCATGCTGATTTCTTCTGATTATATAATTTCTGTAGTGACATTAAGAAACAGTGTTTAAAAGTCTTTTTTGGATGTGCAAACACAAAGATTACAAGTTTACAGTTAATTGTTGCTGACATTTGTTTTACAATGCTCATGATTTATAATAGAAACTTGGCTTATATCAAGGACATAGAAAAATGTGTTTAAAAATTAAAGAAAAAAATCAGAGCCAGAAGACCGGGAGATTATAAAAAGATTAATGATATTATTGGAAATCCAATTTGCCATCACAGAAAATCATGTGATCTTGGAGAAAAATTAAGATCAGATATGTTTAAATAGATTCCTTAAAGATTAAAATTTAAAAGATGGAGGAGTAAGAACAAAAACAAAGTCAAATAATATTGAAGAAAGTTTAGATTTTACTGATGGGTTACTGCCACTTAAGAACATTTTGGTGATGGTAACATAACAAATATCATTTGGAAGTCTATATTGGAAAGTATTTGTGGAGAATATTAAATATATTCTGCTTAAATAGGCCAGAGATATTTAAGACTGTTATGCTAGCAAATGGACAATTGTCAGACTATAAAAGGATGTGTACGGAAAGGACTATGGAAGGGTTATTTCCAAAAATAATTTCAACTAACATGATCTTTACATATAACTTTTTCCTTTTAAAATATTAGCATAGCTTCAGGAAAATTTAAAGAAATAAGTATATCTGTCCCAGTATTTCCATATGTTGTAAATATACAAATATAGCAACCACATAAAGTTATGAAAATATTGCTGCAATTTTCAGACATAGCAGAATATATGTTTCTTTTTGTAACTTGTAATTTCCTAAAGAAATTCCATTTCTCCATCAAATATAAATTTTGGCACTGTATTCATTAACAGCAAGTTTAACAAGTGTAGAACATTTAGTTCATACTTATTAAACAGTGTAATATCTTGTTTTCTTACTCATTCAATCAGATAATATTAAAACAAATTCCAGAGAATATATTTACATATTTAAAGATTATCTGGGAGTTTCTCAGATTTCAAATCTGCTCCAAAATACAATGGTAAGTGTATTTTTCTTTTCTTTCTTCTTTCTTTCTTTCTTTCTTTTTTTCAGTACTGAATATCAAACTGAGGTCCTCGCACTTGCGAGGGAGGTGGCAGAACCACTGAGCTAAATCCCCAGCCCAGCAAGTGTATTTTTCTATAGTTAACCAGTGTGTGGTTTTGCTTCTTACCCTGTCTTGGTTTTTATTCCAGAAAGGACGCTAATATTCAGTTATAGCTGTTCAACTTCAATCCATATTTTAAAGAAGAAAAAAATCAAAACTTTGGGCAATTTATTGTGTTTTATAGTGAAACTTCCACTCTGAATAAATTGAATATTTTTCTACCTTAAAATACTATTTTAATTCTATTTTTTAAGAAATTCTACTATAATCATAGTTTAGTATATTTTTAAAATTTGTCTCTGTCCTCCTGAAAAATCAAGAATGAATTTTTTTTTTACATTATACCTTTCTTTATTCCATAGCTCTTGTACTCAGAAAGCATTAATTGGCTCAAATATTTAATTAACTCATTAGCCTGTTAAGACTACTTTTCATTGTTATGTTGGATGTCATACTGAACTACATGTGAACAGTTTGTGCTAGTACGGAGGAAATGAAAAAATAAAACATCCTTTAAAGAACATAATTTTATGATGATGTAGTTGTAGTAATTAAGCAGTCAATAGGGAAGTGACTTTCCAGATTGTGCTGGCACCTGGAAGAGTATGACTATTGTTAACTCACTTTGAGAATGAAAAGTGCTTTATGCATTTTTCCTATTGAGCTTTTGGTACAGTAGGTGGATGTTAATTAATTTTAAAATTAGTAATCATCAGCAGGAAAGTGTGAGAAAATTCACATTAACTCTACCCGGACAGTGGAGAGAAAGGACAAAATCCATATAACAGCTTACCCAAAATACTGGGGCATATTCCAGACTCCTTATTTGAGATTTCAATCTTTTAATTTAAAAATTGTGAAATCATTTACTGAGAATCTACAAGAACATCTTGGGAAAGATTGTGTCAAATTGCTTCTATTACAAGTACTAAGCCTGGTTGTAAACACTAGATATAAAAGACTAGATCATTGTGGAGATAGAATGGACCCATAGTAGGGTTAGTGCAAAGACCCAGACCCTTTCTAGAGGGTAAAAAAAAAGCAGTCTCTGTGCGGCTACGAGCAGAAAGCAGATTTCAAGCAGTTATGTGGTTTGCAACGGGCAGCCTGTGGTGGGGACACCTGCCTGTGAAGACGACACTGTCCCTCCTAGTGCAGGTTGCCATGCCTACCGAAATTCTGTTAGCCCACAAGACCAAACCCCTAGCAAGAAGCTCAATATCCCATCAGTCAAGTGCCAATACTCAGGCGGGTGGTGACAGGACTCCTACCCCATAAAACAGGATCGCTGCCCCATATTCTCAGGCAACCCAGCTCTAGGTGTCCTCAAACCTCCAGAGTGGCTTGCAATACCTACAATGAAGCACTTTTGCTTTGCACTGGTCCTCTCTGAATCCTTTTCCACTTTCTGCACTGGAGAGAGAAGCAAACCCTACCAGGATGAGGCTGGGGACCCCTAAACCCCAGACCCACCTGACATAACATCACTGACACAATATTGCCAAGTTTAATATTTTTACCTTGGCACTCTGCTCATTATTTCATTCCCTCGATGACACCAATTAGACTGCTTATGAAGTTGCCAAAGGTCAGACAAAAAGCAAAAGAGTCATGTTAACTGGAACTATGGCTAAATTTAGGCTTTTACTTTTCGATTGCTGTTGAGGTTTATAGCTAGGTGTCCCCGCAAGGCTTTGTGTGTTCGTAGGTGGGACTGTGGGGAGGTGACCGATCGTGAGTGTGTGACACTCGTCACTGGATTAGTGCACAGATGGGTGTAGAGCTGGGTATGATGTTGGGAGGTGAGGCTTGATGGGAAGTCATGGGACATTGTAAGTGGGGTCTGGAAGGGTATCCCCCCTTCTCCCTTCACCCCTTGCTGCCTCCTGCCTGCTACGCCATGAGAATTTCTCCTCTACCATGCACCTCTGGCCGTGCCACCCTGCCATGCCAGTTGGCTCCCTAAATTGTGAATGCTGAGTATTTCTTGCTAAAAAGAAATAGAATGATTTAGGAAGCCCCCATTCTGCATGAGAGGGAAGAAAATCAGATAAACGTGTTATCACACAAAAATCTCAGAGGGAGCGTCCCTTTGATGTATAAAATCCTAAAGGCATACTTTGATTATTTACCTTTAACTTTATGTTGAATAAAGATATCACACATATTTTATGTTTTCAAGATATCTCTTCTGGACTAAGAAATAAAAACCGAAGGAACACTATCTTACTATCTATCTCCAAGTGCAGAAAGGCCCGCACTCAACAATGCGATATAAGGCTACCACTTTGATAGAGATGAAAGTGATTTAGGAAGCCTCTAAACCTTTCTTACTGGTTTTGTTTAATTTTGGGCACTGTTCTCAATGCGCAAACTTAGGAAATGTTTCCTTCAAATGGTGAAATTGGTTGACCTTGTGTTTTCTCTTGCTATTTGCAGAATGGAGTATGTTACTGGAGGGGTAGTAGAAGTGTTGAGTTCAGGTTATGGGAACAAACTGTACTTATTAAAATTCCAGTTTCCTCACTTTTCAGCCTTAAGGTACTTTCCTCATTTTCTTTTGCCTTAGTTTCCTGGCCTTTATAAGGGAGTTACTAAAAACACTAGCTAAAACATGTGTAGTTATGAGAATTACATGAGTTAGTATGTGTTCTATTCTAAGGGTGTTGTACATATGAAACTTTATCCCTTATGATTAAATTCATAATTGCTTATAAAATGTTGTGTTGCCAAAAATTAGAAAACAACACTACATTAAAGATTCAGCCTATCACTTCCTAGTGACACAAATCCTGCCTAAACAGTACCCTAGCCATGTGAGATCTTGAATGGCCTAAAGTTTCTATGATTACTATATAATAAAGTACTGCTTGCCTTATGCTGGACAATTTGCATCCAGCAGTGATAAATCTGATCTGCCTTGCAAGTCACACTTTGAGGTTTAACTTTGAGGTATAAACCAAATTCCCAGGGAAGAGAGGTTGTCCGTACCCATACTTACGGATGAGCCCTCGATTTTAAAGATAAAGTCTGTGCTCTCCTTAGGATCTGAGGCACAGTGGCAAACGCCCATTGGAAAGCAAATCCTTTTCTCTGACAGCGCACCGATTTTACTGCACTAAAACATTAGCCTGCTGAGGAAAGGGTTGACTGAAACCCACATTTGTGTTGCATTCCAGGAAATTCCTTGCAGGTCCACCGCCGTTATTCACCTTTCTCATTGGAAAGCATTTAAAAAAAATCAAAACAATATTTGATGAATTGAATTAAACATACACAATTCTGTGCGCAGCAGATCATGTACATCTTTAGAAACAACGCAGCTGATACAGTTTCAAATATGGACACTGGAGAAAATCACGGGAAGGAAAGAACCTTCCCATACCGATAGAAAATATTTTTACTTCCTCTGTCGTTGTGCCTACCCCTAAAATCTTGCGTTTGATTTTAGAACATGAGGGGAAACACACGTGAGGACTGCCGAATTTTGGGGAGAGTGGCCATTCAGTGCACAGTTTTCTCGGCGACTGTTTCAAAGATTTTGCTGCAAGCCGAGACATGAGTGAAAAAGTGATGTGCAGAGACCTCTAGAGACGGCAGAGCTCAACTACACGTGACGCTAAGCAGGTCTGCTTCAGTGCGGAGCTGTAATTGAATTACTCCGGGAGCAATAACGCAGCTATAAAGAGAACAAGGTACTACTCTATTCCTAGTGATGTGGTTAGAAACAGTGTTTTCAAAAGCCTTATGCTTTTGGTTATTTCAACCTTAATGAGTTAATTAAGGTAAAATATGCGTTGCATTTGCTCGACTGAAAAAAACAACGATTAAACAACAGATGTTCATACCAAAAATATAAATTATCAATGTATGAAGAATATTTACTTTTAAAGAAAAAACATACTAAACATTTACCTGCTTCCATGACATAAGGAAGTTCTATTTACTTTACTCTTGGGTTAAAAATGTATATATAAATTGGTGTTATTCACATTTATTTTCCTTTTAAATCTGCTGGATTCCTCTTTCTGAAATCTTTGTGGTTGGCAGACTTACTGAAATGTCCATTAATAACCCAATATGAGTGTATCAAAATAAAAATATCCTATTCACAATATTGTAAACAGATTTTGCAATCACTTCTGTCTTCATTTAACTGGTTTTATGCTTTGTGCACTAAATTGTGAATGCTGACTCTCTCCTGCCACAGTGAAATAGACCATGCAGACAAGCATGGCTTCTCTCGTTCTCTCTGGCAGATTGCATGGACGAGTTACTAGCCATTGGTATATAGGTCAGAGTTCCTCCCAAAACCAGAGCCCTTGGGTGTGTGTGTGTGTGTGTGCACGCGCGCTTGTGTGTGTGTATATGCAGAAGAGGGCTAATGTGGAGGGAAAGAGTGAAGAAGGGAGAGAAAGTGAGATTTCGGTTCATAGTTAGAGGATACAGGGCAGATCGAAAGTCTGGTTTCCCAAGAATGTTTTGAAGTCGCAGTTTGGCGTACAAAGCTGTTCTGCAGCCAGAGTTCCTTTGTAAGCCCTTCAGTGGAATGGATGAATACCTGCCACGGTAAGGAGGGTAAACTGTCTTGGTGTCCACTGAGCTAAAAGGTATCTTTCCAGTAACATCTAGACTGGCATTTGATATAAACTCAATATCAGGGGATAGCCAACACTGCGTATGAAATGGATCGTCATGATGAATAATTTTATAATAACTTCATGCAATTCAACTGCTCCAAATCAGCCCAAAGCAAATCACAGCAAACATGATATACACAAGTGTACCCAAGAAGCACAAGTACACACACAAATGATATTATGTGATAACTACAGTGGTGACTTTTTTCTTTATTTTGCTATCATAACCTAGTAAAGTCTTTCTCCCAATAAAAAGCATTATCAAATGCCTTTCAGTTAAAATTCATGAATACATGATATCCAGTCTACCACAGTTATATGTTTTCATTGATTTCATGTTTAAAAAATAGAATGTAGAATTCTGTATTTTTATGATTTACTCCCAAGTGCTAGTTGTTGACTTCAGATAGATATTTTTCCATTGTATTAAAGATATTTTAATGGAAATGTTTATTGAGATATATTTTCATTGTGTTTTAAATGCAAACAGGAAGATACTGAATGACACAAGGACAGGTAAATAAGGAAAGTGATTTTTTAACATTAGTGACATAATTAGTATTCAGTACTAAATTAATATTGCAGGTTATGTCTCCTTAATTTTAAATTAGGTTTCATTAATTATCAACTACATAAAAGTACTTGAAATATATCATTGGTGTTATTTCCACCACAAATTTATATGTGAATATGAATTTACTATAGACTATTCCCTGACTGCCCTTTAAAGTCTGCCAACAGTATTTGTAAATAGCAGTCTAGCCACATTTCCGACCGTATATTAACTTGCATTTTCTTTCAGAGAGGCATTTGCATTCTCTTAATATGAAATGAACAAAACTATAGACTCATTTGGATAACTAAAAACAATTTGCACATGCACATGAAATAGTTTCTACAAAGTCGTATTGCAACCTCCTTTCACTAGTATCTAATACAATATTGTACAGTCATTTGAGAGGCAATAAGTATGAATCAGTTATTGTAAAAAGTTTATGATTTCTGAAACGTTTGAGATAATTTTATTTTCTCCAGCTCTGATGAAGATATAATTGAGAAACATATTATATATACTTACGGTGTATAATTTGACATAGGTATTGTAACAGTGAGATAATCAACACTTTCATTATCATCTCTACCACTATTTTTTTTTGTGTGTGTGTGTGTGTGTGTGTGTGTGTGTGTGAGCATGCATGATGAAGACACTCAGCTTTGCTCTCGGCAAATGTCAGTGTTATTAACTATAGCCACCATAGTATACATGAAATTCTCAAAACTTATTACAGTTAAGAGTTTTCACATTTTACCATCATCTTTCCATTTTCACCATCCATGGGCTCCTGGAAATAACCATCCTATGTTCTGCTTCTACAACTTTAACTATTTTAAATTCCCCAGGTAGTTATTATCATATAGTAATTTTTTTCTGTGCCTGGCTTATTTCACTTAGCATAGTTTCTTCCAGAATCATCCATGTTGTTGTAAATCACAAGATTTTTTCATTTTTATGGCTGCATAGTATTCTAATACACACACACACACACACACACACACATATATACATACACACATTTTTTTCTGTATCCATTCCTGTGTCAACATACCTAGTCCTTAAAACATCTAAGGAAATGGCAATTTAAACTCTCACTTGTATATTATAGAAAGTAACATATTAAAATCTATGAAACTATCCAGCACAAACAATTTAATACAGCTAGTAAAATGCACAGTAAGATTATTCTCTGAAAGACTATTTTGAGTTTTAAAGCTAGGAGGGTTAGTGTTTTAGTTGAAGGCTGAATTATTTTCATGATATGTAGTTGTGGGCTGAGTTTCTTTCTTTCTTTCTTTTTTTTTTTGAAAACAAAAGTAGGAATAACAGAAAGATATTTAAATACAAAATAATCAGAAGCTCTGCTTCAGATGAGTAGGATAAAATCCAAATACACAAAACACTGAGTGAGAAACCATAGTAACAACAACAGCGACATGGAGACAGAGATGAGCACAGCAGTGACCGAAGGAGCGATGCTAGCATTAGGGCCAGAAACTTGCCAGAGTGAACAGAGCATTAAAAAAAAAAGGTCAACTTTCAAAAACCATGAGTGGGAGTTTAATTTGCACCACAATCTCTGCAAAATTTGGAACTGTCAGTTTTCAAAGTTCAGAGTTCATGGGTGTGTAAGAGTATCTCATTGTTGTTTTAATTAACATTTCCCTGGTGACTGATGATGTTGAGGATCTTTTCATATGCTTATCACCATGTGGTTAAAATGTCAACTCAAGTGTTTGACAATTTTGTTTGTTTAAGTGCTTGCTGCTTAATTTATTGGAATCCTTCATGTATTTTGGATCTGAGTCATTAGTCTCATCCTGACTTTGTTTGTCTTTTCATTTATTTAACAGTATTACTTGCTGAGCTAAACTTGTATTATTATTGCTGCAGAGTAATATTTTTCCCTAGATTTGATGTTGCTGAGCCTTGTGTAAAAATACTTCTGGAGATAATTCCCAGTGTTTTGTTCTAGAAGTTCTATAACTTTGGTTTTCATATTTTAGTGTATAATTAGTCTTCAACTAATTTCAGTGTAGAGTATGGAGAAAAGCTAAAATAAATCACTATTTAAATTGCATATGCAGTTTCTCCAGAATCCACTCACTGCCTGCCTCAAATCACAGGAGGGTTTTAGTTTTAAATTGGTAACTCCATATGCAAAGATCTATTTCTGGATGTGATCCTGCCCCATTAACCTTTTTGTGTGTCTTTAGATAAAGTATTTTATTGCATTTCTAAATGAACTTTAGTATCCTTGTTAATTTTCACAAACCTACAACTAGAGACTTTAATTTATGTTGTTTTATGTGGTTAGATGAAGTTAAGATAATCGATCATTTAAAATATTGTGTTTTGCAATCTCTGAACATAGTACTTGTTCTCTATCTACATTTAGGTCTCATTTGATTTTTTCTCATAAATATTTTAAACTTTACAACATAGTGGAACTCCAAAACATTAAAAATTTAATATAATAATTTACAGGTTTATTATAATAGTTATACTTGGTAATAATTTTAATTTACTATGAAATTATGTTATCATTGTTTCTTGTTTTCCTTTCCTTCCTTCTTTGATCTCTTTATTATTCAGTGGTCTAATGCCTTCTACTCTAGTTTTTTGAATAATGATATAAACAGCAACCTGTCTCTTCTTTTCGTTGTACTTTACACTGCACTTAAGTGTGAAAATTTGTTATTTTCTTATGAAATATCCTTAATTAATTGAAATATTATTTCAAAGCAAACAATTCTATCACAAGACCTTTGCCGAGAGTCCAGGAGAGCACTTGTGGTGGTTTTTTTTTTTTTTTTTTT
>NW_022900950.1:10177070-10236035 GCF_012274545.1 Fukomys damarensis | reverse complement strand
GTTTTTTTTTTTTTTTTTTTTTTTGGCTGATGTTTGAATTCTATGATTTTCCAGCAAGGTTGTATCTACTGACTCAGATTTAAAATTCACTGGTTCTTCCTTCAGGGTCTATGGACATTTTTCTGGGGAAAGGTTCAAGACAGATGGTACTCACAAAATGTAGTCACTTACCAAAGTTAGAATGCCCTACAGCTGAGAGACACGTTCATGGGGTAGCAAACCTAGCTACCTGTTCTCCTAATGGTGCAGCAATCTGACCAAAAATAAAGGTTGGGTGCCCTCCAGGTCAGAGAAGCCAAGTCTGCATTCCTGTAATAACTATGCACTTAATAATATTAAACAATTTTTATGTCACCTAGTATAAATGTAAACCTTCCAATATTTTCTCCTTTGAGAATTTTAGCAAAGATGGATGTTTGAGGTACATACTTAATTTCTCCAAAACACACATCTCAGTATGTCCTAGGAAAAATAACATTAAATTTCAGAATATCTTTTCCATAATTCAAGATGCCTTTAACCATGACTCTTCAAATTAACTCAGGTTTCATTTACTTTACTTTCAATTACTCAGGAAATGTTAACTCATTGATACATTAAATGAAGGCATCAGTAAATTTAACTCATCTGGATAGATTTGAGGAATTATCCAAGTATATGCTTATCCCAGATAGCTATCGCTTTGCTTACTTTATTTACAACACTTTGCAGGATATACTTAGTAAATAAAATTTAAATTCAAGTGTGTGCAAAACTAATTTACCTAAAGTATGAAATATAACTGAACCTATTACTAGCTTTATTTAATTATGAAAAATAGTTGAAGAAAACATGGAAATTGGTCAAGAAAATATAACAAGAAGAAATATGGTTTACCACAAGAGCAATGTTCTGAGTGTTAGGCCTTCATGCATGCTTAGATTCTGCCCAGTGTCTTAATGCTTCGGATGCAGAGTGCAGACAGCACTGAGGCTTGGGCTATAGCACCTTCAAGAAGTATCTCTGCTCTAGAGAGACATTTTGCACCAGAGCCATGATTTTAGATAGCAGCTCGGAACCATCGAGTAGCTTGAAAGCAAATATGAAGTCCTTAGTTTAAAATGAGCCATTCTGAGACGCCATCCCAGTGCCATCGATGCTGAATCTGATGCGACCTCTTTCGCATTACCCTCCCTTTTCTTCATGCTGTATTACAACTTTCCTCAATAAGATCCTCGAACATCAAGTCCTCTGACTCTGCGTCCCATTGGAAACAATGCCCCAAACAAACCTACTGACTGACTACCAACACCTTTGCCTCATACATTTTGAGTTCATATGAAGTGTGAAATTTTGAGTAGCATGCAAACACTGGATATTGTACCATCACTAAATAACCAAGTGATTTTATCTTCAACTGTACTATTGCTGAGATTAATTTTGCCACCGTTTACATACAAGTTTACTAGGGGAACTGAAATCCTTTCTATTACAGCTATAATTTGTACACTTGGCATTATCAACTTCACATTTGTATTTCTCTAATGTGTACTTTCTCTTTTTTCTGTGTACAATCATATACGTTACCTTTAGTTTTTATTCAATTACCCAGTAATTTGAGGGCATATGCCACTTTTATTTTTGGCAATTATTAACATAATGTTTAAATCAGCACCTCTGTTTCTCAGAGCCGGGCAGACAGTAGGTGAGGAGTCCAACTTTATAACCAAAAGAGTATGAATAGTGTATCTCTTATGCATTTTAATTGACACTTGAGATCTTAAGAAACTCATTGCAGGAAATGAGTTTTTCAATAGTTGTTCCTTAGTAACATAAGGCAATGAGCAATTTAGACACAAAAAACATTTTACACCTTTGGTTCCCAATTTAGTAATTTTAGAATTGTTCTGTTTACTATTTTTGTATGACTAACATTAAACTAACTCAAATGTAGTTTGATGTTGAAAGGAATTGGGCTGAGTTTGTCAGTATCTATGCAGAATCTCTTTTGTAGATCAAAATAATTTCACTGAAATCAAACATAGTTTACTTAACAACACATTTAGAAAATACTGTGTATGTTTTCCCAGCAAACAAGCCATGCCAAACCCCCAAATGTGATGTTTCCACTAACCTTTTCATCAAAATCTGTTTCAAAAAAGATGTGAGAAGATTAGTAAATGATTAGTTTAAACTTTCTATTTTAGCGTAATCAAATAGTTCACATTTCCAGATTGCATTTTTTTTTAATCGACTAGTATTATTTTCTTTCTCAGCCCAGCTGTTTTTGACAGACGGAATAGTGCAATTTGAGAAGTGGCAAGGGAAGTTTATAATCTAACTACAAAGATGGAAAATTACCTCCAGTGCCAAATACCAAGGGAATCTACAAGATAAGCGTAAAATGAAAGGCTGCAATTCACAGCCATGGCATAAGCAACTGGACGTAGGAGAGCACTAGACTCTTTGCTTCTCCTGCATCAATAGTAAATTCTTATTAATTTTTGTATTACAGCATGTGAAGTACTGAATCAAAGTACACTTTCATTTATAACCTAATAATTTGTTCACCTATTCTAAAATTCATCAATAAAACATTATGATAATTGTGATAATTATTTAAAATGTAGTCTGTTATTAACTAGAAAAACATAAATATAAGTGATGCCAAACTGCTAACAGTTCCTATTTATATTTTCCTATTTTTTCTAAGGTGGTTCATTATGTAGTTCTTTGCTTTGGTTCAACTAATTTGATAGAGAAGCTATGTACAAATTCAGGGCTTTATCCAATCCTCAGATGAACAGTTAATCTAAGTGTTACAACCATATATTTTATTTACATACAATGCCATATTGTTATTCTACAAAGGAATAAAATAATAAATGTGGACAATTAGTGCCATAAGTGTGACAACACATAACAAAATAAATTTATTCTCCATTTGAGATAAAATTGAAAGTTTAAATCATAAGATTTTTGAAATGATAACGAACCAATGAAACTGTTCAAATCTATTGGTGATATTTTGCTATATTCTTCATTTTGATGAGGCTATTATCCTTTTACATATCATATATCACCTTACTGACAATTTACAGTAGTAATGAATGCATTTCCACATAAAATAAAGTTGAACTCTCCTGATTACTGAGAACAGTACAATGTCAGTAAGTATATTTCCTCTATATGCTGAAAAGTAGAACTATTGTCAAGATGTTCAGAGCAATGTTACTCCTCTGGCTTGTAAGTTTCCCAGAAAACTTATCCTATTACCTAAGTCTTCAACTGTAACTTTAATTCCTCTTATTTCTACTTGGTACGTCCTGAGCATAGGTTCCCAAGTGTAATGAACATCAGGGTCAACTGTGATGTCTATTACAAAGCAGATTGCTGATCTTTCTTCCGCAGTTTCTCATTCAGCAAATCCAGCAAGTCCTCAGAAACAGCATTTCCAACAAGATCCCGGTCGATGCTCAAGCCTCTGGTCTGGAGATTGTACTTGAAGAACTCCAGGTTGAAGAAAAACAGTCCTTTGAAAACCAAAGTTGGCAAACCTTGTAGAGATTTCAAGCCTGTTACACTACACGTGCTATAGGTTCGCCACCACTGTTATACCACATATACTCACCATCCCTGATATGCGATGATTTGGCTTTGTCAGACTGTCCAGGGGATACATATTCAGTAAAACTGTGCTTGGAATGGTGATTATCCTTTAGGCTAAGGAGATGTGGTATCATCACCTGTATCTGAACATAGCACCCCATTTGTCATGAAATCAGGATAGGGAACAGTGAATAATTTACACTCTTGTCAGCGATTTTTTTTTTTTTTTGGCTATTGCAGTTTTGCTTCTTTTTCTTTTTATCATGTCTACAAAATGGTCAGCTCTGTGTGAGTATGAGACATTGAACACTCTATGATAATATAGACTTGGGTGATTTTGCCAAATATAGGCTAAGTTTTCTGAGCACTTTTAAGGTAGGCTTCTCTAAGGTGTGACAGTCAGAAGGCTCAGGGTATGAAACGCATTTTTTGCTTATGTTCAGTTTAATATAACCGTGTTGTAAGTCAGACACTATCTGCTTTTAAACTCTTATCAATAGAGTTTTAGAACAATTTGCTTATAACTTTACAAAGAAACATACATAAATATTTTAATTCTATTTACTTGGAAATGCAATTGTTATTGTTAGGATACTTATACTGATCTCCTAAAACATGAGCAATAGACTTAAGAAACAGAAGAATTGATTATGCAGTTTTCCTATGCTATCTGTGCGGATTGGTTGCTATAACCCCTGAGGATGTGGATGGCTAGAGATCTCTTATACAAAATGGCATACTACTTGCATATAACTTACGCAATCCTCTCATATATTTTAAGTCATATGCAACATAATGTAATATCAATAATACCAAGTGATTATTATTACCATATGGTTTCGAGCCTGTGATGATTGATTGATTGTGTCAACTTGAATACGAAATGCCCAACTAAATTGGCTCAGCAGGGTTTCGAGGGAAGACGCACCCTGCAGGAGGATTATCACCAGAGTGATGCCAAAGGGAAACAAAGATGAAGGGCTGCTTGTGTTTCTCTGGAGGAGCTCCAGTTGTCACCTTCATCACACTCATCATCTAGCTTCCAGGGTAGACTCTGCAGCCTTCCACTGGAGACCCTTTGGCTTCTGATAGGGACTTGCCTGGTAAATTAAGGTGAGCTCCAGGCCTTCAGCTAGGGCCTTCAGATCCCCAGCGTGCCCCCAAACTTTTTGCACTCTTCCACAGCCCACTGTGGGCTGCCATCATAGAGCAACCTTGTAAATTCTTATGTACTTGCATGTTCTGTAATAAATCTGTTTCTCCAGCAAGTCCTTCAGGCAGTGCTCCTGGTAGTACACTTTGCCTGGAAGGAGAGATGGCTAGATGTGTGACTACATTGCTTCGTGGGCTGTAGCCGACGGTCTGGCTAGATGGTCAGGAACTTGGAAGGAATGTGACAGGAAAATTGATGACAAAGATACTTGACAAAGAGTTACGTGGAAAGACCTCTCCATGTGGGCAATGAACCCAAAAATATTTGAATCCCATGTAAATGCTCACCGAAAAGTGACCTCAGCAGAAGACTTTAACACTGAGGTGGATAAGATGACTGTTCTATAATACTGATCAATTTCTTTCTTCAGCCACCCCTGTCATTGCCCAATGGGCTCATGAATAGAGTGGCCACATGGTGGGGGAAAAGATTATGCATGGGGTTAGCAACACAGACTCCCACTATTGAATGCTGATTTGGGTGCAGCCACTACCAAATGCCAAGTATTCAAGGAGCAGAGACTAACACTGAGTCCCCACATGGCTCTGTTCCCCAGGGTGATCACCCCACAACCTTGAGGCAGGGTGGTTATATTGGACCACTGCCATCATGGATAGGTCTGCCCTTTGTCCTGAGGGGTTGAAGACACTTATTCTGGAAACAGATTTGTCATCCCTTTATGTAATACTTCTGCTAAAACTACCCTCATGGACTCGCAGAATGCCTTTTCCACCATTATAGAATTCCACACAGCATCACCTCTGATCAAGAAACACATTTTACAACCAAAGAAGTGAGGTAATACACTTATGCTCATGGAATTCATTGGTCTTCCCATGTTCCTCGCCATCCAGAAAGAGGGGAATGGCTAGAAAGGTAGAGTTGTCTTTTGAAGACACAGGTACAGTGCCAGCTAGTTGGTAATAGCATGCAAGGCTGGGGCAAGGTTCTTCAAAGACTCTATATGCTTTGAATCAGGATCTGCTGTTGGTATAGTCAGGAGTCACGGGTTCAGGAATCAAGGGGTAGAAGTGGGAAGGGTACCACTCACCATCTCCCCAGTGATCCATTAGCAACATTTTTGCTTTATGTTTCTGTGACCTTATGCTTATTTCTAAGAGAGGGGAAAGCTGGCACCAGGAAGCACAGCAATGAAGCCAAGACTTCTCCTAGGTCACTTTAGTCTTCTCATTCCTCTGGGGAAACAAGCTAGAAAAGGAGTTGTGGTGTTGGCAGAGGTGACTGACCCAGACTATCACAGTGGCATAAATGAAGAATATACTTGGTGTGCAGGAGACCCTTTATGGGGACTCCTGGTATTACCATATCCTGTAATTCAAGTCAACGGGAAACTGCAACTAATCCAGGGAAAATGACAAATGGTTCAGGACTTTCAGGAGTGAACGTATGGGTCACCCCACCAAGGTGCTGAGGTGCTTGCTAAAGGCCAAAGCAACACACAGTGAGTACTAGAAGAAGGTAGTTCTAAATACTAAATGACCAGCTACAGAAACTATAATTGTAATAATTCTCTCCTACTACTCTTCCAATATAATATAATGCTGATATTGGTTCTTAGGTATTCTTAAACCTACGTGATAATGTTCAAGTTATGAAATATTAAGTGTAAGCATCACCCACAGAAAACTTGCCTTCTGTTCTGGGGATGGAATTAGCATGTTTCTGTTTGTGTACAGGATAGTTATGTTAGGCGTAATTAAGGGCTTGTCGTCTTGTCTGGGGACTATGGTTTAAATAAATGTGTCTGGTGGCCAACTTGACAGCCACTGTGATGTTTGATTGTGTCAAACCGAGTAAGAAATGCCCGACTAAATTGGCTTAGCATAGTCCTGGGTGTGGAAGCTCCACCGTAGGGAGGATTATTGCCAGAATGGTAGAAAAGGGAAACGAAGAAGGAAGGCTCGCTTCTGTTTCCTTGGAATCACTCCAGTCTTCCCCTTCACCTTGGACATTGTCCCCTGGCTTCCAGCACTGACTCTTCAGGTTTCCATTACAAACCCTTTGGCCTCCTGGTACGGACTCACACAGAACACCACAGCGAGCTCTAGCCTTTGACCGGCCCCTTCAGGTTCCCAGTGTGCAGACAGACCTGTTGCACTCTTCCACACCTGACTCTGTAGGCAGCCACTGTAAGCAGTCTTACACATTTATATATATTGGAGTAAATCTGTTTCTCTAGTACCAACCGAGCCTTGGTGATAAAAATTACAGTGCGTATTCCATTCAGACATATTTTTTTTCAATGTTTTTCTTCTGCAATCAGTTGAATCTGTGGGTACATAGCCCTGAGATGTGGAGGACCAAGTGTTACATGTATTGCTTTTATCTTTGCTATAATTTATACATAATGGCTTTTCATGTAATAGTAATACAGCACTATTATTTTCCCCTTACCTCTTAAGCATTAGTTTTTGCAACATATTATATCATTTATCTCATTTCACATACTCATCCTTTAATTTTAACATATTTATCTCTTCTTTTATATACGTATCAATGTTTCAGTCACGGTGAGCATCCCTGTTAAAGAAAACACTTGCTGGGCATGGTGATGCACTCCTGTAATCCCAGCTCTGAGGAGGCTGAGGCAGGAGGATCGCTATGAGTCTGAAGCCAACCTGGGCTACCTTGTGAGTTTTCAAGGCCAGCCTAAACTACATAATGAGACCCTGTTTTAAAATCAAACAAGCAAAAAAACTGAAAAAAATTTTAGAAACCCTGCCTAATAGCCTAAAAATCTAGTTACAAAATAAAGAACCTAGAGCTCTAATGCAATTTGAGATAGAGAATTGCCATTATATTAAAAATCATTTTTCCATTCAATTAATAAGTAGAAATCTAAATAGAAACAAGACAAATTACTACTCTTAAGCTTCATCAGCTACTATATTTCCCAAATTTATCTCCAAAATTATTTTTCAAGATCTTTGTGGATATCCACATTTATATGAATCAATATACATTATTTATTTATTTATTTATTGTTTTTTTGAGACAGGGTCTCACTATGTAGCTCAGACTTCTCTGGAATTCACTGTGTGGCCCATGCTAGTCTCGAACTTGCAGCAATCCTCCTGCCTCAGCCTCCTGAGTGTTGGGATTACAGGTGTGTGCCACCATGCCTGGCTTCAATATACATAATTTAAAGTGACTTTTATTGTGGTAAAATACACATGACATAAAATTTCCCATTTTAACCATTTCTGAATGTCCAGTTTGATGGTATTAAGAAATAGCTGTACAATCATCACCACATTTCTCTCTCTTTTTTAAAATTGACTTTATTGGTACATTTTAGGTATGCGGTACGGTTACATTCATCACTGGGATCTTGTACCTTTACACTACAGGTCTTGGTTCTCATTTTTTCCCCTTGTCCCTGCCCTCCCTTCATTTACAAACTTCTCCCCTTCTCATTTACAAAAACTTCGTTTCCATTTTTTCATTTTCTCGTATTTTTTTTCTTTTCCCTTATTACCTTTTCCCTACCCTTTCCACTTTCCCTACACCTTTAGCCCTTTTCCACTCAGCCATAAAGAATGAGAAATTAGAGTCATTCATAGGAAAATGGATACATATTGAGGATATACTCCTAAGTGAAATAAATAAGTCACACATGTATAAATACCGAATAGTTCCTCTGGTTGAAAAAGTATAAAAGTACACAAGATCCTAATGAGATAATTGACATCACCACATCTCTTTCCAGAATATGTTTTGTCTTGCAAATGGAAGCTGCATACTCATTAAAGAATAATTCCCGATCCTCACCTCCAGAAAGCCCAGGCAGCCACAATTCTACCCTCTGTTTCTATTATTATAGTCACCAGAATCACCACACATGAGTAGAATCACTCAATATTCTATTGGATTTTAATTTGCTTATTTTACTTACAGAGATCCATCCATTCTGGAGGATATGTCAAAAGCACCTTACTTTTCGACTGAATGATAATCTTTTCTATGCATGTTGTGCATTTTGTTTTATCTGTTGATCCTCTCCATGACACTTTGGTGGATTCCACATTGTGGGTATTTCGCATAATGCTCCCATGAACACGGATGTGGGTGTCTCTTTAAGGACCCACTTGAAATTCTTTCAGTAAATGCTCAGAAGTAGAATTGATGGATTACATTATAATTTAGTTTTTTACCTTGTTGAGAAAACTAATAGTATTTTCCACTGTGTTACACAATGTTACATTTCCACTAAAACTGCTCAAAGGCTCAAATTGCTCCACTTTCTCAGAAAAAGGTGTTATTTTTTTGTTGTTTTAATAGGAGTCATTCTAATGGGTGAAAAGCGTGGTCTCACTGTGGTTTTTATTCGTGCACACCTAGCAATTAATAGTGTTGAGTATTTTTCACCATTCATATACCTTTAATGAAATGTTGACGCAGGCCTAATTTTAGTAAATTGAGTTTTCTTTCTTTTTCTTTTTCTTTTTATTCATCTATTTAGTTTTGCAGTACTGGGACTTGAACTCAGAACCTTGTGTTTCCAGGCAGTTACAGCATCACTGAGCTACATCCCCAGCTCCTCCTCTCTTTTTTATTTCTAGCTAAAAGTTAGCAATTTTTTCATCTTTTTAAAGAAAATTTAGTTTCATTGATATTTTCCTACTGTTTCATATCCACAGTTTGATTTCCTTTCTAATCATTTAGTTTACATTGAATTTGTCCAGGTTTGCATTTAATTTACCTTTTTCTAGTTTCTTAAGGTATAAAGACAAGTTGTCAATTGGAGATATTTTTTCATACATTATAGTTATAAAGTGGTACTGCTTTTTCTGTGAGCCACAATTGTTAGTATACTAGATTTTCATTTTTATTTGTTTTAAAATATTTTAAAAATTCTCTTGTGATTGTTATTTTCGTCTATTGATTTAGTGGCAGTGTAATTGGAATTAATACTAGCTTAAATTCAGTCACATATAAAAACATGGCTGCACTGTATCCCCAGTCATTGTAGTCATTAGAAAGGTATTTTTATTCATATAAAGAAATCTAAATTAATTTTAATGGATTCATTTTTAAAAATTATGTAACAATAAAGACTGTACAGTCTCCTGTTATAATACTAATTTTAAAATTGCCCATATGTTTATATCTACTGAGAGTTTTATTTCTTCATCAATCTTCAAGTTACTGTCGAGTGTCTCTCACTTTGTCATGAAGGTTTCCCTTGAGAATTGCTTGTAGGGTGGACTACAGGCAATAAACACTTTCAGAACTAGTTTAGGAATATTTTAACTTTCCCTTTACTTTTGAATAACAGTTTGGAAAATTATAGGATACCCATGTATTCCTTGAATTCTTTTTATTACAGTAACCATATTTTTAAGCTCTTGATCTTCCGATTGCTTTTTCTCTAGGCCTTTTCTCTCTTTTTTGATATTGACATTTTGTTCAAAAATTATTTCCTGGAGTTTCTCTGTGTCTGTTTTTAGTTCTTTGCATATCCTTAAGAGGGTTGTTATAATATTTAACAGTTTCTCCATCGGGCTTTTACAGGAGCAGTTTCAGTTTATGTGTTTTTCCTTTGAATGACAATATTTCTATAATCAGTTATCTTTGTAATGTCCAGTTGAATGTACAAACGTATTCCATTTGAAAATTGTATTTTGTTCCGTTTCTAAAGTTTTCTATTATTATTATTATTATTATTGTTTTTACTGTTATTATTATGTTGTCTCTATGCCAAGGTGTAGACTTAAGGTCTACTCAGTTGTTTTTTTTTTTTCTGAGCCTAGTCTTTTCCTTCAACATGTACAGTGACTTTTCATTTTTCCTTCTCAGTGGGATTGCTTTCTAACATCCTACATTTTACTGTCTGGTTCCTAAATGAGGAAAAGAGAAAAATCGATATTATAATCCAGACACTGGCATAGTAAATCCGTAGGAATCACTCTAGAGGGTCAATGGCCCTTCAGCATTTTCAGGGAGATCAACAATACCATGTCTTTTGTCTACAGTCTGCATTGCTACAATTAGAGTATCAGTAAAAAATCAGAACCCTGCACAGTACAGGGAAGAGACAGTACTTTTTGTCAAAAATGATTTCCACAAGCTGTGTGTGTTTCCTCTCCTGCCATGTGCCTGAGAGTAGAAAAGGATCGGTAGCCACTATTGTGCTAAGAGCTAAAATTTACCAAAGTTAACTACAATTTTTCACTCCAGCATTCCACTAGACATTGTAAGCTTTCAGTGCACCCTAGAATTCCAAACTATTTAGGTCAGACTGATCACTGCAGTGTAGCTTCTGTCCTTGTCAGATAACAAATTTGTTATTTCGCGGTTAGTTCTCTCCCAAGAATCTTTCTTTCTTTAATTTTATAAAACAAATGTAGAGTATACAATTAACATAATTTTTATATCCTTGTTAAATATTTAATTAGGAAATATACTTGGAGTTTCATTAGGTTAGTATACTAACCAAGTAGCTAGAACAATTTGTATTAGGTAATTCCATGGAGGCTTAGTAAATACAGAAATAGAGTCATTAGTATATGAAGTAAAATAATAATTCACTGTTGAGTATAAATAAAAATTAAACAAAAGGAAAAAATGACATTATTGATCATAAAATTTTCAGTAAGATTTTTCCTGATGAACTTTTGGTTGAAGAAAATTTAGATTTTTCTTCATAAATAATTTTGCTAAATGGTATTTGTAGGAAACTCCAGATCACACATCTTATTAGTGCATATATGTTCATTTTTTTAGTATTGTTTCCTTTTGTTTGAGCCTATTTTGGTAACACTACCCTCATTTTTAAGAGTTTATTGGTAGTTGTATCATAATATTCACATATAATATCACATGAAATCAGGACTGAATCAAAAGAGAGCAGTAGATTCATTTAAAAAATTTTATCATACCTTTTATCATTTTGCATCTAAGACAGCATGTATATTATCTCACTTTAACAGTTACATCTTGCTTCTTTCCACTTTTCAGTCTCCCAATTCTATCTTTTAGTGATTGGATGTGTCCAGGATACATTTCTCAGGCATGTTTTTTATTTTTGCTACTCATTTCCAAGATAATCTCATCTAGTCCCATGTCAATAATGATTCACTACATTTTATTACAGAAGGCATACAATTTATATCTTCATAGTAACCATATACTTTATCATTTAAATAGATATACTATTTTAGAGTGAAAGAAGACTTGGTGGGGATATTATTGTCCATGTTGATCTCATTTATTCAAATAATCTTAAACACCACCTACACCAGGACCCCACAAAGTTTAGTGTCAACTGGTGAGTGACTTAGGAACATGGATCATTTTGTCTATATTGCATCTATGTAACTTTGCCGGTGCAGTGTGAAAACATCAACAGACAACCTATAAATGAATGGACATGGTTCTTTCTCAATAAAACTTTAATGCTAAAAACAGGCAGGTAGTAAACATTAGCTGATAGCCCACAATTTGTTTATGCAAATCTACATACAATCTACTAATTGTCTAATTAGTACCTATTTCCAAACATATATCTGTATCTACAACATCATCTCATGGTACCAGATATATACGTCCAACAGTCTACTCAATACCTCTTCACAAATATCCAGTAAGTAGTTCACATATAAATATTTGCAAATAGAATACTTGATATGTCATTTTTACATCTTCCATTCCCTGCATGTTTCTATTTTAGTAATTGGCAGCTTCAGCCACCAAGCTGAAAACCTTGGAGTGCTTATGTTTAACCTCTCTCTTTCTATCACTATTGTTGTCCTGCACATCCGTAAATTTGGGTGCCTCTAACATCAAAATATATCTTGAATCTGACAACATCTAACTATATCAACCCTCTTTTCTTCTACCTCTACAACTGTCACATGAATGAAGCATACTACAGCTGGTCTTACACTCAATTTTATTTTTCCTTTCATCAACTCCACAAATTTGTCTTTAAAAAGATGAATCATGTAATCTCTCTTTCCTGATAAAAACTCTCAAATAGTTCCACACCACATTCATAAAAACATCTAGACACCTTTTTGTGGTCCTGTACTGATCTGTGAGTCCTACAGTCTTATAATAGTCTCTCAGTGACATTATCTTTTACAATTCTCCATCCTAACCCTAATTCTACTGTAGTCATAGCTTTAGCTGTGCTTTCTTGAATGTGCCAAACTCGTTGTTAACTCAGCTATTTTGTACCATCGTCTTCCCCACAATAAATTTCTCCAAATTTCACTCAGTTTATCCAAAGTTTAGGAGATTCCCAAGATTTCCTTGAAGCTCATTTGTTTGGCTGAAAACTTACACAACTCAGAAAAGTCATTTTACTCTTGGGTGCAGTATGTGTTCCTCAAGGATACTGATTTAATTTAGCATTGGAAATGACAGTGTGCAGTCCAGGAAAACCAGTGTCCTCTCCTACTGGAGAGCCCATATTTCTCCCAGAAACATTTTGTAACAACATGTATGAAGTATTGTTAGTAAAAGAATGCTCACCAAATACTCAGAGTCCAAAAAATCTTTCTGGAGACTGGCACAGACAGGTGACAACTGGTACATTGACCTCAATCTCCAGCCTGTTTAGAAGTTGAGCTGGTATCATGAGGCCATGATTGTCATCATAAATCATACTGCTAGTATCTGGTGCCATGCAAGGCCCAAGGTCCCAGAATAAACAAAGACTCGTAGGACGGGACATTCTGAGTGCTTAGAGTGACCTCCCCTGCCAGCAGTTGGGAACAAATGTCCATGGCTTACTGTGGACAGTGTTGATCACTCACTACACACTGTCCTTTATGTGATCCAAATCATGGATTAAAACTTACTGAGAAAGTTTCTCAAATCACATATTGTAAATAGCTACTATTTCCATCACTCATTCCTCTTTCCGCTTTGTCTTTTTACTGCATTCCTCTTACCCCAAAGTGTTATTTCGTTATTTAATATCATTTTTCTACCAATTAGAAAAAGAGCTTTTTGAGGAAAGGAATTTCCTGTCATTCACTATTGCTTCTCAATGAATTAGATCTTGAAGAGACATTTCCAACGTGTGAACATAAAAACAGATTTAGAATAATTTAGGGTATATAACCTATGTATGTGCCTGTCTCATAATCTATAGTCATCTTTTGAGCTAGCATGAAGTTTACATTTCAGATGAGAGCAGAAAGAAATAGTATTCAGAAATTATCATTTTTTCCTCCAGTACAATTTTTATCACATCAAAAGTAAAATATTAAAGAGACTTGTTTTCATTCTGTTGAGAATTATAAAAATTTGGTAAATGTCATGTATTCAGAAATTTGAATGTGCTTTTGTAATCGTTTTTAAAATAAATTATTAATCAAAGCTTTATTAAAGATTAAGAACATTTAATATTTTATTGAAATTATAGAAGTTATAAAAGATTGGTTTGTTAAGACCCCTCTAGTCTTTTAAACTTGAAATATTTATTTTTTCATTATATACCTAAGTCATTAACTCTGTAGAAAACAGGAGAGCAAACTTTTAGACTCAAATGCAAGGTCATTTTGATAAAAATGATATTTTAATAGAAAATTGACAACTTTTGAAATAAATTGAATTTTGGTGGACTTCACTGAGAGATTCATGTGCAGAAAGCTATATGCACTGCAATTTCTCAAATCTGAATATGAACGTACAAGTGCACTAAGAACGCCCTCTGAAAATACAGTAAAGAATTTCATTACACTCATACACTTTTTCACTAACTGTAAGAGGATGACAAAATATTCCATTGTACTCTTCCTTTTGCAAATGATTCCATTTCAGCTAAATATATACACATGAAAGAATAATGAGAACATATCTTGAGATGGAGATTTTACATTATTCTTTATTGAGTATTATTATATATGAACATATTTTTCTCTACCCCTGTTTGTAGGAAAATTAGCTTATGCTTGTATTAGTGGCAAGAGAGGATGTTGTCACAGTGTGAGAAAAAATAATTCTGTGTGAGTGTCACAGGAGATAGTTCACTTAATGAGCAACAGGAGGGTCATCTGTAGTTTGATTTTTCAGGGAGACAAATGTAATCTGTGGTGTGTAGCTTTTATAATATTTATTTGATTATTTAAGTAAGCAAAAGTGCCATTATTTTGACCGTGTAATATTATATAAGTCAGATGCTAGAAAAAAATAAGTAGTGTAAATTATGAAAATGATTTGGACATTAATAAAATAAAAATAAACTTACAACTTTCACTTCAGCATTATCACAGTCTTAGAACTGGGAGAACCATTAAAATTAAAAAAAATTTTATCTTTTCCAATGAGATTTTTAAAAGTTTATCTTAGTATTAGAAAACATGCTTACAGATAAAAGGCTCATTTTTTTTCCTCTTTCTTTTTCTTTCTCCTCCAGTGCTGGAAATTGAATCTAAGACTCAATGTGCTAGGTAAATACCCCTCCACCCTATTTCCCCTGACCCCTGACTTTAAAGTCACTGCCTTGCTAAATTGCCCAGGCTGTCCTCAAACTCACAATCCTCCTGCCTTAGACTCCTGAGTAGCTAGGATCACATCTTCGCTTTAATAGCTGTTAAATAATAATAAAAAAAATAATAAATGACTTTTTCTAGGTTGGAGAGTGTGCTTCAATTTGTGTATATTTTGAATTGTGTGCAATATATTTTTTTAACTTTGAAAGACCTGTAATCTAGTTTTCCTTTCTAAACCTAATGTTGCCTGGTGTATGAATTTCCCTTTTCAATACCTATGCAGCTCGTATAACTTGCAGATCAATTCCTCTCTGTCACTCTACTCTTCTACTGGCCTCAAGACAATCACATGGCACACGCTACTTTTTGTCATCATTATTGTTAAATTTAGTTGTCTGGCATATCCTCCAGAGAAGATCCACAAAAGGGATCTTCCTGAAAATCCTGATTCCAAATTTAAGAACCCAAATCTTGAAGCAACAGAAATTTACTCAGTTATTTTTGGAAGAGTAGATTAAAAAAAAAAAGTAGTAATCGGAACTGAAACTATTTAAAGATGTTCTCTGGTGCCTGAGAGCTTAAAAAAAAAAAAATCCTGTTTAGAATGGGTGTGGTGGAGCATACCAGAAGTGTCCACCTACTTGAGAGGCTAAGGCAGAAAAAATCAAGTTCATCCCCCTGGGCAATGTCACCAAGATCCTGCCTCAAAATAAACATTTTTTAAAGTAGAGTGTTTGTTGATATATATGAGACCCTGATTTTATTTATTTATTTATTTATTTTTGTTCATTCAGTTTATTGGTACATTTTAGGGATACAGTACAGTTACATTCATCATTGGGATCTTGTACCTTTACATGACAGGTCTTGGTTCTCATCTTTTCCCCTTGTCCCTGCCCTCCCTTCACTCCCTCCTCCCCTCCCCACTTAAAAACATTTCATTTCCATTTTTTCATTTTGTCATATTTTTTCTTTTCCCTTTTCCCCTTTCCCCTACCCTTCCCACTTTCCCTACACCTTTAGCCCCTTTCTTCCTATTTCACATGGTCAATTATCTCATTAGGATCTTATGTACCATTATAGTTTTTCACACCAGAGAAACTATTCGGTATTTACACATGTGTGACTTATTTATTTTCCTTAGGAGTATATCCTCAATATGTATCCATTTTCCTATGAATGAATCTAATTTCTCATTCTTTATGGCCTACTCTGATTTTTATCTCCAGTATAAAAATCCAACCAAACAAACAAAAATCTAGATCTTTATATTGCTTCAAATATCCATTCCCATGGAGGTCTTCTGGTTGCTCTGGCACAGAAACCATTTGCTAGCATAGCATGTGTCCCCACTCCTTGGTAGCGTTAGTGAGTCTGACACGTTGTTTCCTCATTTTTCCGCCTGTCCTCCTTTTCCTGGACTATGCAGGTAGCTCTTACTGACCTTCCGGGTCAGCAGCAGTGTTTCCTCACTGAGAGCCAGTAATGTCTCGTGCATTTTCTTAATACAAGGCCTACTTTGGTACCTGTCAGTAAGTTGTTTCAAGTGCCCCAGCGGAATACTAAAGCAATGTTTCCACATAGAAAATAACATAATTAGAAATAAAAAGGGAATGTTCCCCCCAGAACTTTCACATGTTGCTTTCACCTTTTGCTGAGTTAAAATAAGTCACATCTCTCCATATATTTGCCACCAGCGTTGAGCACTTAAAAAGCATAAGAGTACAAGAGAGGAAGGAGGAAGATGTGTGCTTGCCCATTGTGCCAAGCCGCTTCAGGAGTGAAAATGTCCACGCCAGAGCCATGAAACAGTTTTTGCAAATGTGCGGAGTCCTGGATTTGAAGTATTCAGCCAACACAGGACTGCAGCTTTTTGTTATACATTAGATGGAAGTCAAATCGTTTTCATAATGGTGGGGTCCTATGTTATTGTTTCAGGCTCCCTGCCTCCTCTGTAATACCCCGTCCTCATTGTTCGCCTTCCCACGAGTTGCTGCTTCTGTCTTCACTGACCTAAGGATATAGGTCTGCATAGCCAGGGTTCCTGGCTGCTTCCAGACTACCTTCTCAGGGGGTCCTCTTGACCCCCTTATTAAAGATTGCATCCTGCATGACCAATGGCAGCTATTGATCCGATTTATGCTACAGGTTTTCCATAGCATTTAATATTTCATAAAATACATAATTAATTTGATTACTTTTTCTGATAAAAAGATGAATGTTTTATTTTATAAAATTTTGGTAGAGAGCAATCAGATTAAGATTAGCACAAAGGAACAGCAATGACAGACAAATATAAATTTCTGTGCTTGCTATTATTCATAGAAACAGATATTAAATGAACATATAAAATATAAACACAAAGCAAAAATAAAAGTATTTATATCATAACTAATATAAAAAGGAGCAAGAGAAGGTGGTTCATCATTATGAAATTACCAAAAATGTAATAGTTGAAACAGATAGGAAATTGCTATATCCAATGACTCTGTACTGAAAATGAAAAAGCAAATTAATTTATAAATAAAGTCATTCTTGGACAGATTTTGAGGATTCAAAAGGAAAGTAATAGAGGATGTTAGAAATACAATAGATATAGAAGATTTTATTTTTGAATGTATTTCTGTCCTATAGAAACAGGGGAGGAGGGGTTGAAGGGAGGGCAGGGACAAGGGGAAAAAATGAGAACCAAGACCTGTCATGTAAAGGTACAAGATCCCAATAATGAATGTAACTGTACTGTATACCTAAAATGTACCAATAAACTCAATTAAAAAAACAAAAGATATTCTATTTGATTTATTGTTAATACTGTACTTACCCATTAAAGCAAAATTGTTTAAGAGCGATTTTTAAAAAATTAATATATACCAAATGTAGAGGATGGTGCCTGTTTAATAAGTATTTATTTGTTTGTTCGGTACTAGGGATCAAACTCAGGACCTTGTGCTTGCGAGGATGGTAGCAGAACCACTGAGCTATATCCTTGGTCCAATAAGTTTTTTTTTTCTTTTATAGAGTTTATTGGTACATTTTAGTTATACAGTACAGTTACATTCATCATTGGAATCTTGTACCTTTACATGACAGGTCTTGGTTCTCATTTTTTCCCCTTGTCCCTGCCCTCCCTTCACCCCCTCCTTCCCTCCCCATTTACAAACACTTTTATTTCCATTTTTTCATTTTGTCATATTTTTTCTTTTCCCTTATTATCTTTCCCCTACCCTTCCCATTTTCCGTATGCCTTTAGGCCTTTTGTTCCTGTTTCACTTGGTCAATTATCCCATTAGGATCTTATGTACTATTATAGCTTTTCACACCAGAGAAACTATTTGGTATTTACACATGTGTGACTTATTTATTTCACTTAGGAGTATATCCTCAATATGTATCCATTTTCCTATGAATGAATCTAATTTCTCATTCTTTATGGATGAGTATTTTTAACTAAATGAAATATCAAATCTTGTGGAAGTCTCTTCGTCTCTTTCACCTCCATTTCCTGGTATGTAAAACAGAGATCATAAGAATTCCTAAGTTAAAATGCTGTTGCAGTTTAAAAAATGAGATGATTCATAGAGAAGCATTAGCATACTGACAGATGCATCAGAGTGCATTAATAAGCATGCATTAACAGTTTTATTGTTTTTCAAATATTCAATATTCAGTAATTTAAGTTCTTAACTATTATGCTTACAAAAAGGAAAAAGAAAGGTTCAAAACCCAGGAAAAGGATTTGTAAATGGATTCTATTATGTAGTTGTATGTTAACATCAGAAAATTTAAATTAATAAGGACATTTTATAACATAAAACTGGTGTTGGAAATATTAGAGTATTAATGAAATATTTTCCTGATATTTCAATTATCTTCTTTCTTTTTCAGTGTGGAAGATTAAACTCAGTGCCTTCATATTTGAGGTGCATTCCCAGATCATTTAAAAAAACTTTTTTAAAAATTTTGGGACAGGGTCTTGCTAAATGGCTGATTGTTGTGTCCTGCCTCAGCCTCCCAGATAGTATTACATGCGTGCCACTGCACCCAGATCAATGACAGCAATTGAAAATGCAATTCATAATTGTTTAACTCACCAGAGCTCTAAGTCTAATGTCATGTTTATATCAAATCTCATCTGACAAAAAACAAATTACCATTAAAACTTAAGGCACATATTTATGTCACCCTCAACACATGAGTGGCTAAATACCGTTTTCTGTATGCCCTTGGCTTCCAGTGCTGGCATATGGCAGGAAGTGGGAAGAAAGCTTCTGTTTCAAAGTTTTAAACACCCTGCCAAATTTGCTGCCTTCACCAGTGTAATGTAGCTCCACAGATATTTCTCCTACCAGCTGGCACAACTATCATGATCAAGAAATAAACAGACTTGATCAAAGACATTTTATAAGTAATTCTGTGAAAGGTGCTATCTTTGGAAAGACTATGTTGACCTTTCCAAATATAGCAGCTGTACACAAATCCTAAAGTAGTTACCTTCTGAACAAATAATAATTAAGAGGATGGTAAAGATGTTTTCATGTGCCACATGTAGAGGATGGTGCCAAATCTTAAACAAGAGGAGTTGGACTATAATAATAAATGTTCTCTATGCTAGAAGAAATGTTGACATTTACACCCAGTGGAATATTGCTATGTCATAAAAAAGGACGGATATAAGTCATCTGTAGGAAGATGGAAACACTTGAAAGCATAATATTAAGTGAAATAAATCAGGCACAAAAGTTTAAGTATTTGTCATATGATAAACTCAAAGTGTAAATAAATTAAGGAAAAAATAAATTTAGATAAGAGAAAATGAGAAGACAGGGCTTTTGCATAAAGTAAGGTGGACAAGAAGGAAGGAAAGGAGATGGTAAAAAGGAAGGAAAGTGATGAGCAAAAAGTTGATATATAAGATGTAAGTATACCAACTCCTCACAATAGTGTCATCATTGTGCACTGCAAATATTTACTAATAAAAAATAAAGGGCCTAGGATTTGGCTCAGTGGTTCTGCCACATGCCTTGCAAGCTCAAGAACCGGGGTTCGATCCCCGGTACCAAACGAAACCAAACCAAACAAAAAACAAATAAAACTTAAATTATATATTCAATGCATAATTTAACTTATAAAAAGTTATGAATGTGGTACACATTTTTTAGGGAATAAAATATTGGTGTAGTTAAGAAACAAACTCGATATTTACACATGTGTCCCATTTATTTCATTTAAGAATATAGTCTCAATATGCATCCATTTAGCTGTAAATGGTTTTTAGTTTCTCTTTCATATTCCATTTTATAGCAAAACCACATCTTCTATATCCAGTCTCCAATTAATGGGCAATTGGACTGTAATAAGAAAAGGAAAAAATGGAAACAAAGTATTTGTAAATAAGGAAGGGTGGAGGGTATGATGGGAGGGCAGGGGTATGGGGAAAAATGAGAACCGAGACCTGTCATGTAAAGGTACAAGATCCCAATGATGAATAAAATTGTACTGTATACCTAAAAAGTACCAATAAACTCAATAAGGAAAAAAAAAAAGAAAGAAACTCAGCACTTCCTTTCTCAACTGAACTCAACGTACTGAAGGTGTAATTGTCTTTTCTCAGTGCTGAGATGCCTGGACTCTGATTCATCACCTGGAGATATTTTTCCATTGTCCATAGAACAGATGAGCCTTTTACTCACTTCTTCATGTTCAAGTCTCTATCTCTTCCTATTCTTAAAAAATTTAACATTCTAATTAAATTTTCCATTGATTATCTTTGTTCATTTAAAATTTTGTATTTTAATGTAATGCAAGTAGATATTAATTTAAAACATTATAGCCATTCTATGAAAAATAATTTTTATAACAAAAATAATTAGAGAATTAACAATAGTACCTTTACATGCCAGGTCTTGGTTCTCACAAGATCCGAGTAATGAATGTAACTGTACTGTCTACCTAGAATGTACCAATAAATTCAATAAAAGAAAACAATAGTAAATAACATCTGTATTTAGTGTCTGTAAGATCTGTGTAGTGATTTTAGAAGAATGTATCTTCCCTTGCTAATTTATCTCTCGATTTATTTCCTAACAATGCTATACTTCTTTTTTTCATAAAACATTTTAATTATTAACAAAGTATCTCACACTTTTTTTTTTTTTGTATTGGGGATTGAACTCAGGACCTTGCTCTTGTGAGGTAGGTGCAGTGCCACTGAGCTAAACCCCTAGCCCTCACACTCTTTTGAAAGGACTGGTATCTTTCCACTTTCCACTTTGTGAAACGAGGATTTCTATGTCTCTAGACATCTTTCCTTTAACTTTTACTTTAATAGTGAAGATATTTATATTTTTCTATGTTAATAATACCTGACTGTTTTTTCATCTATAGCTTGTTCTAACGGTAGACAATTGCAAATTTTTACGATTGTGGACCTGTTGTTTAATTCAGAACTAAGTGTTGTGTGGATATAGGTATACTTCCTTTTATTGTTATGGTCACACCAGCCATTCTATTCAATAGCCAGTGAATATTCTTTCTATCAAGGGAAGATGAGGGTTTACTTTTCATATTTTATGAACTCTTAAAGTCATTTTAACTTCCTACTTATATGGTATTAGAACAAGATTCTATTTTGTAACACTACATTCATCACCTAGCACTTTCTGATTATACTTGTATTTCCTTCTTGCAAAAAATGTAATTTCTAATACCACCTATGGCAGGAGAGAATTTACTAAGTGAATTTACCATATTACAAGAATTTATCAGTTTTAAATTTGTTCCAGTAATAGAATAAAACAAAATATTAATTTAACACTGCATCAGATCCCTAGGGATCTTTTTTAAGAGACAAAGGAGAAGTGGAAATGTAAGACCAGGAGAAGATAAATTCATATTTTTAGTGTTTATTGTCATTTTCTGGAATCAATATACAAATAATGTCCTTTGATGCAAGCAAATCTAATAATTTTAGATTAATGAATATTACTTGTCAGCTTAAAATTTAGAACTTGTTATGATATAGATTTCTAGATTTACACTATTCTCAAAGGCTCTTTAATACCTCGCTCCACAGTAATGCTATTTTGATGCCTGTTTCTATTTCATTTTTATGAACATGTCTTTACAGAACATGCATTTTACAATCATCCTGGGGACTTGGGTATATGCATGCAATATCGCTTGCTTCCTTTTTTAAACTCTTTCCTCTTCCTCTAAATCCCTTTTCCCCATTTTCATTCTTTGTTGATATTATTAATCTTAGCTCATGTTTGTGACACATAATGTTTACATTTATTGAGGTTATAAGGTAGCTAGCTGTACATGGATATCTTTGTTCTACTTATTTTTATTTCTATTTTCCTTAACCTCTTATCCTTGGTCGTTTGGAGCCCTTCTGGTTTTCAAGAGGTCCATCTCCTTGTCTCCCTCTATCCATCCTCCTTTGGTATTTTTACTTTGCCTTAAATATAGTATTCAAACCTGTGTTTCTGGCTTATTTCATCACCATAATATTTCCCAGTTGCATCCATTTTTTAAACAAATTTGTCATTCTTTATAGCTGAGTCATATTCAATTTTATATAGATGCCACATTTTCTTTCTTCATCTGTACTGGTGAGTACAGAGGCTTCTACCAGGATTTAGCTATATCATGAATTGTTCTGCTATAAACATTATTTGATACCTGTTTCTTGAAGATCTACCTATCTACCCTTCAATTTTTTCCTCATTTAATGACATTTTCTTTTTGCCATTTATGTATAAAATACACAACAATTCTTCCATGTGTGGATGTTTTATTTATTTTTTCACGTGGATGTTTTAATAAGTCACCTTGTTGGATCCTCAGTGCTCAGTGAGTCTGCTCCCTCTTATAAAATTATATTTCTTTTGTGTACATATTTTTATGTCACATAAAAATCATTTTTTAGTTTTTCCAAAGCACTTATTCTCTCTCTCTCTCTCTCTCTCTCTCTCTCTCTCTCTCTCTCTCTCTCTCTCTGTTCCTATTCTCTATCCTTGTATTACAAAGCTAGAATTTTGAAAGGCCCTTGACTTCATGATAGCCTCTCATTTAATGATGGGTACGCATTCTGAAAAAATATGTCCTTAGGAGATTTGCTTGTGTTAAGGTTATAGAATTTACTTACACAAATCTTACTTATTAGATGTTATAGCTAAGTGTACACACCTGGACTCTGGACATTGCTGCCAATATAATATTGCATAGTTTTACAGTAAGCTTTTTTTAGTAAGTAGAACACTATAAGATAAGAAAAAACGTTAGTGCAGTAAATAGGTTTACACCATTATAACCATGAATGGAGACTAGTACATAACACTATCACATTACAATGGTTATAGCATTTCTAGGTGATAGAAAATTTCCCACTCCATTGTAAGTTTATAGGAGCACACTCACACACACAGCCTATCACTGATCACAACACAGTATACACAAACGACTCTACTTAATGCACACAGTATCATCTTGTGAAAATATTCTTTGCCTTTCAAATTAAACTTTGTTTATTCTGGTCATTCTGAATTTGCAGTCATTTTTAACTCTAATTTTTAGGAATGAAGGTGTACTTTTGAGCGGAAACTGTTAAATGGTAAGTCTTGGTAATTGATACCTTCTCATTATTGTCAGGTGTGATCATCTTATACTATGGAGACCTCTGTCATAAAACGCTTATGCATGCCTTAGCAACTCTATTTGTGTCCTGACAATGCATTCAAATTTTACAGGGATACTTTATATGAGGATATGGTCATGTTTTTGTTCTCTTAGTGGAGTGTTAGTATGTGTGGGTTTGTAGATTTGTGAGCAAGAACTAAATAAATTCTAAATCTCATGATTTAGAATTCTTGCTATTTTTATTAAAGACTAATAATGAATATTCCAAATTGGAGTTCCCTGCTCTCCAGTTTTAGTCTATAGCTTTTTAGAAGAAAGATAAACTCATTCATATGTGTGTTTGTATGTGAAAGAGCGGAAGGGAAGGAGGTATCCGTGGGTTATTAGTGCCTCCCTGGAACAATATCAGTAGTTTGCTTTTTCTGGAATATTTAATTAAATTGTGAATACTTTATAATAAATTAATCACAGCGGATTCCCATTACATGGTAAAGAGAAGCTACAGTGACAGGCAAAAGAATTTTTGAAAATTTATTTTTCAAGCAGCTCACATAATTTTACTTAATGCAAAGAAGAAATTATCCATCATTTTCCCTTACAACTTCATTGAATTGCCAAGTGTGCCTAATTAAACAAAGATCATGGAAATAGCAACACCTCAATCTATTATTTATGCAAACATTTGTAGAGCAGAAAATTGTAAATTAACATTACATCAAATTTTACAAATATTGTGTAATACATGTTTACGGATCAGCACAAGATTTTGTGAGAATATTGTTAGCACATATAATTAAAGATCAGAAGATTCAGTATGCAGCACCAAAAGTAAAAAAGAGGAAAAGACAGTAGTATTTTTCATAACTTGATTATTTTTCAATTCTTCATTAGAAAAAAAAGTTCAGGTAAATATAATTCAAGCTTTAACCAGAGTTACTAAAATAAATAATTCCTAGTAAGAAGTTATTTGTGCCATATTATTTTTGACCAGCCATATTTCTACTTAACATATACACTTAAATTTCAACAATTAACTTTTTTTCTTTTTTCTTTTTTTTTTTTTGGTACTGGGGATCGAACTTAGGGTCCTTGAGATTGCAAGGTAGGTGCCAGAACCACTGAACTAAATCCCTAGCCCTCAATAATTAATTTCTAAATTTTAGAGCACTTGTTTGTTCCCACATTCAGTGAAAGTTTCTTTAGAACCCTTTTCTTGGAGCTACTTAGAAAACCAGTCCTGAAAATTGTCATCATATTACAAGTATTTATTTTTCAGTGTTGTGATATTATTTTACTGTTGACTAGGTACAGTATTATGGAGAAATATTTCATAGTATCTTAAAATTCATTCTGAATATCTTACAACAGCACATTCACTGTATCTTAAATATATTAAATATCCCTATGTATAGAGCTCTAAAAAAAAAACCAACTAGAAAATACCTAACAAACCTTTTGATAATTGGGTAATTTAAGGGAGAAGTGGAAAAGTTATTATAGGATAAGCATTTCTTCTCTCCTTGCCTTAAATTAATTAAAATTTGGAAAACAAAGAGCATCAAGTTCAGCAATCCAAGAGATAAGAGCCACTTGAAATATTATTTTTAAAAAGTCTTTTTTACAGAAGATTTTTTAAAAAGATGTAACTTCATTTAACCTGCATTAGTTCCTGATTTTTCCCTCTAGTGAGCATTCTCTAACTTCTTTCTTAAGCACCCCAGACATTTATTTGATGCTTGCTTAAATAAAATTTATATAGAAAGATTGGGATCTTTATTGTTTGCTTTGGGAGCCCCTGGGAAATTTCACAAAGGCACTGAACTACAAAGAGTTCCACTCTAGACATATCAAGAATAGATATCACAAGGCCACTTTGGGGACTTAGCCTAAAGATTTGTCTCTAATGAAATCAAGTCCCTCCTTTAAAAAAATGTTCAGTATGTTGTAGCTGCCATGCGAAAACAGCTGACATTTAGGAGGATATTTAATGCTCTGGTATCTTGGAACACATAAATACTTAGAGATTTTTAAAATTCCATTTTGAAGTTTTCAGTACTGGAATACTTTCAAGTCTAAAGTTTGCAGCCAGGAAAATCTATGTCACGTTCCTCAAATTGGACTCTGTTTCCCTCATAGTTAATCTTCAACTTTGGTTTGTGTTTCTCTATCCACTTCTGTATTTCTCTCTCTTGCCTCTCTGGCTACATTGACCATTTGGTCTTTTGCCCCTATGACCTCTTTGGGCTCCATTTGAGTGCTGACTACACCCTTCTCCTCAGTCTTTGCTTTGATAGCTGCTGTAGCTTGTTTGAAGACTGAAAATCTTTCTGTTCTCATCATGGTGATTGTCCTCACCACATACTAAGGAGGTGCTATTAGATTTATCTCCACAGGCATAATTTCCACACAACAGTTCAAACCCGTTTTCAGGGCTTTTGCAGCACCGATCCCCCATAACCATTTCAAGCCACTTCACTGTCTATTCCAGTTTTGACAACCTGTGGGGTCAAATGCCTATTAATATTATTAATGAGTATTTCCCTTTCATCTACACTGAAATCTAAACTATCCAAAGTAGATGGGTCTGAGATTGTATCAGATCCAGCTGGGCACCATAGAGGGTCTCTTTTATGTGTCAAAGCTCCAGGCAGTCCTTTGGAGAAGAATTTCTGCTGCTTATCCTTGCTGTGTGTAATGCAGTACTTCAACAATATGACCAAGAATGTTGTCAGCAAGGAGTGTCCAACTCCTAGACCTAAGCAGATAGTAATGTGATCCCAGGAGGAGGTGACTTTTACCATTTTGACTGATTTTAGGGATATTTTTCATGATTCAGCTGTGCAGTACTCTAGGATAGAAAGCAAAGGTAACAATGGGATGTTGTGTAGGGGAGAGCACAGTGTAGACCTATATGTATCTCCTGTGCCTATAGAAGGAAGTCAGTCAAATCAAAACCTGCCTGAGGCAGAAGAATCACCAGTTCAAGCCCATTCTGTGCAACTTAGTGATTAAAGAGAACTCACCTCAAAATAAAAAACCAAACAAAAGTCTGGGAATGTAGTTCCGTGTGGTGCAAGGCTCCAGATTCAAACCCCAATGCACACACACACACACACACACACAAAAAAAAAAAAAACCTGTGTTTCACACATTATATGTGTTGTGTGATTTGGCAAATAAAACACAGTGATTATTGATAACATATGCCTGTGAAAACAGACATTTATTGTTATTAAGTGTATATATAACATTGTAATATAAATAATGTAAATTTTATTTAAATATTGAACTTAGACTACTAGGATAATTTTGTAAAATGATTTGGTGAGTGTGAAAATAAAGAAAGGAAATTTTGTTACTTATATATGTTTATTATATTTTATATGAAGTACAAGGCAATTCTTCATTCAGTGTAGTACAGGAAAGACAAATGTTAGACACTAATCCTAAAACCGATTTTTGATTTTGTAGATTTGTCTTCACATTTGATTTGTTCCCCTGGAGAAAACTCTGCTTTTTCAACAGATCAATAGATGTTTTCTTTTTTAATTCAAATGACAATCACACATTCATTCCTGCCAATTTGGGTAACAAACCTTCATAGAACAGATAGGTCTTCTGGGTTACCCACCAGGGAGAAGCACAGCTTCTGTGTTGCTGTGAAGCAAGTTGTCATAACCTCCTGTTTCAGCAACAGGCCTTCTCTTCACCATCACTGTATCTTTAGCCTCGGGGAATTTGTTCGGTAAAATCCTCAGTCTAGGCCTGCCGTTCCCAAGTATGTGTATGAATCTCCCACTGGGGCCCTACACTCTGTTCTTTAACCCAGGCACCAGACTTATACCAGCTACTGATCCTTTTCAGTATGATCTTTGAGAGTCTTCTCTTTTGATTTGATAATCCAGCTGGAAGGGACTATCTTCTACCATCCTAGAGAGGCCTACTAGAAGTTTTGTCATAGGTGCCTTGTCAACTTTCAAGACTGAAGGGAACTGGTTCTCATGAACTTAAGTCCTTCAAAAAATATTTTAACAAATCAAAGATGAGACAAAATATAAAAAGAATGATCCACAATGAAGGAAAGTGTGAAAATACAATTTAATATTGAAAATAAAAGTAACACACTATATCAAAAAGAAAGAAAACTGTTATGATGTTGTCAACAGAAGCAGAAAGAGCATTTTGTAAAATTAAACATCTATTCATGTCTAAAAAGAATTGTCTTAGTAAACTAGGAACGATTTCCTTGACCTCAAAAATAGCACATAGAGCTAATGTCATACTTAAGAAAGATTGAATGCTTTTTTTTTTTTTTTTTTTTTTTTTAAGATTGGGAATAAGGCAATGATGTCTGATCCTAATACTCTTATTCTCAATTCATTAATTTCAAGCTTTTGAAGTAAAAAAGAGCAATAGATAAAACATACATAAAAATAAAACTATTTGCAGAATATAATTGTGTATCTACAAAATCTCAATGCCTCTATAGATAAAATCATTATTGCATCTGATAAGTACACAATAAAGTTGCATTTATATACACTGAAGATAAAAAATTGAAAAACAAAATTAAACATGCAATGCCATTCCTAGTTATGTGAAAACAAACAAAAAATTGGGTGCAAATTTAATAAAATATTTATACAAGTTGTATGCAGGAAATTATGAAATGTTTATGAAAGAAATGAAAGGTGGTTTTGTATTTGTAGATATATACTTGTTCATGCTACAGTAATCAATATAGTGTGATATTGCCAAAGAAAAGACGCATAGATCAATGACAACAAATACAGAGCCCCAACATATACCCACACAAATGTGTCCATGTTAACAATAAAAAGAAATGTTATTAACATATTAGACAATTTATGAAACTCAGGAAAATTAATGTAGAGTGAAAAAAAAATAGTACATGCTCCAGTTCCTGAAAACAACATAATATAGATTGGAAGAATTGATGAGTAATTATCAGAGATTAATTAAATGTGAAGAGTGATATTGGTTTTCAAGTAACTTGTGATAATGGTAGAGACAAGCATTTGACTGATGGTTTGGTTACATCAAGATGTTCCTATGAACTTACCCACACCCACCAAACAGAGTGGGGAGGAGAGAAAATGTATACTGGAGAAATCTGATTAACCTCTATAGATTTATATTAGCATGAATTTCTTGAGATTGCTACTATATCTTAACTATGAAGATAATACAGGAGGGTAAGTCTGGGGAATGAGTGTTGTATAGAATTTTCTGTGCTATTCTTTGCAACTTCCTCTACATTTAAATGCTCTTCTAATTAAGGTTCAAAATATTAAAAGAATATATAAAGAATTTAAAAATATCAGATCCCTCAAATATAAAGACCTAATTAAAAAATGGGCATCTGAAATGAACAGACATTTCTGAGACAGAGAAGTAAAAGCACCAATAATTTGCAAATGTGGTGTGAGGTAGGGATCTGTATTAATTTTAGATTTTTAGAAGTGCTGAAAAATTTACCACAAAACAAGCAGTTTAAAACAGCAAAATCTAGCTAACTCATAATCCTGCAGGATGGAAGTCCAAATCAAGGCACTGATGATAATGATTTTTTTAGAAGATTTGGAAGCCAAGTCTGTTCCATGCCTCCTTCATCTTTGATATTTAGCAACCGACCTTTGTGTATCTTTATAACAGCAATGTTTTAGGAATGAAAATGGTGAAGTCACAAGAGATTCAGCAGAAATCCAGAGGATCAATAATTGTTACTTCAAGAACCTTTACTCAAATGAAATAGAGAACATAGAAGAAATGGACATACGTATGAATGACCAAATATAAACAAAGAAGATATGAAAATTCTAAACACTGCAATTACAATCAGTGAAATTGAAAATTTAATTAAAAATTTACCAACAAAGAAAACCCCAGGTCCTGATTGCTTCACTGCTGAATTCTACGTGACATTTAGAGAATAACTAATTTTTAAATTTTTCAATGAAATAAAAGTGAAACAATACTTCCAAATTCATTCCTGGAAGCAAGTGTTGCTTTGATTCTAAAACCAGGGAAAGACCCAACCAAAAAAGAGAACTGCAGGCCAATCTCCCTAATGAATACAGATGCAAAAATACTCAATAAGATTATGGCAAACAGAATAGAGAGAGTCATCAAGAACATTGTACACCATGATCAAGTAGAATTTATCCCAGGGATTCAAGGATGATTCCACATATGTATATCAATAAATGTAATACACTATATCAACAGAGTCAAAAACCATATGATCATCTCACTAGATTCAGAAAAAGCATTTAACAAAATTCAACACACATTCATGATAAAAAATCCAAAGTAAAATTGGAATAGATGATCTGTATCTCAACTTGATGAAAGTTATCTATGAAAAACCAATGGCCAAAATCATTCTCAATGGCTAAAAACTGAAAATCTTCATGCTAAAATCAGGAACAAGACCAGGATGTCCACTATCACCACTCCTCTTCAATATAGTATTGGAAACATTAGCCACAATACTTACAAAGAGTAAGAAATCAAATCAATAAAGCTAGGAAAGGAAGAAGTTAAACTATCATTATTTGCTGCAAATATGATACTGTACATAGAAGGCCCAAAGAACTCCACCAAAAGACTTCTAGATTTGATTGAAAGATTCAGTAGAGTAGCTGGATACAAGGTAAATACTCAAAAGTCAATAGCATTCTTATACATCAATAAGTCTCACTGAGAGTGAAATTAGGGAAACAATCCCTTTCACAACAGCATCAAAAAAAAAATTAAATACATAGGAATCAATCTAATGAAGGAAACAAAAGTCCTCCACAGTGAAATCTACAGCACTCCGAAAAAAGAGTTTGAAGAGGATATAAGAAAATGGAAAGATATCTCTTGTTCTTGGGTAGGAAGAACCAATATAATGAAAATGGCCATACTTCTAAGACTGCCATACAGATTCAATGCAACCCTATTGAAATCCCAATATTTCATATTGCATATTTCGTAGAACCAGAGAAAACAATCTGAAAATTCATTTGGAATCAGAAGAGACCTAGAATAGCAAAAGCAATTATAGGCACCTTAGATTGAACTCAGGACCTTGCACTTGCAAGGCAGATGGTGGAACCTTGAGCTAAATCCCTGGCCTAACTAAATTTTGAGTAATAAACTACACTTGTGCAACTAAAATGGCCCACAATTTCTTTTTAATTTTCAGAAATTTACTTTTAGTCTTCATAATATCTCACTTGTTTTGCTCTCTTAGGATTTGTATTGTTGTCTCCTGGTGTATTTCTGAGAATGATAATTTGTTCTTTCTCTCTGTCCCTCTCTCGACTAGCCTTTCTAGCCTTTTTCTTTATTAATCTTTGCAAAAAGTACAAGATTTTAATTTGGTTGTTGTTCTGTATTATATATTCCTTTTCTTCTCTTTCATCTCTGCTCTGATTTCTATTAGACCTATCAGGGGTATCACAATTCCCAATTTGAAACTATACTTCAAAGCTACTGTGATAAGAACAGTATGGTACTGGCAAAGAAACAGACCTGAGGATCAGTGGAACAGATTAGAAGATGCAGAAACATCTCCTGACATACTTAGCTACATCATCTTTGACAAAGGAGCCAGACACCTTCTCTGGAGGAAAGATAGACTCTATAATAAATAGTGTTGGAGAAACTGGATTTCAACTTGCCAAACATTAAAACTAGACCCCTATCTTTCACCATGCACTAAACTAAAACCCAAGTGGATTAAATCTAAATATTAAAACAGAAACACTAAACTTGGTGGAAGATAAGTTAGGTAGAACTCTTGAAGATACTAGCATACGAAAAGACTTTATGAATAAATCCTCAGTAGCATGGGAACTAGCACACACACACACACACACACACACACACACACACACACACACACAAAATCAACAATTTGGATCTCATGTTTTTAAAAAGCTTCTGCACTGCCAGAGAAACCACCAAAAGAGTTAAGAGACAACATACAATGTGGGAAAAAAATTTTTACCTGCTGTTCCTCAGACAAAGGTCCACTATCTAGAATTTATAAAGAAATCAAACAAATCAGACTCCCCAAATATAAAGATCCAATTCAAAAAGTGTACATCTGCAGTGACAGACATTTTTCAGACAAAGAAGTAAACAGAGCAAATATTCATATGAAAAAATGTTCCACATTGTTGGTCATTCAAGTAATGCAGGTGAAAACAACACTAAGGTTCCACCTCACCCCACAAAGTATGTTTTCTATCAAGAAATCAACCAATAACAAATGTTGCTGGGGTTGTGGGGAGAAAGGAACCCTTCTCCATTTTTGGTGGGAGTGCAGACTGGTGCAACCACTGTGGAAACCATTACGGAGATACCTTAAACAACTAGGATTAGAAGTCGCATTAGACCCAGCTATACCTCTGCTGGGTATCTTCCCCAAAGAATTAAAAGAATCATACCACAGCAATGTATGCTCCCCCATGTTTATAGCAGCACAGTTTGTAATAGCTAACATTTGGAAACAGCTCAATTGCCCATCAGTTGGAGACTGGATAAAGAAGATGTGTTTTTTTTTTTAATATAAAATTGAATACCACTCAGCCATAAAGAATGAGAAACCAGAGAGATTGCTAGCTAAGTGGATGAACATTGAGGCCATACTCAAGTGAATTTAATAAATCACATGTGTAAATACTGAATAGCTTCTCTGGTGAGAAAAAATAAAAGTGTAAATAAGCACCAAGATGTGTAATTGATATTGCATAATAGTAAGAAAAGTCTAAAAGAGTAGAGCGAGTGGGAGGGGTAGGGGAAAGGTAAAAATGGGAAAAGAAAAAAATGTGTGAAAAGGAAAAATATGGAAACAATGTCTTTGTAAACAGGGAAGGGTGGAGGTGCCAAAGGGAGGTTTGGGGAATGGGGAAAAATAAGAACCTGATAAGTCACGTAAAGGTACAAGATCCCAATGATGAATGCAACTGTACTGTATACTTACATTGTACCAATAAATTTAATAAAGATAAAAATAGCTGCATTGTTCCAAATTCTGCCTCCACTATAACAAAGCATCTTCTTCTGTCTGTAATATTCTTTTGGTGCAAATGTCTTTCTTCTTATAAGGAATTAGTCCAGAATAGAGTATATCCTAATTTTGTAAAACCTCATCTTCACTTGATTATTTGCAAAAACTGTTTCCAAATAAGTTTAAATTCATAGGTACAGGGGTGAGCTATGCTCTAAGAAATGTATAATCCAGTAGAAACAGTATAAAGCTAACTTAGCAACTTTTTAAAAGTAGCTTACCACCTGACCCCACAGGCAGATGATTCAATCAATAACTGTCTTGGGGGCTAATAATACATATTTTTATCACTCTATAGCATGTCAGTTTAAACTCCAACATAATTCATCTCCCCACTCAGAGCAATGTCACTCTGCACTTCAACTTTTCTAGTTTGACAGATTCTTTTAACATCCAAATTATTAAACCTTCTTAAAACTGTAGCTAATCAATATTAAATGTTCTCCAAAGATTACAAAAAACAAATCCCAACTATTGTGTCTTAGTAATTTGTTATTCTCTGAAGCACTTCCCTAAATTTTGGTTTCTTGATGAAATCTTGATTCAATAAGATCTGCACATATGTGTCTCCAAGAGGAAAATGAATGTACAGGTATTCATTCATTATTCAATTATTTTTAAATAATGGATTGAATATATGAATGTGTTTAAATTTGTCAAGTGAGATAACTTGCATGTAAGCATTGTTCCAATTATACCTCTATGCTCTAAATAACGTTTATCTCTTATTAAGACACAATAATAACATTTTGAATTGTAATTGTGCAATATTACAAGTTTTACAAGTAAAGAATGTGAAAAGTATAATGAGACTATCAGATAAAAAATTATTTTCTTAAGCAATGATTTCAAAATTATAGTTGTTTGCAGAGGTACAGAAATAAAAATTGATTTCATAACAACATGGAAGTAGTCAAAAGAAAATGAAAGAGATTTTGCTGCTTCTTCCTCCATTCCTCTATATCTTTTCTCTGGAGCCTTTGCAGTCATTTCCCAAGGCTAATAAAATGCTGCATTTCCCCATCAGTCTCCTTATTCTTTGTTCTTGGGATCTTGAATAACCTGTTTCCGGAAATTTTACCCAATGGAGCTTGAAGAAATGCTCTGTAAGATATTGTTCTTAGAATGTTACTTATATAGAATTTAATAAATTGCAGTTTTTGGTAACCATTTTTGATTCTTATGACTTGAATTTTTCCCTTAATGCCATTTTAATTTCATTATGTTTGTTATATTTGACTACCATTATTGCATACTTTATATCCTATGTTAATTACTTTGTTTCTCTTCTAAAACTAATTTTCTTCTTCACTACTCAAGGGAATGTTCTCTCACACACACTAAAAGGAAAAAGCAATGACTTCTCTAAAATATAAACCCTAGCTTTGAGGAAAAATATTGAATTCATTATAAAAAATACCTTATAGTAATCACTATATAAATTCAAAGCAATGCACATAAAGTTATATAAAGCATATAAAGAATAATTATTGATTTTTAATTCACAATGAAGTCAAATGCATAGTAAGTAAATATATAATTTTGTTACAAAGTAAAATGAAGGACAAAAGATCACAGGACGTGATGATCAGAAGACTACAAGAAGATACAATATGGAAGAGAAAACAACAACTAAAATTGAAGGTATTTATGAAACTTATTAAATGTCCTACCATTTCAATTGGGGAAAAATAGATGAGACTACCATTAGAATTCAGGCAATCACATAACTCAGTTTTTCACTCTCTCCTTCCAACCTAGCCTTCTAGATGAAAATGGTATATTAGAAGACACTTTTTTTTGAAAGGTGTTTTAAGTGAGATACATAAGTCATTTTGATAATTTCATATATTGTGTGTTCTCTTTCTTTCTTTTTTCTTTCTGCGATAGAGAGTCTGGAATTCATATATGAGATATACCAGTGTGAGTAAAGGTACGTATTCTATAAATATTAACAAAACAACTCAGCAATAACTACATTATCACCGAGTAGAGTTAATCCCAGCTATGCAAGGATGAGTTAGACTGCTTAGAAATTTTTTTTTTATTTTTTTCAGCTTTAATTGAGTTTATTGGTATATTTTAGGGATACAGTACAGTTACATTCATTGTTGGGAATTTGTACCTCTTCATGACAAGTCTTGGTTCTCATGTTTTCCTCTTGTCCCTGCCCTCCCTTCACCCCCCTATTTATATAATTGTTCTTACTAAAAATTAAAAGAGAAAATATATACTTGGATAAATCATTATGGAAAATGCCTTTACTAAAAATCAATACCCATTTGTCATAAACAGTTTTAGCAAGCTAAGGATTAAAAAAAAAAATCCCAAGCCAACATAGTATTTAATTGTGAGCATTTTCTTTAAAAGCAAAGAATGAGAAAAATTTTACCATAAATGAGAATTTTTGTCATAAATGAAAATGCAAAACTGAGAATGTTTACTCTTTTATGTACATGGGTCTGCATTCAACAGTCAATGGCTAACCTTTTATGAGGCAATTTTTAAAGGATTAACATTGTTGAAGGACTAAAGGATGACAAAACTGAGCATATTCTATGTTTGTGAATAAATAATTCATTATGAAAATTTTGACTTTTGCTAAAGTGATGTGCAAAGTATGGAATTTTAATCAAAATTTCGTTTTTTCTTTGTGAAACCTTCCGAACTCATCTGAAATTATAGATACTCAAGTGTGTTTCAAGGAAGATCAAGTAGAGGAATGAATGGGTTGACGTAGGAGGTAGACCCTAAGGCAGTGGTGATGACTACAGCTGTAGGCTTCCATGTGGTCAAATCACCACGCCACTAACGACTGAGCCCACCTATGGACACACATTTCTGAACACTTTGTGGGACACAAAATTGTTAATCAACAGAGAAAGGAGAACAAATTAACAAGTGATACTAAAACTGGTTTTGTATGCAGATTTTTGCTTCACATCACATAAAAAAGTTTGAGTATTAATCCTGTGTATGAAAACTTTTAATAGGAAGCAAAACTTCTCTACAACTTCAGGATAACTCTCTATAACTTCTATTAAAATGTAGATTAGCAAGTTTAGAAAAAGATCATGATAATTGGAGTCTTTAGGTGCGTTACCTGAAGACATGACTAAATACTTTTAAAATTATGTTTAGGCTGGACGAATATATTTGAAATGCACATAACTGGAAGATAATTATATCTAGTCTTCAAAGTACCTTAATATTAATTCAAGAGTTAAATACTAAAATATTATTAAAATACTAAAAGGAGCAAAACCACATAATCTCACTTTTGTGGCCAAGGTCTCCACAGCCCAAAATATACAAAAAGAATTTCAATGTAATGAAAAATCATGGAAATATAAATTTATAATTATTAATAAATGTTATCATTGGGCTTTCACCAGATTCTCAGGAGGATGAACCTGGGATTAAACAGGCAGCAGAAAATGTAAAAGCTTTAATAGCACAAGAGGTGAAGAATGGCATTCCTTTTCACAGACTTATTTTGGGAGGATTTTCTCAGGGATTTATTCTGCTCTAACCACACAGCAGAAATTGACAGGTGTCACTGCACCTGGTTTCTGGCTTCCACTTCTGGCTTCATTTCACAGGGTCCTATCAGTGGTGTGAACAAAAATATTTCTATTCTCCAGTGCCATGGAGATTGTGACCCTTTAGTTCCCCTAATGTTTGGTTCCCTTACCGTTGAAAAACTAAAATCGTTGGTAAATCCAGCCACTGTAACCTTCAAAAGCTATAAAGGCACGGTGCATAGTTCATCTCACCAGGAATCGATGGATGTCAAGCAATTCATTGATAAAGTCCTGCCTCCATTTGATTGACATCACCAAGAGGCCTTGTGTAGGATGCCAGCAGCACTGTAGTAGAGTATAATTTTTTTCGCATGCCCAATCTTAAAAATTCTAATGTTTGCAGTGTTAAAATGTTTTGCAAATACACATCAATGTTAAATAATCAATAACCTTTCCTTGTGGGAAATTTATGAACTTTTAAGTTTCTATACATGTATTTGTATAATGTAATTCAGAATATACTAGTATTAAAACAGGTGAGGCAGGTAGGTTCTTTTTCTCAAATATAATTCAGCAAAATGATAAAATACTGCAACAAGATATTTTTATTACATGATTTGAAAATTAACAATATGCTACTGATAATTTGTTCAGGTAAAACGAACAGTTTAGCTATACAGCATTTATGCATTCTGTAACTTATTCTGTGGATTTATTCCAGAATTGCTTAGTCACCATGTAATGTCTTTTTCTATATGTGTTAATTATAAATAATGATTGTAATACATAATAATTAGATGTTATTACATTATTCTTGATAATAAGGATAATAGTTTTGTCAGTAAAGAGTAACTTTGCTCTCTTCATTTAAAAGCCCCTTTATTTGGGGGACCAGGTTTTGTTTTTCCTTTATAGTATTTCTATTTAATGTTTTATCTTTTCAAAAAAAATTTTCTTTCACGATTATCCTTCACAAAATACCAAATGTAATGCCTACCTGCCATCAACTGTTAATACATGCTATAGTTGACTTTCAGAATTACTGACACATGGTGTTTGAAATCTATATAACTTTAAAAGTAAAAGAAACCAGGGCTGGGGATTTAGCTCAGCGGTTCGGTGACCTGCCTTGCAATTGCAAGGACCTGAGTTCGATCTCTGGTACAAAAAAAAAAAAAAAAAAAATTTAGAAAAAAAAAAAAAAAAAAAAAAAAAAAAAGAAAGAAACAAAAGTAAAAGAAACCAAACATTACTTAAATTTCTTATATTATGTACTTCAAATAATTATACTTTAGTTCAAATTTAGACATATTCTGTTATTTAGAATCTTTGGATAATAATAAAATCTTATTATTTTTCTGTAAACAGTTGAATGAATAATTAGATCATATGCTGGTATGTACAGAAATATTTAAAACTGGTCCTAAAAACTAATTTCTTCTTGAGTCTTCTTGCCCCATGAAGTTATACTTTTCTGTACATATGTTTGAAATCAACTACTGAAGAAAATATTCCATTAGAAAAATTTCCTTCATTTTTATCTGCCAATGGTCTTATTTGAAATTTTTACTTTGAATGATTTTTAAAAATTAGTCTTTCATGCAAACATAAAACCAGAAATAATTTGTTATTTTTTTCTTTTTATTGAGTTTATTGGTACATTCTAGGTACACAGTACAGTTACATTCATTACTGGGATCTTGTACCTTTACATGACAGGTCTTGGCTCTCATTTTTTTCCCCTTGTCTCTGCCCTCCCTTCACCCCCTCCTCCCCTCCCCATTTACAAACACTTTATTTCCATTTTTTTCATTTTCTCATATTATTTTATTTTCCTTTATTCCCTTAAAACAGAAATAATTTGATTTTAAATTGTTGAAATTCCAATTAATAGTAAAACATTATTTGAAAACAAATTTTGGGGTAACAAAGGTTAATCAGAACCTATAAATAGGGTATAGTTACTATACAGTTTAAAACTATAGCAAAATATATGCTTAATATTTCTGAACTATGTTAACTTTCTGCTGTACTTCATCTTAACAAAACAATGTTAAGAATGCATCCTTATGGTGCTAATTGGTCAAGGAAATAATCTGGTAGTGGACTACATAGGATGTTTATAATGAAGCCATATGTTTATCTGGATTTAAAAATTTAAACAATCATTTACTGTTATTCTACTTTACCTTGAAGAACTGTAGACAATTCAGTTATACATATCAGTAGGATCTTATTTATAGCAGGAAACATTCAGTTGAAATGCTGTGACAGAAGAAATGGGCAGATTCCTAGATACATATGAACATCAAAGTTGAATGAGAAAGATATAAAAAGTATAAACACCCCAATTACATTCAGTGATATTGAAAATGTAAGTAAAAATTTACCAGTAAAGAAAAACCTGGGTCCTACTGGCTTCACTGCTGAATTCTACAAGACATTTAGAGAAGAACTATTGCCACTAATCTTTAAACTCTTCAATGTAATTGAAAGGGAAGCAATACTTCTAAATTTATTCCTGGAAGCAAGTGTTACTTTGATTCCAAAACCAGGGAAAGATCCAACCAAAAAAGAGAACTATAGGCCAATCTCCTTAATGAACACAGTTGTAAAAATCCTCAATAAGATTCTGCAAACAGAATACAGATGATCATCAAGAAGATCATACACCCTGACCAAGTTGGATTTATCCCAAGGATGCAAGGATGGTTTAACATATGTAAATCAATGAATGTAATACACTGTATTAACAGAGTCAAGGACAAACCCATGTGATTCTCTCAATAGGTGCAGAAAAATTGACAAAATTCAAAATCTATTCAAAATAAAAACCCTGAAGAAAATTGGAACAGATGGTCTTTAATTCAACCTGTTAAAGCATATGAAAAACCAACAGCTAATATCATACTAAATGGTCAAAACTGAAAATCTTTACACTAAAATCAGGAACAAGACAAAGACATCCACTATCACCACTCCTGTTGAATATAATATTGGAAACATTAGCCACAGCAATTATACAAGAGAAATAAATAAAAGGAATGAAGATAGGAAAGGAAGAAGTGAAACTGTCATTATTTGCTAATGATATGATACTCTACAACATAGACAAAAAACTCTACCAAGAGATTTCTATATTTAATTGACAGATTCAGTAGAGTACCTGGATACAATGTCAACAACAATAATCAATAGCCTTCTTTTACACAAATAACAGAGAAATTGAGAGAAATTCTGTCACTGAGAGAGAAATTAGGGAAATAATTCCTTTCACAATAACATCCAGAAAAATGAAATACCTAGGAATCAGTCTAACAAAGGAGACAAAAGACCTCTACAATGCAAACTACAGCATTCTGAAAAAAGAGTTTGAAGAGGATTTAATAAAATGGAAAGACATTCCTTGCTCCAGAGTAGGAAGAACACAGTGAAAATGGCCATACTCCCAACAGTGCTATACAAATTCAATGCAATCCCTATTGAATTCCCAAGAGTATACTTCACAGAACTTGAGAAAACAATCCAAAATACATTTAGAATAAGAAGAAATCTAGAATAGCAAAAGCCATTCTAGGCAACAGAGACATGGCAGGGGGTATCACAATCCCCAACTTGAAACAATACTACAAAGCCACTGTAATAAAAACAGCATGGTACTGACAAAGAAACAGACCCGAGGATCACTGGAACTAATTAGAAGATTCAGAAAGAACACCAGACATACTCAGCTACTTTATCTTTGACAAAGGAGCCAACCATCCTCAGTGGAGGAAAGATAGACCCTTTAATAAGTGGTATTTGAAAAGTTGGCTTTCAACTTGCCAAATATTAAAACTAGATCCCTCTTTCACCATGCACTAAACAAAAATCCAAGTGGATTAAAGATCTGAATATCAAAACAGAAACACTAAACTTACTGCAAAGTAAATTAGGCAGAACTCTTGAATACATTGGCATATAAAAGATTTTATGAACAAATCCTCAGTAGTATGGCAACTAGCAGAAAGAATCAACAACTGGGATCTTATCTTATTAAAAAGCTTCTTCACTGCAAGAGAAACCACCAACAGAGCTGAGAGACATTACACAATGTGGAAAAAAATTTACCAGCTGCTCCATGGACAAAGGTCTACTGTCTAGAATATATAAAGAATTTAAAAATTTCAGATCCCTCAAATATAAAGACCCAATTAAAAAATGGGCATCTGAAAGGAACAGACATTTCTGAGACAGAGAAGTAAAAGCAGCAAGTAAATACATGAAAAAATGTTCAACATCACTGGTCTTTCAAGAAATGTAGATGAAAACAACACTGAGATTCCACCTCACCCCAGAAAGAATGGCTCACATCAAGAAATCAACCAGTAACAAATGCTGGAGGATGTATGGGGATATAGGAACCCTTCTTCATTGTTGGTGGAAGTGCAGACTGGTGCAACCACTATGGAAATCAATGTGGAGAAACCTCAAAGAACTAGGATTAGAGATCCCATTTGACCCAGCTATCTCTCTTGTGAGTATCTTTCAAAAAAAAATTAAAAGAATCATAACACAGTGATATATGCTCACCTATGTTTATAGTGGCAGTTTGTAATAGCTAAAACTTGGAATCAACTCTAATTACCATCAAATGGAGAATGGATGAAGATTTTTTAAACATAAAATGGAGTACTACTCAGCCATAAAGAATGAGAAGCTAGAGACATTTATAGCTAACTGAATGTATATTGATATTGTACTTTTAAGTGAAATAAAAAAGGACACATGAGTGAAAACTAAATAGTTTCTCTGGTGTGAAAAACTGAAAGTGTAAATAAGGTTCAAATGGTATAATTGATAGTGTGAAATAAGAAGAGAATGGCTAAAGGTAAGGGGGAAGGGGAGGGGAAAGGAAATAAAGGAAAAGAAAAAAATATGAAAAAGGAAAAAATGGAAACAAAAACTTTTTAAATAGGGAAGGGTGAAGGGGGTAAAGGGAGAGCAGAGGTCTGGGGAAAAATAAGATCCAAGATATTTCATGTAATAGTAGAAGATCCCAATGATAAATGTAACTGTATTGTTTGCTTTAAATGTACTGATAAATTTAATGGGAAAAATAACAATAATTTTCAAATAAAAAATAAATGTTATGATGGTTGAAAAAATGTTATCTTGTATGTACCTAAACTGGACAATGACTTAATTATCTGCCAGGAACCATGTTGGCACAAATGTATAGAAATTGGAAATCCCACATACTGACACAGGCAAATTTTTTGTAGCTACCCTGTGAATTCCCAATAAAACTAAATATATGCCTGTGAAAGCTGTTATGCATGGCCCAAAGCATATAACTTTGAGACTTCTCAAGTTCACAAGGAAAAACAGAATGGACATTTTATAGTATAGCAAGGAACATCATAATCTTTAAACAACATAAATAAGCAAGCCAATAAAATTAATATAGCCTTCCATTGCAAATCTGCCTACTATTATGGGAAAGATGAACTAGATTAGCATTCATCAATGTGGATAAACCTACAAAATACAAAAGTGAACAGAAAGAGTTTTCAGAAGGGCACATACAGTAAGATACAACTTATGTGGAATATACAGAGTCCACTATTAAGACAAGTGTACATAGAAGATTGAAATATACATAATAACAATAGATCTTGAATTCAAGATCCATCTGAGAGAATGGGACAGTAAGAAGCTCAACAAGTACTTGGACTTCCTAGAAGTTAATTTCTTAGGCTAAGTGGCAACTAAATGTTTTTCATACTGCTATGCCAGGTATATATGTACAGAGATGAACTACATCTATGCAAAATGAAAACAGCGGATGTGATATGTTAGCACATATAACACACAATCATATATATATATATATGACAGTATTGCAAACTTATAGATGTTTTGATATATAATAAAATATTATAATACATACTTGTTTGTATAAGTCCCTTGTGCATGTCCAAAATGTTTCAAAATAAATAATACATAGTAGTTAAAGCAGGCAGGATACAATTTAGGAGAGTATCACCAACTCATATAAAGAGTAGCCTGGTGTCTTAGTTACCCAAGGAAAGGGCGTATCTGCCAAGGAGGGAGAGCATTTGGCTAAATATTCTGCCAATGTTACAAAGCTCACCAGGTTTCGAGTGGAAAGTTCCTGTTGATATCCCCGAGTCCTTATTATCCACCTCCTGTCCTTCCCATTTAGTTTCCAATTTTATGCAGCACAGTAGTTTTATATAACAAAGTACGTATCAGTTAGGAAACAGGAAAACCAAAATATAGTGAATTAAACAAATTATTTTCCTTTCACAGTGCACTCTTCTAAAGGTAGCCAATTCCCCCTCTTTGGGGGGAAAGGCAGATCACAGTGGATTGGAACAGCCATAGTCCCTCAGGAATCTAGGCATCTTCTACCTTACTCATTTGCTGCTATGTCTAAAATAAAGTTCCAACCTCACTGTCACCCTGAACTGTGTGCAGCTGTGCCTACAACGCCCGTGTTTCACAGAGCAGAACATACATTAAAAAGTTTCCCATTTGTTTACCAGTTAAGATCTTCCCTCGAGTTTGTTACCAACTTTTGTAAATATAGAATGACTACCCTAAAAAGGAGGCAATGAGCTACAGTGTTTCACCAGGTCGATCAGGAATAAAAATTTTATTTCTGCTATTTAGACACGATTTAAAGTGTTGGCTTCATAGTAAATGTTACGTATCTTTTTAAAGTGTATTTGCCAAGACGTTTCTGTGCTCGAGGATTAGCTTACCTAACATCATGGCCATTGCAGATCCCTATTTTTCTCCTTTTGCTACGCACGATGCTTTCAGTAACCTCTTAGCAGGGGTCCCTTGTGCACCGCGTCACCGGGCATCCCGCAGTCTTTGCTGCGGGCGTGTTCTGTGCTCTGGATGCTGCCATTGTTTCCGGGTTTACTTTCTAGTGCCTCAGCACCATGTTCTTTCTGAAGTTTGGCTGCTTCCTCAAAGCAGTTCCTAGTAAATCTGTTTAACCTGCCGCCATCTGCAGGACCACAAGGCAAAGCCTTGGGCTCCCAATGGGGGAAGGAGGGAATGTTTGCACCGCTTCAAAGTGAGATGAAAGCAGAGTCGCAGAAACTCTGGCCCTCTTCTTATCTAAAAATGTGTGGCTATATTTCTTAATGTGTTGCAACTAAGTCATTATTTTGTTGGTTTGTTAGTTTAGGAACAATCTCTGTCGAAGGTCAAAATGAGTAACTGCACACTCTTTCAGTTCAACATGAATAGAAGAACAATTTATTTAACTTTTCTAAATTCCCTCTTTCCTATTCTTTTCCCAAATGTCTTCTGGATTCAGAAGAGCTGCTTTTCGTTTTTATCAATTGGGAGATTGTTGCTAAGGTATACTAAATGTTCTTCTCATATTTGAGTTACCTTCTTCACTATGGCAAGCTACATGGCTTACACTTAGAGAAAGGGTAGAGAAAATGTATCTGTCTAATATTTTGTATTCGTTTCTCATATTAGTGTCACCAGGCTTTGAAAATGGTCCTACATAGATATTAATTCATTTTAAAAGCCACTTTACCCTCGCATGTCAAAAGAAGGAAGAGTAAAAGCCCAGCCCTGTTAGATCTTCAATTTTTCCTCTAAATTGCACCAACTCGGGAGTCCACAGAATAACATTACATGCTATCCACCTTTATTCTGTTGCCTGGGCGGGAGTAGGAGTGACCTTTGGTCTCAGTGTCCAGCACTGCCTCGAGGATCTAGAGGCTTTAATGTGCATTGAAAGAAGTAAAAGTCAATGGAGTTTCTAAATCTGAATTTCATACAGCTTCTATAAACAAACATCTCTTGCCATTACAAAAATGAGGACCTTTCAGTTTATTTCCATTTTATTAGTGACAATTTCTGTTTTACCCAAGGCGGTAATTTTTCCTACCTTCTTTCTTCTTTACATTTATTATATGTTCCTTAACATTACTTTTTCAATGCAAAGACAATATAAAGAATAGTGCTTTCAAGTGACAGCATTTGGACAGTGAGCGGTGAATTGCCACATTGTTTCTCAAGTTATTTCTAGCTTTGTATCAGCTACTTGAAGGCTACGTCAAGATCCAGTTATAATTCATATGCTATATATCACTCTTTCATTAACTTTTTGATTTCAAACCCTATCCATAAATAATAGTGCTTACAAAGCATTCCAATGAGGGGGCACTGTTCTTTGGTTTTTGTGCCTGTTTATCTGATGCAATCTTTGCAAAATTCCTACTAATATACTTATCTTACAGATTGAAAGACCAGGGAAGGTAGAGGTGCAATATCTGTTTTCAGGCATTATGGTTAGAAAGTGCTGCAACTTGGTACTGCACCAAATCTGTGCTTTCCACAGTATGTTTTAATGTCATTATCTGTTTCTTTAGTCTGATAAATAATGTTGGCTAATCAAATAAAACTTCTGCATGTGAAATCTCCTGTACAATGAATTCATTACTGGAATATAATGAATTTGTTTAACAAGTGTTGGGCATTCCCACTCTAGAGGTCAGTTTACACCAGGACATAAACCTTAGTATTCATGAGCTATTTGATTTTCTTTTAAATATCTGTGAGAGCGATGAGACATTTTTGAGACTACTTAACATTTTTAAGTAAAAGAAAAACGTTCATAAGTTTTTCAAGTGTTACAATGACAGTTGATTTGGAAAAATATTTCAGGAAGAGATTGAGGGATATTTGAGTTGTAAAAGGAGAGTATGAACAAAGAAAAGGGAAAGAACAGAAAGAAATAGTTATGTCAGTAATTGGAGAGGCAAGAATACTGAAAGACATATAATGGAAATAGAGTATTAAATGGGGGAAATGAATGCCACTAAGGAAAAAGAGATTAGAAATATAACAAAAAGGTTGTAAGTAATAGAGGCAAATAAGCAAAAAGAGAGTGCATAGGCTTTCTGAGCTCCAACAAAATATCAGTGTCTACCAATTAGTAATCCTTTCACGATAATTAAAAGTAAGGTGGTCAAAGAGTTTTCTTAGCGACATTTTTGGAGATTAAGGTAGAAATATATCCAGTGGAAGATCAAAAGCAGCTGAGTCATTTTAATCAGAGTGCCTTGAGTTATTTAGTTGTCTGAACGATAAGAGGAGATAATTTAAATGGGAAACAATTGGTAAATATAAAGTGGGATGCTAGAAGTTATAAAGGTTTTGAAATCAGAGAGAATTCTGTTATCTCAGGGAAGTGAGAAAAGCAGATATGCAATGTGGCAGAGCTACAAAGATGAGTTTCACTTAATATGAAATTTTTATTATTTTCAGTCTTGTTAGGAGAATTTATTACAATTTTAGTGTCATGAGACAATTGGAGACAAATAGACGTCAGCGTGAAAGTAATGTAACTAATGAGAAAGGATGTGAATTTTCAGTGCTGTACAAAACCACTCAGTAGCTGATGGATGGCAATTCTATTCTATCCACATAAAATGGAAGATTTACCAGAAGGATTTATCTCCTTGGTCATTCAGAATCATAAATTTAGCTTTCTTTCCTGCACTTACTTTTCATGTAATTATAATTTTTCACCACCATGTATCTTGATCGTTCAACTGCAATTAGATTATTTTGTTGACTTCTTAAATAGGTAAATGGCTTTAATAAATTTGGAAAATTCTTTTATTTTATTTTTGCAGTTTATTGGTACATCTTAGGTATACAGTACAGTTGTATTCATCCTTGGGATCTTGTACCTTTACATGACAGGTCTTGATTCTTATTTTGTCCCGTTACCCCTGCCTTCCCTTCACCCCCTCCTCCCTTTCTTATTTACAAATACTTTATTTCCATTATTTCATTTTCTCCTATTTTTTTCTTTTCCCTTATTACCTTTCCCCTACCCTTCCCACTTTCCCTACACCTTTAGCCCTTTTCTTCCTATTTCACATTGTCAATTATCTCATTAGGCTCTTATGTACTATTATAGTTTTTCACACAGAGAAACTATTCAGTATTTACACATGTGTGGCTTATTTATTTCACTTAGGAGTGTATCCTCAATATGTGTCCATTTTCCTCTGAATGAATCTAATTTCTCATTATTTATGGCTGAGTAGTATTCCATTTTATTGAAAACCACATCTTTATCCAGTTTCCAACTGATGGGCAAGTGGGCTGTTTACAAGTTGAAAAATGCTTTTAAACAGTGGATTAAGGTAGATTTTTTTTTCAGAACTGAGTAGCTTGGGTAGTCTATAATTTTTAAAAATCCTTTATTAAAAAAAGAAAAAGAATAGGAATAGATATTTTTTCCAAACAAGATGTATAAAATGATGAATAAGTGCATGAAAAAGTGATTAAAATCACTAGTCTTCAGGAAAAGGAAATCAAAACGACAATGAAATCTCACTTCATGCATGTTACAAAGTTATACAAAAACAAGAAAAAGTATTAACAAGGTATAAAGAAAAGGATAAACTTATATACCTTGGGAGAATATAAATTGAGAAAGACATTATGGAAAACTATATAGAACTTCCTCAACAATTAAAAGCCATATGAGTACCAATCACTTCTCTGGGTATATATCCGAAGAAAATGGAATCAACACCTGACAGAGACACTGCCATGGAATATTGTGTTGCCTTAAAAAAGAAAGACGTAATAATATTTGCAACAACAGAGACAAATGTAGAGAACATCATACCCTGTGAAATAAGCCAGACACTGAAAGATAAATAGTGCATAGACTCATTACAACATGGAAATGCTAAAAAAAATATGTTGAACATACAGAAACAGAAAGTACAATAGTTGTTATCAGGGACAGGGTGGGCTAGGCATAAGAAAGCATACATCATAGTCTGTGAAGTTACAGTTTTGTAAGAAGAACAATTCTAGAGATCCAATGTGTAGTGTAAAGATTATAGTCAATATTATATTGTATATTGGGCATTTGCAAGACAATAGATTTTCAGCACTTTTACTACCAGAAAGTAAATATGTTCTAGTTAAAAAGTACTTGAGAGGATGGGGGTGTTAATTTGACTTTAGTATGTCAAAATATCATACTATATATCATAATTATATACAAAAAATTAAGATGGGGACTTTAAAAAAATTAAATGAATAAACAAAATAAAAAATGAGAAAAACAAAAAGGGACATTTAACAGTAGTCCTAACCTTGATCTCCAGTGCCAGGAAAAAGTTCCCCATGAACTGGATCCATCTCAGATCTCTTCCTGGCCGACATTTTATTGTCTTCCCACAAAACCATTGTTGTGATTAGAACCACTCCTTTAAGAATTAACACTGTGATGTTGAGTTAGTCAATCAGGACTACTACAATAAGATTCCAGAAAGTAGATGGCTTGTAAGCAGCAGACATTTATTTCCCACAGTGTGGAGACTGAATATACCAGGGAGAGAGTGCTAAGGTGATTGTGGTGAGGGACCACTGCCATCATCTGAGAGATTTCAGAGCACTCTGCGATCCTTTTTATGAAAAAAAATCAATCTTTAGTTAAAATCTCTTAAAAGGCCCACTCCCAAATACTATGATATTAGGCCTATGATTTTAATGTATAAATTTTGGGAACTACCAAATATGAAGCCCATTTAAAAAGCTTAATATATGTATATTTTCTCTGTGATCTGATGTTTCTAATTCTTTCGGGAAGATACCCAGCAGGGCAATAGTTATGTGAAATGGTACTTATAATCCTAGTCTTTTGAGGCACCTTTACAGTGATTTCCCCAGTGTTTGTACCAGTCTATACTCCCACCAATAGTGAAGAAGGATTCCTTTTTCCCCACAGCCCCATCTGCATTTGTTATTGATTGATTTTTTTTTTCTTTCTTTCTTTTTTTTTGGTGGCAGCTATTCTTCTGGGTTGGGGTAGAATCTCAGAATTGTTTTCATTTGCATCTCTAAAATGGCCAGTGATGTTGAAGATTTTATCATATGTTTATCTGCTATGTCTACTTCTTTGTCTGAGAAGTGTCTGTTTCAGATGCCCATTATTGCATTGGGTCTCTAAATCTGGAAGGTCTGATTTTTTTTAAGGTCTTTATATATTACAGACAGTAGACCTTTGCCTGAGGAGCAGCTGGTAATTTTTTTCCACACTTGTGGGTTGTCTGTTCACACTGTTGGTGGTTTCTCTTGCTGTGCTGAAGCTTTTTAATAAGATGTTGATTCTTTGTGATAGTTCCTGTGAACGTCATAAAATTGTAAACATTTTTTGAGTCAGTGTGTCTTTTACACTTAGAACAAATATGAATTCATAAAAGTCATATTAATCAATTTCAAACTGTAAAATACTGTGCTTGAATTTCTATAAAAATTACTATCTTAAGCTAATGGAATAAATAAAATATTGTTTTTATTTAAACTAAGGACACTTAGTGTTAAGTGGCAGAGAAATCTAACTCAAATTAGCATGACCCTAAAAAGGAGGTGAATTGGCTGATGGCATGTTAAGGGCCTGTGGAGAGCCTCTAGAGTACTGGGGTGGTTCCCAACAGAGTGGCCACCAACTGTGTGTGGCCGTTGGTCTCTTGAAATATAGACGCCTAACATTGAAACAAAACTTCAGAGAATGGTACTAAAATATTAGCCTGTAAGCCAATGAAGATTTGAGTCCTGATACCTCTAGATGCCAAGATTGTAAAAACTCTCCTGATGTTGCCAGTCAGTTGAGGGTTCTTTTTCTCAACTCAGAAGTAAATCACAAATTAGCAAGGTGAATCTCTGTGTTGGGCTCTAGGCTCTGAGTGCCTCCGCCCTCTGGATCTGCAAATTCCTGTAGCCTTCAGTCTTTAATGCTATAGCTGTAGATTCCAGGTTTCTGATTGTGGCTTTTGCCTGATGATGCCATTGGTCACTATCAATTGGAACCACTAGTTACTGATGCTGGCAAACACTGCTAGTTTCCAGCTCTGGTCTCTGGGACATTGCAGGTTTAGTAGTCCCTAGTAGAAGATAGTATTTTTTTAATCCTACTTGGCCAAACTATTTGCAACTCTAATCCCTAGTAGATTTACAGAGCTTTATAAAACCACAGTATTCAAAAAATAAATCACCAATAGATTTACAGGACCACCTGAATGACGTTTTACCTATTCAAGACCTGTTTGATAGGACAGAGGGTCCCTGTGGAGAGGGAACCTCCCTAGACGAACCCTTCAGTGAGAGAAGCATCGCTTATGTTGAAGTAGAATACCTGTAGTCATTCCAAACTTTAGCCAGTGATTAGCTGACTTTGAGCCTGCTAATTGTTTTGAATTTATATCTACTAATTGGTCTGAAGTCAAGCTTGGTGAGTTGGCCAATTTCAATTCTGTTACTTGTTTCAAATTTGAAATTACTGGTATGAAGATAGCTATTCCCTGGAGTGGATACCAGGCATCCAGGATTATCAAAGCTGTAAGTGAATTAACACATATTCCACTAGGGTTTAAAAAGGAAGAGTTGGGCCATTCATAATCTGTCACATTAAGATCAAGTGCTCTTGACTAATTAACTCAGCATTTTTATTACTATTACCCTATTTAAATAAATATTTAAATATTATATAAATATGAAATGAGAGAAATATTCTAACCCCACTCTTGATATTTCTTGGAGGGACCCATTATATCTTGATTACATGTTGACTACCTGTTGCTCTCAGTGAGTAGAGTAAAATTATCCTATATATTGATTGTATCTCCCAAATGTTCTGTGCTTTCTGGTTTTTTAATCAGGATTGCTACCCAAATCTTTCTTTCTTTAAAATTAATTTTATTGGTTCATTTAATATATACAATATAATGACATTCATTGTTGGAAATTCGGACCTTTACATATTCAGTCTTGGTTCTTGTTTTTCTCCCATCCCCCTGCCCTCACTTCAACCCCTCCCTCCAGCCTTCCCTTCCTATTTATCTACAAAGACTTTGTTTCCATTAATTTTCATTTTCTCTATTAATTCCATTCTCTTCCTTCTTTCCCTGACCCCTTCCATTTCCCCTTCCCCTTTGTCCCTTTTCTTCAAAAACATGGGAATTATTGTCTTCCAATATAAAAAAAATTCATTGAATATATTTATATAAGATATTTAGAAGTTTACATAAGTTTTCTTCTATTTCTACTTTGTAAGGTACATTTTTAGAAATTATGAATAAATTTTGAATTTTTGCCAAAAGTTTCTTTTGTAGCTATGAAAATAATTATGTGTTTTGTTTCACTTCCCTCAAATAATGTGTAGAGAATTAACTAAATTTTGTGACAGGGTCTCACTATGTAGTTGAGACTGACCTGGAACTCATTATGTAGCCCAGACTGGTCTCAGATTTACAGCTATCCTCCTGCCTCTCACTTCCCACTTCCCTCAAATAATGTGTAGAGAATTAACTAAATTTTGTGACAGGGTCTCACTATGTAGTTGAGACTGACCTGGAACTCATTATGTAGCCCAGACTGGTCTCAGATTTACAGCTATCCTCCTGCCTCCGGCCCCCGAGTGCTAGAGTTATAGGGGTGTACCACCATGCCCCGCTCAAACTTTTTTTTGGTACTGGAGATTGAAATCAGGACCTTGCACTTACAAGGCAGACAGTGGAAACTTGAACTAAATTCCTGGCCTAACTAAATTTTGAATAATAAACTACACTTGTGAAACTAAAATGACCCACAATTTCTTTTTCATTTTCAGAAATGAAATGTCTTTTAGTCTTCATAATACCTCACTTGTTTTGCTCTCTTAGGATTTGTATTGTTGTCTCCTGGTGTATTTCTGAGAATGATAATTTGTTCTCTCTCTCTCTCTCTGTCCCTCTCTTGACTAACCTTTCTAGCCTTTTTATTTATTAATCTTTGCAAAAAGTACAAGATTTTAATATGGTTGTTGTTCTGTATTATATATTCATTTTCTTTTCTTTCATGTTTGCTCTCATTTCTATTAGTTATTTTTATACTCAATGAGATCACTAATTTGTTTTGCTTTAGCGAGTGCTTTTCAGGTCTTGTTTATTTTTGTTTTATTTTTGTTCTTTAATTTGGATATTTTCATTGACATATCTGCTTCACTTTTACTTGTATGACATCAACTATAGCAATAATCAATTCATTAACATATTTTTCAAACGTTTTTATTTTCAATTTTTAGTATCTCTCCTTTCCTGACCTTCTATATTTTTATTACCCTTTGCTAATGTGTATTTGACTTTCTAAAATTTTCCTCTTGTACATTAAAGGTAGGTATTTTAATGCCCTTGCCTAACTAACTCTAAACTCTAGGTCATCTAGATTATCTCAGTGAATATTTCCATATGATTACACCTTGAACAACTTCTCAAATATTGGTAAAAATTTATGCACTTTTAATTTTGCATTTTTATTTCCAAAGCACTCACAGATTATTAAGAATTCAAGTTCTTCACTTCCACCAAAGTTCTATAACTTGCTGCACATTCAGATTAAGATTTGGTACAAGTTTTGAAGAGGGATTAGAAGTGTTTTCGTGACTCTTCCATGTTTGAATTCGGCTTCTTCTGCCTTAGATCAGTCCTGCAAATCTGACCTTGTTTCCCTAAAACCCAACATGCTCATCTCAGGGACCAGTCTGGATCACAGCTTCCAGATGGCTCAATACTCTGCCGGCGTTGCTTCATTTTATCACACTCTAAATTATGTACTTGACTTTCAGTCTCATTATTCTCAGTGTTTCCTCGTTTTCTATTTTTTCTGTCTTTCTTTTTTCTTTTCTGTCTTTTTCATTCATGAGCTCATTGATGAGTGCTTTTTAGCCTCTGTTCAAGGCTTAAATACCTAGACACATCTTCTGAGAAAATCAGCCATATGTTTGAGGCTATTCAAATCTTTAATTTTATCACTTCAGCCTCATATAAACAATGTACTGATTCTTTTTTTATGAGGCAGGTGGTGGAACCACTGCGCTAAATCCCCGGCCATACTCTTCTAATTCTTATTTCCCCAACAGAATCTCAGATTGTTTCGTGGATTCTGAATACCCACTCATTTAACCAATGGCATTTTAAGGGGGCAAGAATTATAACAATATTCTGTTCAGCTTTATTTCCACAATTCTTGGAAGCTCAAAAAATATTATTGCAAAGCCAGGCATGGTGGTACATGCCTGTAATCCCAGCTCTTGGGAGGCTGAGGCAAGAGGATCGCTGTGAGTTCTAGACCAGCCTGGGCTACATGATGAGTTCCAGGTCAGTCCCAACTACATAGTGAGACCCTGTCTCAAAAAAAACAACAACAAAAAATATTATTGCACAACACATTGAATTTCCTAAATGTTATCAAAAGGGACATTCTTCTGTCTTCAGAGGTAATGAATCTCATCATTACTGAATGATGTGTAGATAGCTCTGGTTAATGTCACATGATTGACTTCAGAAATGGTGTTTTATAGAAACAAAAACTAGATCATTATCCTTTAGAATTGATTATGATATTTTAATACCACATAAGCCCAGATGAAGACCATTTATGATTTATTGAAGTGAATTTACTAGATTTATTGAAGTGAATCATCAAACATCTTAGATTACATGCTATCAAAAATCAACAAAAAATGGGAAAAAAATTGTAAGTGTGGAAGGGAGGAGGAGATGAAGGGAGGGCAGGGGTATGGGGAAAAAATGAGAACCAAGACCTGTCATGTACAGGTACAAGATCCCAGTTATGAATGTAACTGTACTGTATACCTAAAACATACCAATAAGCTCAATGAGAAAAAAATTAACAGTAGTTGGGCTTAATGATGCACCTCAGTAAAAGAAAATGATGAGTGAAACCCTCTACTCTAAAAAGAAAATCTTATGAACAGAGATCAACCTCATGAGAAAACACGTATTTGCTGTGGTAATCTCTTTTCTTTCACTGAAGGAAAAAACTTTAATGACACTACAGTGGTACCTCTGTTCATGAACTTTATTTTGGGATTTTAGGGAAGATGTCTGCATTTGTGTTTCAGTGGGGAAGGTGGTCATGGTCATGGTCAAGCAGAGCTTGTGAAAGGATGCGAAATTTTGTCCAACACTTTTTTTTTTTGTTTGTGAACCAAATTGTTTGCAAACAGAAGCTTTTGAGAAGGGAGGTATTACTGTAAAGTATTGTTATTTTATAATTGTCTTTTTAAAAGATTTTATAAAAAATAAACCATGTATCCCAACCACAGTTTTCTATGGATATCAAGAACACACCCTTTAATAATTTTATATCCAATTAAAATATAATTTGTGTGCTTATTCAGTTATAATGAATTATGAGATAACACTCATGTGGTCCCAATAAATTTTAAAAATACAAAGTTTTATTGGGAGATAATAGATATCTCAGAATAATATATAATACATTGTTTCAGAAAACTAGCATTAAAAATGCCAGTTATAGCAAAACATTAATTTAAATTTTAGATTACTTGTAGTTTATACATCAACAGATTAATGCATTAAATTCCTTGTTTGGAACATGCATTCATTTTATTTAACATGAGTTTAGTCTGAACTTGACTGTCATGTTACTGAGCTTCGTGAGATCCTTAAAACTGAAGACTAAGGGTTGGCGTGGAGTCACTGAGTGAATGCATGTCATAAGGTGTCTTGTGGGACTGGTGCTTTCCAGGCATTTATGCTGAAGAAGTATATTTCAGTGGATAGGAAAATGGGAAGAGAATTTAGTGAGGAAGAGGAAATGTTATTCATGGTAAAAACAAGCAAAGTTTGTGAAGTATTAGAGAAAAAAGAAGTAAAGATAGAAGTAGATGGATATATGAAGAGCTGAGAGCTGATGGATATTTTTCTTTGACTTAGTTTTCCTGAGTAAAGAGGTAAAAACCATTGGCTAAGAGTGAGAGGTAGATCACTTGGTATAGGAGAGAAGAAAAAAAGTGAATTAGTCTTTGGGAGCACTGCAATAGTGAATGGACTGCCAATACACTGTATGGATGCTGGACAGAATATGTTTCTAACAACTTAAAGTAATGTTGTCAATGATATGAAATACTTTGGTTTGGTTATGTTCCATTCAATAGGTACATGCAAGAAATAGAATCCTGGGTTTAATGTTTTATTTCACCTCCATAATGAAGATGGAATTGTTGTTGAAAATAAAGGCAACGAGCCTATAATAATTATTATTAGAAGAGAGGGAAAGCCAGGCGTGGTAGTGCATGCCTGTAATTCCAGCACTCAGGAGGCTGAGGCAGGAGGGTCACTGTGAGTTCGAGACCAGCCTGGGCTACATAGTGAGTTCCAGGTTAGTCTCAACTGCATAGTGAGACCCTGTCTCAAAAAGCAAAAAAACAAACAAACAAACAAAAAAGCAAAAAACAAAAAACAGAAAAGGAAGAGAGGGAGAAGAATTGCAGAGCATGGTGAGACATGCCTGCAATCCTAGCAGCTGAGGCAGGAGAATCACAGGAAGTTTGAGGCTAGCCTGGGAGAATTAGTAAGTTCAAAGCTAGCCTGGACAATACAGCAAGGCATAGATTATCTGATGAATGCCACAAGGGCAAAGAGAAAACTGTAAAATTAAGACTTGCAAGTGTTAGGAGGTTTTGCTTGGTTATTTTATCAACTATGGATTCAATATCTATTGTCATGATGTGTGTTTAATTCAATAAAGAAAAATACAACTTAGTATTCATTGTTGCATATTAGCTAAATAAATGAATGAATTAAATAAACCATTCTATATGAATAAGTATTTTCCATATGATGCCATAAGTATGTTTGCATTTAAGCTTCCTAATTTTGTATGTTTCTAAGAATAACTTTATTAGAGTATGAAGGTGTTTCTATTATAAAGTGTGTAAATATGAATTTATTTTTATCCACAACTGCTAAAAATCATAAATTGTAATTAGCAATTGAACAAGTCAACTTCTGGTGTTATAATTGCCTTTAGTGCAGCTTCATTTATCTTCATAAAGTTTAGGAGAAGCTAGAACATGATACAAAGTGTCAAGAGGGCTCTGCTGTAGAATTTCTATTATGAGTGCCTCAGAATTTCCAGTTTTGTCATTGGGCAATATTATCACCCTATCAACATGAGGACTTAGCCCTATGACACTAATCATAGAAAGAAGCCTTCTCTTTCTAATCACTCGTAAGACAGACAGGAATGCTTGCGATGCTTCCTTGATCCACTTCCTTGATGGTTGCATTTACTAAGAAGATTAAGCTGAATCCTCCATTGTAATTTGTCATTTCTTCTTCTTTTTTTTTTTTTTTTTTTTTTTTTTAAATAATGCAGGGCCTTTGCACTGAGCTACATCTCCAATCTCTTTTTTCCTATTTTGAATTTTGAGAGAGTCTCAGTCACTACATTGCCCAGGCTGGGCTCCAGTTTATGCTCTTCTGGCATCAGCCTTCCAGATTACTCAGACTACAGGCATTACCACCATGACCTTGTAATTTTTTAGCTTCCTAGTAACTGTGGGAATTAAAGCATGGAGGTTTCTGACACTATATGTAGGATTGTAGATCTACCAGTTTCTCTACTTTTCGAACCTAAATTCATTGCAAAAGCAAATGATAGTTGCCTTTTGCCAATTTAAGGACCACCATATCCATGGAAACAACATAGAAATTGTTGCATTAAATGCTCTACAGTTTAGATATTTTAAATGATATTCCTGGAAGTGGATGGTCTTTCTCCTGAGGTGAACCAAGGTTTTCAAAGGGAGTGAGAGGTAAGAATCTCAGGAAATGCCCTCTGTTTTGTTATGAAGTTTTATATATTAGCATTAAAGCATTATGTTGTTTAATATTATTTAGTGGCATTTTTTTCATTTCTATTGATTCAGTGATGACTGTCAAATATTTTGGGTTTGTCATAAATGAAGGACCTATCATGCCTATGTATTTGATGTACATTAATTCAAAATGAGGAATAATATCTTGAATATGTAGTGTTGCTGGTTCATTGACTCTGATTTCTAAGAACTTGGTATATTTGCTTGGAAATTGATGTGGATTTTTAGATAACTTTTGTTTCTAAGTGTACCAGTGAACTTGAGGGAGTTAGAGAATGACTCAAGAGATTAGAATCACAGTTATCAAGCATAGGTTCAGGATCCTGATTTTAGCTATACAAATAAATATGCGCTTAATATCTCACAAAAAAACAAATAGTACACTGTTGTGCGCAGTGGGATTTGCATCACTCTGGGTGCTCTGCAGGGATTGTGTGGACTTTATTGAATTTATAGTAGGGAATTGCAGAGATTTATTCTGAATCCAAGGTTGTATAATTTATATTTATATACAGTCAGACTGTGTAATTACCTGTTTGTTTTGGTTTATACATTTACATTGACTTTAGAGAGAAGAGATACATGAAGCCCATCTATTTTTCTAATAAAAAATCTATAATCTTATGATGGTTACTAAGATTGTTAATCTCATGACGCATGCCTTAATGTGTCTGCTTAAAGGTTACTGCTGGTGTCAGAGTAAATATTTGAAAAATTAACCTTTTTCCATATACATTCACATTTGCTCACCTTGTAGTAATAAAATTCTCTGTAAATGGAACAATAGTAAAATTATACATCGCTTGAAATAGCCACCTTTAAATGAAGACTATATTTTAAAATTAACTTACTAGGTTAAAGAAACATTAATGTAAGTCCAGAATAAGAAACATTTTTTAGTGTACTTCTTCCTTGATATTTAAATACATTTCTTATAAGGAACTTTGAATGTGAGCATATCCGCTGGGAGGCTGGGAGTCCTTATGCTAGACAAATATTAGCACTTCCCAGATGCAGCATGTTTAAGTGGTACCTTGTTTAAATTGACATGCCTCACAATAGTCAGGCGTTCTGTGAATCAGTGTGTTACCAAATCCATATGCTCTAAATCACTGTGTTTAACTAATAGACATGTTCCTTTCTAGGAACAAAGACTCTCTCTACAGAAACTGTAGGTACAAGATCATTTACCTCTGGGAGACCTCTTCACTGAATAATCAAGAGTCCTGATATGGACACAGTTCATTAACAGCGGCTAAATGATATGAAAGTGGAGATATCCTGAGTTCCCTTTCTGTGTATTTTCTCATGTCCTTGTGATACGGGTATCTCACAGAAGATAAAATTACTAAAATATATCAACTGGGATTAAAATCACTGCTTTTAGTTACAACATAGATTATTTTTTTAAAGCAATTCATTTGAATTTCCACCTCTCACTAAGCTGAAGTATGGTATAACTGACAAAACAGTAAAAAAGATAAGTTCTGAGGTAACACAAAGATGTGATTTGCAGATTTTACCACATGCGAAAGACAGCTTGTCTTGGATAGAAATGCAATATCCAATTATTTAAATATTTCACAGAAACAAAAATAGAAATCTGAGAAGTTACACTTTGGAATCATGGCACCACAATTTATTCTATCACAAATGTTAAAGAATATCTTTTCTAAATGAGCTAATTCTGTTTACAATTATTTTTCTTATAAAATAATTTAAATTTAACTTTCAAAAATGTATTTTGATTCTTTTAGACATTATTATTGTGAAAATGGTTATAATATTATTATCATCTTAGCCATTACTAGGTAGCCTAATATCTTTGAGTGCACCCTAAACATTTTCATATTAATTTACATGACACTTATGATTTAAGAACCCATATATTAATAATTCAAATGTACAATTTAATTAATTTGTTTATATACATCACTTATTTATAATGTATATATTCCTTTTCAACATAATGCACTACATACCATGTAGTTTAGAAAACAGATAATGTGGTTGGAATTTTGTCCAAAAGAAAAAATCATTAGCCTGTAAGCCAGGATCATTATAAAATAATTTTACTATTTTCCATTTAAATGAATGATTTCTTTAAATTCTGGACGAAAGGTAATAGAAAAAATATATTTTAACTGAGTTACTGTACCTCAGTTTCAAAGCTAATAAGAAGTAAAAATTCCAGGGCAATAATAAGGCTTTTTTAGTCTTAATTTCTTTAGATGGGTATGTTAGATAAAAGAATTTAAATAGATTATGTACTTATGGAATACACACTTTTCAAAAAACAATGATTTTGTTTCTTTGTAAATTTGTAATTTCAGATATTTAAAATCATTTTTATATGTTTATTTCTATCACTGATCTCATTTGTACAAAGACCAATTTCATAATTTGTTTAGTTAGTCAAGCAATATAAATACGTTAAAGATAGATGATTGATTGACCTGGAAATGGATGGATGGAAAAATTGATTGATGTTGCTTTGGCCAAAATGAAAGTATTACAAAGTCAAGTGGCAAAGATTGTAAAACACAGCTGGGTGTGGTAGCGTACACCTAGAATCCCAGCACCTGGGAGGCAGAGGCAGAAGGGTCACTGTGAGTTCCAGGCCAACCCGGGATACACAGTGAGTTTAAATCCATTCTGAACTATGTAGCAAGACCTTGTCTCAAAAAAAA
>NW_022900950.1:10169686-10176972 GCF_012274545.1 Fukomys damarensis | reverse complement strand
AAAAAAAAAAAAAAAAAAAAAAAAAGAGAGAGAGTACCAAAAAGGAGAAAAGGAGTTGGGAAACACTCATCCTATGTGACAATTAATTGTAGTGTCAACTCGAACAAAGTCTAACGGTTTAGTGCATCACCATTCTGAGTGTGTCTGGATGATTGACTTGTAAATAGCTAGCTAGGCAGGAGAGACTCACCCACAATGTAGGTGACACCAGTCAACAGGCTTGTAGCCTTGAACTGAATTAAAAAGAGAAAGTAAGTTTTTGTTTTGTTTTTTGAGAGGAGCTCTGGTCTCTGCCATCAGCTTTGGACGTTTGTCTCCATTTCCTTCAGGCTGCCAGTGCAGACTCTTCAGCTTTCGGAAGCAGACACTTTGGCTTTCCAATGGAGACTCACCCACAATGTAGGTGACATTATAAGGCTACTTTGTAAATTCCTCATAGAATAAACACACAAAATACTGTATTCCTCTAGCAAATCTTAACAGATACATCCTCCTCACCAAACAATAGAAAAACCTCTTAGAGATAGATAATTGCACATACGAAGTGTTAACTTTTCCAGAGTAAAATGTATATGAATTTATTGAATCTGAAATTCTTTTTCTAGTGTGCTGAAAGACTGCCCAGTCTCCCTCAGAATTTTAGTTGAGGTTGACCCCTTTCAACTAGCTTTACTGTGCATTCGAAAAGTTCCAGGAGTATGGATCATTAGACTAGTGCTTTTATGATCAAGTTACTGAATCTAGAGATGAATAGAATATGACTTGCAGTACTTTTCCTGACTACTTGGAAGTATAATATTTTTTTTTCTATACAATATTAGATTTCAATAAGTGTCCTTTAATAGTAGAAATAAGCAGTGATAACTTATATTTAAAAGAGCACTAAACATATATGAACCTTTTGCATTCATTGTAACAGTTAATCAGTATAAGATCCCTGTAGTGTATATTATTATTATTATTCCATTGTACAGGTAAAAAAAAAAAGAGAAGTAGAATCATGGCGAATTAGCTGCCTAATCCTAAGAAGGTATTCTTTAAAAATACTCCAGGCAACAAAACATTAATAAAGCTGTAGTAGAACTGTAGGTCTTAAATAGAGGAAATAATATGTCAATTTGTTACTCTGCAGAAATAAAAATATTAATAAAATAGAGCAAAGACTGCAGAAATGGATATATTCATTCTTGGTTACTTTTCTCATTGCTGAGAAAAAAAAAACTGACACCTAAGATTAAAGGAGGAAAGGCTTATTTAGCTTACAATCTGTAGAGCTTTCAGTTCACAGTTGGCTGGCTCCAAGGCAAGGTAGAATAGCAGGGACTGGCATCACAGAGAAAAAAAGCAGTTTATAGCAGAAAATTGGTAGCAAAAGCAGTGAGCAGCAAGTTGCAAGTGGCAAGCAGCAATCCTTTTTCTGTCCAGGATACCCACCCTTAGGGCAGGAAGCACTCACACCCAGTGTGCGCACCTTTAATCCCAGCATAGCATCAGGAGTTACTCCCAGCATCACACCCTCCCAGCAGCACACACCCTAGATCTAACCACCTCCCAAAAGTCCCACCTATTACTGAATGAGGCTTTGAGGAGATCTAGACACAGCCATAATAGATAGATAGATAGATAGATAGATAGATAGATAGATAGATAGATAGAGAATAGGGAAATATTGGCATTATAGTCTATGAGGTTGAAAAACTAGATTCATCAATCAGTTATATGGAGAAATTGACTAATTGTAAAGAGAAAGAAAATGAATAGATGGATAGGTGGACACAGAGCTAGTTCACAATCTCCTCCTTCAACAAAAAATATTTTTGAAGATGATGAAAAATATAAACATGAAAGGAAATATAGAATAGAAATAATTAATGGTGTTAAATATATTTTAAAGGCCAAAAAAATCTGTAAACCATACTAATAAGTAGTAATAAAAATGTTTAGATTTTATGAAGAAGGAAGGATTGGTGAGAGGGCCATGAAAAGGGATGTAAGGAGGAGTAGATGGCGTAAGTGTACCAGATAATTTCCTGTGATGCATGCATACATTCTGCATTGCAAACATACTCTCAAAAAGCGAAGGATAAAAACAAAGAACTAAACATCTCACTAATTATGAAACAAGATAATATGGCTTGTCATTTATATATTAATTAAAATCAATAATGTGGAGAACCATAGATCCGCCCCTCTGCCATTTTATGATATAGCCTATGAAGCCATTTTGTATTAGGTTTAGTTTTCCTGTAGATCACATGATATGTTCCCGTGGGTGTTTGATGTATCCTTATAAGGTAATAATCTGTTCTCTGTATGCTGATTGGTTGCATTATGGTATATATGTTGCCACCCCTTCCGGGCGAGGAGAGCGGGGTAGAGATCCGGAGATGAGGAACTAAAGTAAACTCCTTGTGTATCCAGTGTGTGCCTCTTTGCTCACGCCTCGCCAGTTCAGGCCCCTGTAGTCGCAGACCGAGTTGCCCAAGGCAATCCGGCTCGCGACAGGTGGTGCCCGAACAGGGACCTGGACTCGGCGATTTTCGTGGGCAAAGTGAAACGGACCCAGGTTGCCTCGGGTTAAGAGGGACGGCAATCCGTCGGAGCAGAGGCTGCGCCTGATCCACGCAGTGGTAAGTAAAGGCAACCAGGAAGGTTGATTACTCTCGCTTGCTCGTGTTTATAGAAAACAGAAAGAATGGGACAAGGTCCATCTACGGACTCTATTACCCACACCATCCAGAAAATTTTACAGACGCAAGGAGTTAAGGCAAGCAAGATTCAAATTGCATCCTTCGTACACACAATGGATGTTATCTGTCCCTGGTTAAGGGACGAAGAAACCATAGATGATGAAGTTTGGCAAAGAGTAGGTAAACAGATAACCAAAGCATTAGCTGAAACTCCAGACAGATATCCAGAAAATGTTTTTTCATTTTGGGCCATGATATCGGCAGCTCTAGGTCATGGACCCCCCAAGGAAATCCAACAAGCGCTTAATGAAGTTGAGGAACATCTCTCTGAGGAAAAGGAAAGACGTAGTACATGCTCGCAGGCATCTGAAGGGAAAAAGAGCAATATAGAGAGAGACAACATGGCGGAGGCTGCAGCAACAAGTCTTTCGGAAGCTCCTCTTCCGGTTTCTTCTTGCTGTCGTTATCCTGCGCTGCCCGCCTCTGCACTTCCTCTTTCAGCTCCGCCTACTGCCCCTTCTCTATATGAGGAGAACCTGCCTTCGGGGCCATTTTGTAAAGAGAAATTCCCTCCCCCCATTACGGCCATGCAGGAGACTTCTCTACTACTCTGGTAGAAGGGCGCTTCGCCTCTCTGTCATTAAGTCAGAAAAGAAGTCCATTAGAACGGTGCTTACAATGCCTTGGATCGTTATCCTGCGCTGCCCGCCTCTGCACTTCCTCTTTCAGCTCCGCCTACTGCCCCTTCTCTATATGAGGAGAACCTGCCTTCGGGGCCATTTTGTAAAGAGAAATTCCCTCCCCCCATTACGGCCATGCAGGAGACTTCTCTACTACTCTGGTAGAAGGGCGCTTCGCCTCTCTGTCATTAAGTCAGAAAAGAAGTCCATTAGAACGGTGCTTACAGAATGCCTTGGATAACAAAGAGAGCACTGAGAAAGTCCAGCGACTCTTCCCTGTTTTTGAGTTGCAGGGCCCACAAGGCCTATATAGAGAGTATAGACCCCTTGAATTCAAAATTATAAAGGAGTTGAAACTAGCAGTTAGTCAGTATGGATCTTCAGTGCCATTCACCATGGCCATTTTTGAGAGTCTGGCTGGGAACTGGCTTACACCTGGGGACTGGAAGGCAGTCAGCAAAGCTGTCTTATCAGGAGGAGATTACCTCCTATGGTTGACTAATTATACCGAACAATGCAAAGTGACTGCGCACCGCAATCAACAGGTGGGAGTAGCTTTAGAGAGCTATGAGATGCTTGCAGGAGAAGGGCTCTTTGCTACTACTCAGGCCTAGATGCAATACGAGCCACCAGTCTTTGACCAGATTGCTAATGGCGCTAGACATGCCTGGCGGCAATTGCCCGGCACAGGTGATCTAAGTAGCAGCCTGAGCAATATCCGCCAGGGCCCAAATGAGCCATATGCAGATTTTGTCCATAGGCTCCTGGAGGGATCGGAGAAAATTTTTCCCGATGCTCAGGTTTGCCTTTTGTCACTCAGCTTGCATATGAAAATGCAAACAAATGGTGCAAACCTGTCCTTCGCCCGTGGAGGACAAAGACTGATCTTAACGGATATATCCGTCTATGTGCGGATGTGGGTGATAGTCAGATAGTGGCATGGACTCAAGCTACAGCCAAAGAAACATTAAAGAGAGGAGGCAATTCTCAGGCATTCATGTGGTCCCTGCAGAAAGGGGGAATGATACCCCCCGCGAGGGGAGGCTCCCAATCTGATGGCTGCTTCCGATGCGGCCAGCCGGAACACCTGGCAAGGGATTGCACTAGGGAGAGCAACAGGAACTCATTATCTCAGGGGAAACAAATGTTTTGCACCAGATGCTCCAAAGGAGCTCACCTTGCTGCTGAGTGTCGATCCATCTATGACAGGCAAGGGAATTATATAGGGCCCAACAATCAAGGAAGTGCTTCTGGGCCAAAAAACGTGCCCATGGGCCCGCTCCCTTGGGGCCCAAAACAGAATACGAGGAGGAATTTGTACCCAATGCAGCAGTTCATGCCCCAGATGGCCGAGACCCAAACAATGGAGGATTCCCCTCCAGGGATGCAAGATTAGACTTGAAATCTACATCGCATGTTCTCCTGACACCTCAGATGGGCACTCAAGTCATTCCCACAGGTCTTTCTGGACCTGCCCCCCCTCAAACCATTGGTCTAATATTAGGAAAAGGAGGATGGGTTGTAAAAGGGTTACAAGTCCATCCAGGTCTAATAGATGAGCATTACACAGAAGAAATCAAGGTCATTGTTTCAGCACCCCGAGGTATCATAACCATTAAGGAGGGAAAAGCTATCGCCCAGCTTCTCCTCCTACCCATTTCAATCACTCACAAGCAGGGCCGAAAAGCCCCGGATATTTTTTGGGTAAAACAGATAACTCGGGAAAAGCCAAATCTTGACCTAGTAATTGAAGGAAAGGTGTTTAAAGGTTTGCTGGACACAGGGGCTGATGTCTCAGTTATCTCCAAAAAACACTGGCCGAAACATTGGGCCCTTGAGTCCACTGGCACAACACTGCAAGGTTTAGGGACAGCACAGGTGCCCTCTCGAAGTGCAAAGTGCCTTGTGTGGGAAGATCCTGAAGGTAACAAAGGCAATCTTCAGCCCTATGTGGTTGACCACTTGCCAGTCAACTTGTGGGGAAGAGACGTATTGCAGGGCTTAGGGGCCATGCTTTGCAGCCCTAATGAGATTGTTTCCACCATTCTTCTCAAGCAGGGCTATATCGGTAAAGGTCTAGGGAAATACCCTGGATCTCCAAGTCACGACCTTCTCGATTAGGGTTAGGGCACCCTTTCTAGGGGCCATTGATTCAGCCACACCCCAGACACCTGCCATTCGATGGCTTGATGGACCTCCGGTCTGGGTGGACCAATGGCCCCTCACTCGGGAGAAATTAGAGGCAGCCACTCAGCTAGTGCGGGAGCAACTTATGGCTGGCCATTTGGAAGAGTCATTCTCTCCTTGGAATACACCAATATTTGTTGTAAAGAAGAAGTCAGGCAAATGGAGGTTGCTTCAAGATCTAAGACAAGTAAATGCTAGGATGGTGATTATGGGATCCCTACAGCCAGGACTGCCTTCACCTGTGACTATCCCACAAGATTTTTATTTGATAGTGTTAGATTTAAAGGATTGTTTCTTTAGCATACCCTTAAATAGCAATGACAAAGAGAGGTTTGCTTTTTCTCTTCCATCTATTAATCATGCTCAACCATATCAGCGCTACCAATGGACGGTATTGCCTCAAGGCATGGCAAATAGTCCTACGCTATGTCACTATTTTGTCCAACAAGCAATTCTGGGAGCAAATCTCCCAAAGTCTCTCTTAATCTATCACTATATGGATGATATCCTGCTAGCACATAAGGATAATGATATCCTTCTAAGAGCCTATGAAAATCTTTTAGTAAGCCTATCCAAAAGTGGGCTACACATTGCTCCAGAGAAGGTACAAAAGGCTCGTCCAATCTCCTACCTTGGATTTACTTTAGGCCACAATAGCATTATAACTAGGAAACCCAAGATAGATACTAGTAAGCTACACACTCTTCATGATTTTCAATGGTTACTAGGTGATATAAATTGGATAAGGCCTTATTTAAAGCTCAGCACAGGAGAGTTAAGCCCATTGTTCAGAATTTTAGAAGGAGACAATAACCCATCATCTCCTCGCAGCTTAACTGCAGAAGGGAAACAAGCCTTAGCATTGGTGGCCAAAGCTGTGGAAAAGCAATGTATTCAGTTTGTGGATGATGATCTTCCACTCCTGCTTCTCATATGTGATTCCCCAGATTGGCCTACTGGAGTGTTATATCAGACTGCCCCATTGTACTGGATACATCTTCCTCATAGCTCTGAAAAGGTTATTCAGCCATACTTCGAGTTGGTAGCACAGCTTATCAGGAAAGGCAGAACCACATGTGTTATGATCTTTGGAAGGGAACCCCATAGGATCATAGTGCCCTATGATAGCACCCAGCTTGCACAACTAGATCAAACATGTGTGCCTTGGATTTTAGCTCTAATAGACTATGCAGGAGTTATAGACAATCATGTTCCAAAGAATAAATTGATTCAATTTGCCTCTCGCCATCGAATGCTTTTTCCAAAGATTACTAGCACGTGTCTGATTCCGCAGGCAAGGACTGTATTCATAGATGGCTCCAGCACGGGCATAGCAGCCCTGGTGAGCGAGGGCCATCGCATTCAGGTTCACACGCCTTGCCACTCAGCACAATTAGTAGAATTAAGCGCCGTATTGTTAGCCTTGGTAAGGTATATAGAGCCCCTCAATATCTATACTGACAGTCAATATGTAGCTTTAGCAGTACCCCGATTGGAGACAGCAGGCTATCTCAAAGCTACCGGAGGTCTTTTGCTACTGTTTTCATCAATACAAAGTACCATCCTGAATAGGATTAATCCATTTACAATCAATCACATTCGGGGGCACTCAGGGTTGCTGGGAGCGCTCAGCCAAGGAAACAATGAGGCAGATGCGGTCACTCATGCCTTGGTGCACGTTCCTGAGTTGTCCCTTGCTCAAGCAAGATTGTTTCATGCCACATCATGG
>NW_022900950.1:10104313-10169397 GCF_012274545.1 Fukomys damarensis | reverse complement strand
GCTGGGGAAGCCACCAAGAATGTTATAGATCACGTGCTTCACGCCATGGCCTATATGGGCAAACCACAAGCCATCAAAACGGATAATGGGCCTGCATATACTAGCCATTCCTTTAGGCGGTTTCTTGGAGCTTTAGTTAGGTATATCCCATTCCACAGGTATTCCCTATAACCCCCAAGGTCAAGGTATTATAGGTATTATCATTCTACCCTCAAGATGTATATGATTAAATTGAAGGATAACACTATTTCTGGAGCCTATCCAGTCAAAACCAGATTGCAGCATGTGTTATTTGTTTTAAATTTCCTAAACATGGATAATAAAGGAATCACTAGAGCTGAACTCCATTGGGGAAGAAGTCTTCCAATAAAGCCTTATGTCTTGTGGAAGGATATCCTCTCCGGGAAATGGTCAGGGCCAGACCCAGTACTTAGTTGGGGAAGAGGGTCTCTCTGTGTTTTTTCCCAGGAACAGCAGTGAGCCATTTGGGTTCCTGAGAGGCTTACCTGTCAAGCTCCTTCAATCGCAGAGACATCGGAACGCTGGTCTGTGGAAACGTCGGCTACGGACCCCTTGAAGATACGATTCACAAAGGGTGATGTTCCGTGAAGGGATTATAACTCTCTCTTGCCAATTTGTATTTTTGTTCTTTGCCTTTCAAGTTCTTGTTTGTTTTGTTTTTTGTCCATTGTTTGGAGAAAAGTTTGGGGTAATCTTTATTGTTTTTATTTGTCTCAACCATGTGAAATCATATAAAAGGTTTACATTTATAGTCAAGAAGAGTATTCGTTCCTTCAACCCTAATTCTACAAGAGATCTCTGTTAATTTTGATTTGCAAAAATCTTGACTAGTCATAACAACAAGATCTTATAATTCAATTGGCCAAAACCATCTGAGTGCACTCGTTAAAAATGTCTTATATGTTTTTCTGTCTTAAGTGTTATATGTTTGTCTGTCCTAAATGTTCAAAGATGTTTGTATGTTTTTTGATTAAAATGATGTCAAATATAAATAGATTATTGATATCTACAATCTGGATTTATAGGATCAAATAAAAAATTTAAAAGATAATATAATCTTTAAGTTTGGATATGCTCCTGTTGGTAAATAAAGAAGCAGCTGCTCAGAAAATTTATTCTGATCTTTGTTCACTAATGGGAGCCATCAGGATAATTTTCATAGCCTTACAAAAGATATGCTTTGTTAAATATGTTGTTAAGAGTCTATATTGGCTATCTAAGGTATGAATTATTAAAATGTTATTGTAACATGTTTGTGATGGTTATCATTGTAGTTTTGATGGTTCTTTGTATTTGTAATTGTTATATGCTTCATAAGATGACAAGAATGTGTCAATCTTTTGTGTTTTGTCATGGACAACTTGTTATGGCCGTCTTACAAATTCCCGTTCAGGTGTGGATTCCTTTGAATACTTCTAACCACTTCTACGCTGTTGTTTGGGCATGGATTTCTTCCCCTTCTCGCAGAAAAAGAGTGGCAGGTGCCGTGGTGGCAGGCATCATCACTGGCATCATAACCTTGGTGTCTGCCATCACCTCCGCAGTGGAGTTGCAGCGCATTCAAGGATTGCTTAATCCACATTTTGGAACTGCTATTGCTATGCTTCAGGAAGAGGTGGAACTCATACAGGAAGAGTTAGAAGGATTATGGGCCCACAGCCGGTTGGCCTGTGATCCCCGTTATGTCAATCTCTGTCTCATGCCGTTTTCAGTTGTTAATCATTCCCAAAGGCTTTTAGAGTTATCTGCTTACATGCATGGTCCCTGGAATTGAACCTTCCTTAATTATATCAATTCTCTTACTTTAGCCATAGATGTATTGAGCTCCATCCGAGCTAAGCCTGTTACCTTGGATATGGATTTCTTAGCTGAGGCTTGGGAGAATTTGAAATGCTTGTTTTCCCCCTCATGGCTTCTAGTCTGGGGAGGAATATTAGGAGTGTTATTATTGCTTGTTATTGGATCTTGCTGTGTATGTCACTGTTGGCAACGAGGGCGTTATCGCTATGAGCATTTGGCCTTGGCAGTAGAGGCTGCCTCGGCTGGTGACGAGCTGCATGTAGCCATTTATTTGGCTCAGGCCCGTCGCGCCTGACGGAGCTCACGTTCATGTTTTCCGCCCTTGGGGGACCCAGAGACGGGTAAGGAATTGAGGCCATACCTACCGACCTAAGACAGGCACAAGGGACATAAGCCCTTCTGCTGATGACGGGTAAGGAGTTATGGTGACTCGGCCGCCTAAGACAGGGCCCCTTTGGCACCTTCCTGATTCTCGCGCAAGAACAGGAGCATGTTGCGGGCATGTAACATCTACTCCGTTTGCCGTTGCATTCATTGCTGCTTTTGTTAAAAAGGAAAGGAGGAATTGTGGAGAACCATAGATCCACCCCTCTGCCATTTTATGATATAGCCTATGAAGCCATTTTGTATTAGGTTTAGTTTTCCTGTAGATCACATGATATGTTCCCGTGGGTGTTTGATGTATCCTTATAAGGCAATAATCTGTTCTCTGTGTGCTGATTGGTTGCATTATGGTATATATGTTGCCACCCCTTCCAGGCGAGGAGAGCGGGGTAGAGATCCGGAGATGAGGAACTAAACTCCTTGTGTATCAAGTGTGTGCCTCTTTGCTCACGCATCGCCAGTTCAGGCCCCTGTAGTCACAGACCGAGTTGCCCAAGGCAATTAGGCTTGCGACAAATAAGAGGAAAAAAGCAGACCAACCAGCAGTCAAAAGACAAGAATGAATAATTTATTGTCAAAATGAATCTTTAAAAAGTGGTGTCAAGTCTCTCTTCTAAAATTGAAATATCAAAGATACATACTTTATATATCAGAATTGAAATGGTTTTCATAGTACAGCGTGAGAAAGCACTATGTCATTGATAATGTGGCATCCGTCGTTACATTAAATAAGCTCACATTCCTTCTGGCTGCAATCAGTTACTAGAAATGCATTTCTCATATTTCGTGTCAACTGCATTTTAAAGTGTTCATGAATGGAAAGGTTTAATGTCACTTGCAATAATACATAAGAAAATATAAAAGTCACAAATATTTAATAAAGAACTAAATTACTGTTGGCCAGTCTGTATTCTAAAGAACTCTGCATTATTTTCTTAGGACAAGGCTGTTAAGTCAACTCAATTCCAAAGTAGCTTACTCAAAATGTGCATGGTACACTCCTACTCAAACTCAGCTGAAACATATTTTTACATAGGGATATTTTCTGTTCTTGTGTAAATAAGCTTTTTGGTGATGATTATCTTCCAAGCATTGAGTTATAGTTCAAAGTTGGGAGAGTGGCCTGCTTTTGTATGTAACCTTTTACATTTTAGTTTATAGTATGAATAAGAGCTGTTTCATGGGAAGAAAAATAAGAAAGTAATCAAGGCTATTTTAACATTATTCTCTGTTAAGCACTTACCAAGTACTTTTCATTCATTTATAATTGGATCCTTAAAGTAATTCTGAGGAAAGTTTCATTATTTCATCTTGCCTTGCACAGAGGAAATGACATAGGAGAGGAGATCAGTTGAATAATTATCTACCATTTGTAAAACCAAACAAGGATTCCGTTGAGGAATCCAAGTCTACCTCATTCTCAAGACTACTCTACAGCACTTCCCCAAGACCACAGGACTCACTCTGTGGGAAGGCCACAGCTCCATGACATGCCTCAAGCCTACTTAACTCTTTGGTGGCCTTAGGCTACATTTTCACACTGAAGGATAAAAGATTTTGTGTTAATCAGCGACGTTAGCATCAATAGAAATTAAAATTGTCTTTAGTAATATGATTTGAATATTCATTTCTTTTCAAGAGAGAAGGAGGCGGACAACACAACTGATTCTCTCATGGCTGAATGACCTTCTGAGAAATGTCCTGATTTGTATGCTTATGATTTTTCTGATCTTACTGCAATGAGCTCAATACATGCTAGGCCTGAAAAGAGTAGTCATTTCAAAAATAAATAATTTTCATTTTCTCTATAAAAGGCCAACATTTTGACATGTTCATCTATTCTTAAGAGCTCATCTTAGTAGTTGAAGCATCTGTGAAAAAACCAAACAGCTGTGGATCTAAATATAGATTCATATTTAGCCCTTGCAACATAAAGGTTGTAAATGTGCTGCTGCTCAACATGTGAGCTTATAAATGACAGTGCTATACATTACAGAAATTGCAACTTTGGAAATTGAAAGTAGCACTAATCTATCCCACAGAGAGATGCTTATCATGCACAGTCACATATACTGCGTGCTATATTTTTCTGGTGTGAATAAATCCCAGTGTGACTAAAAACACAAGGAAAGTGGAGATAGGACAAATTCTGTTTGCTATTTTTCCTTCCTATAAGTCATATGATAATTCAGGGCACAAAAATACTTCTTCTTAAAAGGTAAGATAAGAGCAAAATTTAAAGAATTTCAGCTAAAACAATCTAGTTATTGAGATCCAAATAAGTCCTGCTTTTAAAGAATAACTAAAAGGAGATAAAATTATTTTCCTAAAACATTTTGCAGCTTTTTGACTATAGACAATATCCATCATCAAATTCACTGTATACATAATATACAAATCAAATTCAGAATTATAATCCTGTAAAATAAGAACTCACAAAAATATATTTGCTGCGTTTTATCTGCTAAGGTAACAAAATCGACTAATACATTTTCAGCAAAACATAAACTGAAATTATTTTAAACACTTCTAGTTAGTTACAATCAAGTCATTAATCAAATACTATTTCTAATCATTCAGATTTCTTATCATTTTTCTGAAGAAGTAAAAAGGACATCTGGTTTTACGAGGTTAATGAATATGAAATGATATTGAATTTTGTTTTCTCTAGGTTTCTTTATCCTCTCTATTCCCAGCAGAGCAATAAATACATAAATAAGTGCCTATTTATGATGTACACATTAATGGAAAATAGTCACAGTTCAGCCTTGCAGAATTTCCTTTTCTGAAAAATTCTGATTAAGTTAATCCATTTGACTGGCAAAATAATTAAAATAATTATCTTGAAGGACATAACACAATAGTAATAGTAAAGTATTTTGCCATTTTTATTATGGGGATCATTCTAGAGACACTCACTATAAAACAAAACTATTAAGAAATCTGAACTAACTCAAAGATATTTAAATATTGTCTTTCTAGCAAATGGTGACTATTGCAAGTTTACTGAAAAATAAGGAAGTAGATAGAGAGGAGGGTAGAAAAAAAGACCATAGAAGATATAAATAGTATTTTTATCTCTCTGCACCTTATACACCTGAAAACATGTCATATTCATAGTATCTGCTGTGCTTTCTTTTTGTGGGGGAGGGGTACCAGGCATCGAACTCTGGACCTTGCACTGGTGAGGCAGGTGGCAGAGCCACTGAGCTAAATCCCTGGCTCGAATTTAAACAATAAGGAAATGTTAGCATTAAGAAATGTACCTTGTCTGTGAACGCAGGCATAATAAAAGGAAAAGGATTTATGTCAATTATGTTTAATTTCAAAACTTCCTTTTGTCCTTATTACCGAAAGCTCATGGTAAAACAAGGCTTCCAGGGAGAGAGATATACAGTAGGGGTAAAACAGGAATTTTGAAGAATGCCAAGCACATGTGTTTATTGAAGATATAACAAATGTGTTGTTTCTCATAGGCACAAATTCCATAATATTTTTGTAAAGTAAGCCTTATAAATCTTTAATGTGGTTGAGGACTACCTGCAAAAAGGCCTCTGGGATTATTTTATTGATGACTTGTATACAGATTCATTAATTAATGTCAGTATTTCAATGAGGTTGATTAAGACATCATAAAAGTTTCCTCTGGGTGCAGTGGTGCATACCTGTAATCTCCACTACCATAGAAACCAAGGCAAGAGAATCATTAAGTTCAATGCCATCCTGGGCAACATATGTTAACAGACAAAAACTTTTCAATAAACAAACAAGTCAACATAGTCTTAAATTTCCTGTTTCAAAACACAAGCAAAATAAGCAAAAAACTAGATTAGTAATCAGTAATGTCATAAAAATGATTAAATCCATGTTTTGGGGTAATATTTGAAGTCTACAAAACTATGTTAAGAGAAAAAGAGATTATGGTACTACATGCCTTACTTAAATAAAAATATGCATTCAGGCTTCTTTGATAATAAAACTGGTATGCTAAGTAAGCATGATTCATAAAGTAAACAAAAACAGATTTTATACTTATTTTGTAGTTCTTGGTCACCATTAGTTGTGGTAATCTTCCTTAATGTCCTACTAAAATCCATAAAATTATGTTTGGTACCTATAACATTTCACTTCCTTTGATTTAATAAACAACCCTATAGTCATTTAAAAACCTCAGAGTAGAGTTAGAAATTCTACACAACAATATAAGACAAAATTGTAATTTGCCTCAAAAGTAAGACTTTCTCTCTGACTTGCACAAAAATGTCTGGGGAGAATCCAAGGCAAGTGAAGAAAGTCTGGTAGTCTCTTCCTTATTCTTTGATCTAACTCACCTAGGTTATTACCTAATGTCCAGGCCTTTGGGATTCACTTGTGAGAATGGAGGTATTAAAAATGAAGACATTGGCAATTTTCTTATTTGTTGCTGCTTGCTGGTTGGTATCTGGGTCTGGTAGTGCTGAGGGTTGATTCCCTTCACTGGTGCCTTTTGGGCTTACTGGATGCTTTGCTGCTCAGCTCAACTCTGACTTTGTTTTCTGCTTGTCAGTACTCTCGTTTTTAGGGTGTGTGACTCCAGCTGTGTTGGATAAAGTTTCCTTTCCTGTCCTGTAGCCCCTGTTTTGTTTGTGGAAAATGGATTTATCTAACATTTATGCTAACAGATATTGAAATAAAGGGCCTTTAGCTTTCTCATAGATCAGATAAAATTTGGCCTTCTATATTTTTAGTTCAGAGCTCTGAGTGGATCGTAGAAGTTGCTCTTACGAGGTTTAGAATTATAAATGGTACAATGGAGCCTGTGGAAAAGGAGAATTGCATCTTGAAAGTAACTCTCTTCAAAACAACAGCAGTGGCAATAAAAAAGTGATCTAAGAATATTTTTTTTCAGTATCTTCAAAATTTGAGATTTTAAAGTTGAAAAGTTGTTTGGTAACATAAAATCAATTAATTTTCACTATAATATTTATTTCCTTGTACTATATGGTGGAATGCTTTTAGTATTAGTATAAGAGAAAAAAAATAGTCCCAGTTTTGAAACTAATATATGTGTGTTTTTAATGTATATTCAGAGTGAAAGAGGAAGAGGAAGAAATGGCATTTATTGACCCTCTAATTATATTGTTATATATTATACATGCTAAAGCCATATTTTCTTGCATTAAATTTCAAAGAGCGATTGTCATTCTAAAGAAAAACAAAGCTATTCAAAATGGAATTTGCAGAAATGAAATAGAAACATGTATCAATCATATGCTGTTTTATTCTTTCTATGCATTTATTGAGGACATTTACCATAGTAATTAAGTATAGACATCAACCATCTCTATGAAACACTGTTATCAAACATGGGACATACTTATCTTTAACAATGTAATTTGGTTATTTTCAACACTGTGGGTTTTTTTCATACTTTCTTCCTTTCTATTGTATCAGTTTAAAAACTAAAATAACTTTTAAAATGCATTTTTATATGAACAAAACTCAACCATTCATTTTTTATATAAATATAACTCTATTTCTAAATATTTGTTTGGTCATGCAGCCCACATTCACTCAGCTAGAATTCATGATTGCTCATCCACAAACATAAAATCTAACTTGAATGGTGCAAAAATATTTAAAATGTGTATGAATCAGAACAACTAAGTTCAGTGAGCAAAACGCATAATTCTAATTACACGTAGGGAGTTTATGTAATGTTAAAACATAAATTAAGAATTACTAGTAATTCCAGATAAAATCTCTGTCTTGTATGTTATCACATGTGGCTACATTTCACGCATCTTTTATACTTGACAACTTCATGAAGATTACATTTCTCCTTACTTCACATAAAAACAAGTGCTGCTTGCACTTTCTTTAGTTTTGTACATCAAAATTGCTACAGATAAGGAAAAGTTTGGAAAAAAAAAATGAGCTCCAACTAGTCTTGCAGGATCTAAACCCAGTTTCTACCAATAGTGACAGGTTATGCAACTATAATACAAAATCAAATCCAGTGAAATAACAATAGTGTAATCTACACTGCATATTCTAATGATATTCACTTTGACATTCAAAAGCCACTCCAACACAGAGCAGCAGAATATATTTCTCTACAAGTGACTATTAATTATTCAATAAGGTAAATGGCATCATATATCATGAAATAAAACCTACACAATTTTAAAAGAATTGAAAACATACAGACTCTATTCTGAGCCCAGAATTGGAGACAACAAAACCCTATAGAAATATAGAAATTTAAAAATATACTGCTAAAAATTTTGTAGATCAAAACGTGAGTAGCAGGGCAAAATATGCATAAGCACAGTGAACAGAATGAAAGTAAAAATGCAACATGTTAAGTTTATGGGACATAGCCATTGAAGTATTGGAAAGTGCATATATTGAGCCTAGTGCATACATTCAATAAAAATAATAGCAAACCAAAAAATTTTGGATCCCACTTAGGAGGCTTTATAAAGTAAAAATGACATCAAAGCAAGCCAAAGCAAGAAAATAGTACTAAAGATAAGATCAAATCTATAAAATTAAAGATTGAAAACCATATAAAACAAAGAAACATAATCTGGTTTTTGAAAATATAAATAACATGTATAAACTGTTAGCACATCTTGTGAATTTCACTATACCAGGATCTTCTATTATTCAACAGTCTTTGCTTTTCATCACTAGTATACCAGGAGATCCTGGCCTCTCCATTAAAAATATCAAAAGTCAGTCATAATTCTCATATCCAGATGCTGGTTGTATTTTACCCTTCAGAACCAAATATCTAAACTTATATGCAGTTACTAAACGTGTGTTTCTTCTTCCTGAAATCAATGCTTGCCTTTGCCTTACTTCCTGGGATCGACACACCATCTTCAGTGTTGGAAAATTTGCAGACGCACTCTATGTTCTATTTCCAATCTGTAACCTACTTTAAAGATTTCTGCACACGGAAAGTCTTGCCTTCTATATCGTCAATTTTAACTTTATCCCCACTTCATTGCTCTTTCCATTTCAAGTTCTATTCCTGGAACATCATCCTCCGTCTAGATTCTTAAGTTTGAAGTGCCTTAGAGCTTGCTTCTTGGCCTTCTGTTATCCGTTCTTTAGAAGATATAAATGATTCATGGATATTTATCTTTTGTTAGGCTTTTAATACTTCGTAATATGAAGTCCTTGAAGAAATCTTGGCACATAAATTCCTTGTCTATCTTATGCTTTGAAGAGCCCTGCTTTCTAACACCACACTTTCTGTATGATACCTGTATTAGAGTGTATCAATCATAGTAACATCCAAAATGGAACTCGTGAATTCTATTTTTAGTGTAATTTCTCTCTTTAATTTTACTTCTTTATAAGCACAATCACTCTATTTACTATAATCATTATTTTCTTTTTTGCAAACATTTCTAATATCCAGCCTATGCATACCCATAAATCCTACTGCTTTCATGCCAAAAATATATCTCAAATACACATACTTATTTTACTTTCTCTGTCATTGTCACACCTATCTTTTTTTCTGTGCCAGTATGACAGCTCCCTGATTGCTTCCTATAATCACTCTTGTTTTCCTCTACTGTAACCTATGTCTAGGACTCAGAAAGGTTTTTCCAAAGTTTTCCATAGCCCACGGAATAGATTGCCATCAGCCTACCATGGCAGTATATCCCTAGGTGGCATCTCTCACCCTAGGGGAGAACTCCCTTCCAGAGTCCCGTCCTTTCTAGTACCCCTTTCTTCAAGGCAAGCAAAAGCCCCATTGGTGGTCCATAAACATATTGCACTTCTGATGCTTTCTCCAGGAGTAGATTTGGCACATAACATTTAGTTCTAGGCATAAGTTCCTTCCTCCTTTGTCCCAAGTATAAATTACTATGCAAACATTTATTAAAACTAATTATTTAGAAATTGTCATAATAGTCACAAGTTGTGTAGATTAAGAATTCAGGCAGTACTCAGCTGGCCAAGTTTCCTCCTCCACATTGGGTGACATGGAGTCGCTCAGTGGCATGCAGTTAGCATCTGGTCTAATTTGGAAGTTAACACCTTACTGGAGAAAGGGATGACTCAAGTGACACATTCTCCCTCTTGCTATAGTTTTTGGACCTTGCCATGAGCATGGCTTTGGAACATGGCTGTGTAAAACACTAAGAGCATTCATAGAGTTCAGAAATCCAAGGTAGGCTTTTAAAGCCAGTGCTTAGAACTGCCAACTTGACTTTCACCATATTCTGTTGGTCATGGCAGCCACCCAATTCACTGTACAGAAAGATAAACTTTGTTTCTTGCTGTGAAGCATGAAATATTTTGTGGACGTGTTTACTCTGTCACAACTTCAAATATGGCTCCCTGCCATATTTTATGTTTTAAAATGAATAAAGCCTCCTCCTAATCTTCCTTAAACCCCTTATTTATATTGGGTGTCCCAACATCTCCATTTCTTTCAGAGTATTGTTTTGTTGTCGTTGTTTGTTTAGCTTTACTACTTTCTAAATGTATTTTTCTAAATTTTTTACTTTTTCCATTTTATTTATTTGACAGCAACTAATAAAAAGGATGAAGGTACATAAATACATAAATGTATTTCCCTTTGCCTCTCTATTACCTGACATATTAGTAATGATATAGTTAATACTCAGGAGATATAGATTGAATAAATACACATTTTAGGAATAAAGACAAATTGCTCTCTTTAATAAAATATTTTACAGAAATACAAAGTAGTGAGAATATATGATGTGGAAAAACTGTTAAAAATTTAGAGAACTAAGTTGGTCAAAGGTCTAATGTAAGTCACTATAGTTTTTAAAATTATACTGGTACATTTTAGGTATATAATATGAAGACATTGATCATTGGAGATTTGAACCTTTACATGATATACCTTTGTTCTTATTTTTCCCCATTCCCCTGCCCTTCCTTCCACCCCTCCACCCCTCTCTATTTACAAAGTCTTAGTTTCCATTTTTTTCTTTTCCTCATATTAATTCCATTCCCTTCTAAGCGAGTAGATGGCAACACTGAACAGGATGCATTAAAAGAAACACGTACATTTTGGTCAGATCACATTGAAATGAGAGTCCAGGTCTGAGAGTCACACTTTTAAAGGGATAAAGAGTAGCATAACACTATGATCATATGGCATTCAAAACACTTGAAGGAACAGAATGTTCAGCTCCTAAAAACCTGAGGGAAAAACATAATTAATATCTTTAGGTGATGAGCTGCTGCCGCATTTAAGACATATTTTGACTCTGTTTTCCACAAGAACTCATTAATAACATATCAAAGATGACTATTATAATCAAAATGATATTTAACCTTGAATAAGAAAAAAATGTTTGAAAGGTTTTTGACAATATTTCCTTAGGGTGCCCTTTTCCTTTTTTCTCATACCTGGGATTAGATTTGGAGATCTGTTTTCACTTTTGGTATAGTAGTAATGTATACTTTCAATTATAAACAGAGGGTCAATTAAATACTGTTCTTTTGTCATGTTATTTACTTGCTAAACTAAATGTGTTTGAAGCACCTCTACTTTGTGAAATCTCTGAAATGTAGTCGTAAGGAAAATCACTGTACAACCTTTCATAGTGACTGCACCTCAAGAGATAATTCATTTTGGTGAATAAAGACACAATTCAATGAACTAATTAAAAATCAGTGTAATGAATCATCTCATGCTAGCTTATTTCCTAAATTTACTATATTTATGGAGTGCCACAAATTCCTCCCTGTAAATTATTTTTCAAATTTGGTATATTCTTATGGTGTTGAAGAGTTTTGACACAGTTTGTAGATTTACTGCCTAGGAAATTCGTCATTACTGTAAGCATTTGATATTTAACAGTGTCCACACATTTAAATCTTAAGCTGCTCTCTTTAGGTTATATTTCTGGTTGGTCATCCTTTCAGTATTTTTCAAATTATATCAAAAACTACTAGGAAGATAATTAGAATCAGTAACTAAATGTAATGCATTGAATAACTAGTGGTATTATTTTCAAATTCATGTCTTGATTTACCTTTTTTTTTCATGCTATTACTTAAAACAAAATTCAGAACATATTGATAAGACCCTTCATTTTTCCTGTAGAAGTGAACTTTTTCCCAAAGCTTATACCTAACCTTAGCATAAAGAATCTGCTTTAAATTTGAAATTATCCATTGTGAGAGACTTAGTTTGTGCTAGCAAGAGAGAGTAAAGATTTGTTCTTTTAGTCACTATCACATCTGAAAAGTGTGGCAATAGAAATGGATAGTTTAATAACGAAGACTACTGCAGTGTTAACCTCTAACAGTGTTTGATTTTATTCAGAATGAAATCCCAAACCTTAAAATAAATTTTCTTAAGGAATTTTTTAAGTACACAGCTTTTGAAAGAATCTGAACACTATATGATTAAATTACAGCAAATCTGGTTAGCACTATCATGTGAAATGTCAAGCGTCACTGCTTTCTACATATAAGAATAGTTAAGACAACTAGCTCCTCATGTCTCTACTTCTTCAAAGCTGAGAGCACATTAACACATGAAATTTTCATAGCACTACTGTGGTGTCCTTTTCAGAAATTTATGAAGATGACAACATGATTTTTTGGAATGATAGAAAGCATGTTTAGTTATGGAAATAATAAGCGCATTCATGAGGCATGTGCCATAAAGTGTAAAAAGCATACATAATACATAGAATGGAATGAAAAATTATATAGCTTTTCATATTTTCTTCACTAAAGAAGTCCTATTTCTGTCATAAATTAAGAAAATGTTTCCTCTAATGATCCAATTTTATTTTATGTATTTGAGATGGAATTTGCTAATTATCTCATCCTATGCTCCATGGGTTCTATGGCCTCATTTCTTGGCACTATTTTTAATTTTTTTACTTTTTGGCTGAAAATGAAATATTAAATGCCGAGTCAATCATGAATTTCTGGGGGGGAAAAAAAACAAAACTTTGGCTTCTCCACAATGAACTTATGCTATTTGAATATCAGAAAAATTAAGTAATCTCAAAACAGTTTAGATACGACTTAACACTAGCAGACTCCAGCTTTCATATCCTGAGGACTTTTCCCATGACTGTCTGTCCCTGCCTGAGATTCTGTTTTCTGCACATTCAGTAGAGTGAGATTATTCAGGTGGCAGGTGGTGGTGTGAATCCCGATGTTTCCCTCCCAACACCCTGGAGCATTTTCATGCAAATTTAGATATCTTGAAATTGTATCTTTAAATAATGCTCCACCTCTAACAAATAAGTTTCTAAAATTATTATCAACTTGAGACCCATTGCTATATCTAAACCGGGGACAATCTTAATGGTCTTTAATGCCTTTTCAGGTTCACAAGTTTCCATTTCTCTCATAAATGTCTAAATATTTGTTTTTCATTATCAAGTTCTAAAAAATAAGCCACAAATTTTGCCTTCTTATACATCTCAGTCTGTTTTTATCTGTAGAATTCCTAATTTTGCCCTGCCTTTATAAATAAGAATGAGACTTGTTTCATTTACCTAACAGATTTCTAAATTTGGGGTTTAGCTGATTTATGTAATTTGATATCTTTCTATTTTTTAGATTTTCATATAAATTGATTAGATTAAAGGGCTTAATTTCACTCAATTTTGGGTTTTTTTTTTCCTCAAGAATAACCCAGGATATCTGGTCATGTCTACTATTTATCTCAACATGATCCAATTCATCATCAGTTTTTTATTTAATATTTAGAACCATTAAAAATCACTAGTGACACTATTATTTGAATAAGATAGAAATAGAAGTGATTTTTAAAATATTACTGAATTACTTTCCACAGGTGTGCAACTACATATTTCTTTTTCTTTCTTTAATTTTGGTACTGGGGATTGAACTCGGGTCCTTGCTCTTGCAAGGCAGGTCACCAAACCGCTGAGCCAAATCCCCAGGCTGGAACTACATATTTCTAATAGGAGTGTCTAAGTGTGTGCTCTCTATAATTTCATTAGCGGACTACATTGCTAATCTCTTTCTAATCTTCAAATAAAACATTCACTTTCTTTATATCTATAGGCAAAATGAATTTTTCCACTGGAAAAATGCACTGCAGGTCACCTTTTCTGCACAAATTTTTAAAAATCCCATTGTTTTCAAGTGCACAATGGGTACATGAGTTTTGACAAAATGTTTTGTCCCTCATTGAGTTTTATTGGAACATTTTAGATATACAGTACAGTTATTTTCATTATTGGGTTCTTGTACCTTTACATGACAGGTCTTGGTTCTCATTTTTTCCCCTTGTCCCTGCCCTCCCTTCACTCCCTCCTCCCCTCCCCATTTACAAACACTTTATTTCCATTTTTTCATTTTCTCCTATTTCTTTTCTTTCCCTTATTACCTTTTTCCTACCCTTCCCACTTTCCCTACACCTTTACCCCTTTTCTTCCTATTTCACATTGTTGATTATCTCCTTAGGATCTTATGTACTGTTATAGTTTATTCACACCAGAGAAACTATTAGGTATTTAAACATGTGTGACTTATTTATTTCACTTAGTAGTATATCCTCAAAATGTTCCCATTTTCCTATGAATAAATCTAATTTCTCATTCTTTATGGCTGAGTAGTATTCCATTTTATAGAAAAACCACATTTTCTTTATCCAGTTTCCAACTGATGGGCAAATGGGCTGTTTCCAAGTTTTAGCTATTACAAACTGTGCTGCTATAAACATAGGTGTGCATATATCAGTGTGGTATGATTCTTTTAATTCTTTTAGAAAGATACCCAGCAGAGGGATGGCTGGGTCAAATGGAACCTCTAGTCCCAGCTCTTTGAGGTATCTCCATATTGATTTACACGGTGGTTGCACTTGACAAACTTTTTTGAAGGGGACTTATCTAATTAGTTGGATATCTTTATACCAGTAAAACATATTTAGGAGACACAATGAGTTTTACAGAGACATGGCTTAGAAAATTACTTGGCTTTGGAAGGCCTACTGAAACATTTATGGCTACTTGTATTAATAGAGTCATTTTACATGGTAGACTTTATTCAGGATGAAGCCCACATTGATAATATTCTCTAAGGCCTTACATTGAATTATTTTATCTGAATTTCCTAGATTCATAGATTTGAAAGGAGGATCAATGAAAAACCTCCCACAAGTGATCATTTATGAAGGCTTACAGAATGGCTAGAGTATTCTTAAAATATTATTTTGGTGCAGTATGGGTGCTCTCATCATTATTAAGTGTATACATGATGCTGTAATAGTCTGTGTCACGACCTTCTTTAGGAAGCACATCTGAACAACAAAGTCAGTGGACGGTTAAACAGTGTGGATGTCAGCAGTTAACCACCACAATGCACCTGTCAGAAGTCCAGCTGGCATGCAGATAACTGAACATAAGGCTGATTGGATCTCTGCCCAGAGATCCTAGTGCATCCTGATGTGTGCCATATTGACAATTATGGATATGCAGAACTGCTCACACATTTAAGGTTAAGAGCGACTTATTTTGAGCTCATATCTTTGTGCAATTCATTTGGTGGCATATGGGGTCATGTGAAGTCTAGTTCCCCATGGGGAAGCAATGCTTCAGCAACAAAGTTGTTGTAAATTAACGCTCAAATAATTTGAAAATTAATTATCCTGTAGATTATGAAGAGAGTTCCAAATGATTACTCAGGAAAATTAGGAAATAATGTAAGTTAGCATCCAAATAATAAGGTATAAATATATTGATCAGAGCTGGATATGACAGAGATGGATAATTTCTTACAAAAACAGCAGTGTCTACTCGAAAATGATGTGTTTTAAAAAATGTAACAGCATGAAACTAAATAATTAATTTTCTCCTGTAAATCCATTCAGGGGACTTCCAATAAACCTATGTTATGGATTTCACATTAACAATGAATTGCTGTACTATGCTGTAGTGATCTGTAATTTTTTTGTAATAACTTGAGACAGGGTTTCATTCTGAGTATTTATAATATACTTATGTCTTATTCATGTGAAAATCACAAAATCTGTTCAATTTTTTAAAACAGAGTTTTCTTCTCTCTATCTCTCACATCAGCAACTTCTGCTACTTTCAACCTTTCTCAAAGTAGATACTTAGTGCCTAAATAGTTTTGGGGAAGTGATATGTCACTAGATATACTTTAGCTTCAGTTGTGTGAGTAGAGTTATTTATCCCAAATCTGTATGAGCATGGCAATTTTCAACCATTTTCCAGGTAATTTTGTTTATTAACTTATTGCTTAGTTTATACCTAAGCTTTACATACCAGCTGACAACTTGAGTAATTTTCTGTAGATAATATGATACCATAAATGAATTTGTATAAAAGAATGAAACATCTTTTTCTTTTCTTTTGAATATCTTTTTTATTAGAAGTGATGTATTATTAATAGAGATATTTCTATGTGCAATAATAAACTCATAATATCTAGGATGACTCATATTCACCTGTTTAAATTGTAACTTTGGGTAAGATCTCAGCCTAAAATATTACTTCATTGTCATGTGAACTTGGTTACATTAGACTTTATATGAATCTTTATTAGTTGAGAAGATATTCTATTTATTTCTATGTAAATTTTCACAAATGTTCTCTACCTCCACTGCCACAAGTCATAGGTAGTCTTCATTGTTCTGTTAATTGTGAAATTGCCACCTGTTGCTGATTTCAAATTAATCCTTGATTATTCACTGTCTTGCATAATATCCACATCCAGTAAACACTGAAAAAGTACACAAAAACTAATTAGATAGTAACAGGTGTCCAAATTTTCCATTTGAATTCCTTTGGGAACTATAGAACTACATTTATCTAACCACACTTTCCTTTTACCTTGAACAGGAGGCATTACATTTAGGTGAACTAATCAACTTACCACTATTGACTATTAATTTGCTTCTCTTTACCTAAAATTCAACTTATATTTTTAAAGTCTGATTCAATTTTTGTTGTCTGTAAGATTTCTTTAACAACAAAAATCATTCACATCCTATTTTTTTCTAAAACCAAATCTCCCAATTAATAGCCGCTCACAACAATTTTCATTTTGCTTCTTGACAAGATTGAGATAGAACTTTACTAATTTTCAGAGAACTTTACTAAATTTTTATTGCTTATAAGGCATTTTAATTTTTATGAATATGCTATGTACTTTGTATCAAATTGCATGGCTTTATAACTAATTATGAACACTTTCAAAATAATGCTTAGCTACAATCATTCATACTGTAGGTACACTTAAAGGCCTTAATTTAATTTCTTTTGACTTTTATCAGTATTATTAGCATCACAATCCCAGGCATCAATTTATATTACAAAACTACAGTGATAAACAGCATCTACCAACAAGGAAAACAAGACTTATGGGTCCATGGAATAGAATAGAGGATGCAGAAACATCGCCAGGCACACTCAGCTACATTATATTTGACAAAGAGGCCAAATCCAATTGCTGGATGAGAGATCACCTCTTAACAAATGATGCTGGGAAAACTGGCTATCCACATGACTAGACCCATATCTCTTACCATGCACTAAACTAAAATCTAAAGGGACCAAAGATCTAAACACTAGAACAGAAACACTTGATCTGCTGAAAGACAAAATAGGTAAACTCTTGAAGACATAGGTGTATGTAAAGCCTTTCTGAACAAAACCCCAATTGCACAAGAAATAATATCAAGAATCAGCAAATTAGATGACATCAAATTAAAAAGCCTCTGCAAATCAAAAGAAACCACCAATTGAGTGAAGAGACAATCTACAGAAGGGGAAAGAAATTTTGCCAACTACTCTTCAGACAAAAGACTATTATCTAGGATATACACAGAATTAAAAAACTTAGAATCAAAAATTCTTTAAAATTTAAAGATCTAATTTAAAATTTTGAGATGAACAGAAACTCAAAAGATGAGGAAATAAAATGGCCAATAAATACATGAAAAAATGTTCAGCATCATTAGCTATTCAAGAAATGCAAATTAAAACAATATTGAGATTCTATCTCACTCCAGAAAGAAAGGCTACCATGAACAGCTTTAGTTTTATCCATATATTATGGTAAAATATTCAGAAAAAAGTATGCAAAGAACATAGGTGATGGTATTCTAACATTATCTTTTCTTCTTTTTCCTCAATAATGTGTATAAGACATAGATTTTTAAAGTAATCAGTTAAAGTGAAAACAATTAAAAATTTCCATCTCTTCTTTCATCCGCATTCCGGTCATTGTCTCATCTATGGGACTTTGTACAGTAAGTCTCTGACTTACAAAAGAGTTCACTTCTGGAAGGATGTTTGTAAGTTGAATTCATTTGTAAGTCTGACAAACTGAGTCATTTGTCTTTGAGACAAATGTACAATTTGCATTGCTTTGTGCTTCCTAGCAGTCTCTTCCACATCAACACCTCTTTTCCTCTTGCTTCTGGACATCCTGGGTTGTGGCTGCACCCTGTGGTACTATGCACTGTCGCACTGTACAGTAAGCACCCAACAGCACAACTGGGACCATGTCTTGCAGACATGTGACCTACTTCTGCGAATCTTGTTGACATCTATAAATGTTGGTAATGTGAGGTCCATTCATATCTGTGAAAGTTTGATCCTAAATCCTTACTACATTTCTCCTCTTCAAATTTGGGCTTTGGCCATTAGCAAGCAACAGTAGTGACAGATTTGTTGGTGTCTATTTCACACTTTAAAAAGTTTTCAATTATTTTTACTTTATCATTGTGTCTTCCACATTTCTGTGAGATCAACACAACCTCACTAGTCTGTAGATCTACTTTAAGAGCAGTAAGCAATGATTTTTCTTATTCTAACCGTATACTACATCACCTAGACCTGGAAGACCTATAGAGTGTTGTAATGTTTTCTTAGAAATAGCAAAAATATCAGCTCAGCAATGAAATGCTAAAAGATTTCCAAACTTTGAGTCAATAGTCATCGTATAATTCTGGGCAATGTTGGGTAAAATGCAGACATCTCAGAACCAATGAGTAGGAATTTTTTATTTGGGAAATTTATTTTTTCATATTTATAACATTTTAGTATTTGTTGGACTAGAAGTACAGATTTTTGTAGAGGAATAGTTCCACTAGTGAGCAAAACAGATATTCCAATGAACAAAAGTCAAGGCTGTCGGTTCATCATTTGTCTTCTTTATTTCAGTGAACCAGCATAAAAACAGCCTACAAAAAGGAATCAATGTATTTTTAGGATTTATCAATTCTGATAATTATGAGGTGACATTGATAACTACTGATATGAGACAGAGAAGTATTTTTGAGACTTCAGAGATTCACTCCGTGATAAAATATAATTGGGCAGCCGCATCAATCCGGCTTATAAATGACAGGATGACTGGAGCATCAACGTCCTTCACAGTGTAGATTTAGGGTCCACACAACAGACAGAACAAACCAGAAAATATCCTGGTTAGGGTTATAAAGGATCACAAATATTTATGAGGAGGATAATGATGACAATTCTTGTTTTAGGATTGCTGCAGCATGGATATTGATGGGAACACTAACAATCATTTTAAGTCCAATGAAGTGATAGCTTTCCACATTTAAGACTGAGTGCAATGCATTTAACATGGTATGTGAGTGGATCTCAGCTGGAACAGTCAATAGCAAATACAGTGTCCCATCTCAATTTTTATTTCCTGTTTCTCTGCAAATAGCCTAGACCTCCACATTCTAGAAGCTACACCTCTGAACACCTAAAAGTTTTTGCTCCCAGATGTGTTCTGCCCATGTGTGCAGCAGGCCAGGTGTGTCTGCAGCTTAATGTTTGGGAGGGACTGTTTGACAAGCATCACCAGTGTAAAAATACCCACACCTTTTTTTTCATATGTGGAATCACACTAAGGCATATGTTCTGTACTAGCTTTCAGAATGCAGAAGGATTGCCAGGTATGGTGGTGCACATCTGTAATCCCAGCACTCGAGAGACTGAGGTAGAAGAATCACTGTGAGTCCGAGGCCAGCCTGAGGTACACATTGAGTAAAAAAAAAAAAAAAAAAAAAGATTAATCTCAGGCTTTTCTGAATAGTAACTTACTACCTTTAATTAAGAGTAACTTTATGCCATTAATTAGCTGCCTTCCATCTCTTCTTAACCCCCTTTATGTGTTCTCTTTTTGTATTAACCATCCAATAAACCACTGTGCTCAAAAAATTGTTTTTGATCTCAAGCTAAGAAATGAGTCTAAACTGCACATTTAACATCCTCTCCTATGCAAACATACAACATTATATCTTTGAATTTAGTATCGGTATTTCATATATCATTTTACCATGGGTGTGTATATCATTTCATTTATCCCCTCAATAACAACCTAAGATAAGCAACCTATTATTTGTTGGACAGAGAAATAAATTAACTCTAAACTACACTCCTAGTTACATAAAGCAAAGTGATGATGAAGGGAGTAGATTTAGAGATATGTTTTTCTTATTCATGATTCAGATCGTGTCAGTTTTATAATGATTTTTCTTTTGCCAATTCATCTTCTAATAAATATGTTTGAAATTTACACAAGCGTATCAAACTTGAATCCTTAAAAGATAATAGCTTACATATGGATTATGACTATTTTAAATCCTATAAGAGCTGTTCTGGAAAAGATATTTTATATGCATTTTTTGGTACAAAATAATCCTTGTGTTTAAAAGAAGTGCAATTTTTATGACATTAATACTTGAAAGAGTGAAATGAATAAGGTCTTTAGGGTTTAATATTAGTAATTTAAATAGAGTATTCAGCAGAGAAGAAAACAATTCAGATAATAATAATCATAGTTTACATTTACAAAGAACCATGTAAATTAGAAAGTATTTCTACCCATTGTTTAAAGCCTTACGAAGGTATTGAAATGAGCATTTTTGTGGGTCATTTTCTTTAATTAGGATTCCGTACTCTGAGCTGTCAGTGATTATTCACAAGTAAATACACTTATAATTAAAACCATGTTTTTATAAAGTGATATTATGCGAAATCATGATGTAAGCTTATAGCTTTATACCTAACTCATTTCTTCTACCACTTTATTTCAATTAGAAAATTCCTTGAAAAAATTGGATCAAAATGCTTTGCATAAAAAATAAAATTATTTGATGTGTTTAATTAATATTAACATTACTATTTACAGTGAATGCTTTTATGTGGGAGCAGATATAATAAGGTTTAAACCAAGTTTAACTGTCTCTTCCCACTAACAATGAGAGGAATATCAATTGATTTGAGTGAAATATACCCCAAGAAAGGACAAATTTCAAATTTCAACTCAGAAATAAACAATTCTAGCAGTTAAAATAATCAACTATTTCATTGTCCTAATAACCCATACCTCCAATTCTTATTAATATTTGACTTTTAACCATTTTCTGACTGAATTGCTCATACAGGACACAACTGGTCACTCTGAAATAATTTTCATGAAGTAAAACTTATAAGTTACAACAAAAATTTTAAAAATTTAAGCTGAGGCTTATAAATGCATTTCATTTCCCCTGGCTGCTCACCTGAGCAACGTGGGTGACCAGCAGGGCCCCAGTTTTTATCAGTGGGTGTCAGCTATGACCTTTGGAGTTATTTCTGTACCTCCCAATCTATGCCACTGATCTTCACATTTTTTTCTTTGCCATACTGTTTTTATCACAGTGGCTTTGAAGTATAATTTCAAGTTGGGAATTGTGATACCCCATGTCAGGTGTCTGTTGCCTAGAATTGCATTTGCTATTCTAGGTTTCTTCATGTTCCAAATGAATTTTTGGATTATTTTCTCTCATTCTGTAAAATATACTGTTGGAATTTCAATCAGGATTGCATTGAATCTGTACAGCAGGTTATGGTAATATGGCTATTTCACTATGTTGATTTTTCCTACGCAGGAGCAGGGGATATCTTTCCATTTTTTTATATCTTCTTTAATCTCTTTTTTCAGTGAGATAGTTTTCACTATAGAGGTCTTTTGCTTCTTTTGTTAGATTGATTCCCACATGCTTTACTTTTTGGATGTTACTGTGAATGAATTGTTTCCCTAATTTCTCTCTCAATGAGTCTGTTATTAGAGTACAAGAAAGGTATTTATTTTTGAATGTTGACCTTGTATCTGGCTACCCTGCTGAAAGTGTCAATTAAGTCTAGAAGTCTATTGGCAAAGTTTTTTGGGTCTTCTATGTAGAGTATCATATCATCAGCAAATAATGGTAGTTTAACTTCTTCCTTTCCTATCTTTATTGCTTTAATTTCTTATTCTTGTCAAACTGCTGTGGCTGTTTTCAGAAATATATTGAACAGGAGTGGTGATAGTGGACATCCTTGTGTTGTTCCTAATTTTAGGGTGAAGAATTTCAGATTTGGGCCATTTAATATGATATTGGCTTTTGGTTGATAGATAGCCTTTGTCACGTTGAGATAAAGACCATCTATCCTACTGTCTACTACCATCTATTCCTACTATCTGCAGTGTTTTTTTTTTTTTTAATCATGAATACAAGTTGAATTTTGCCAAATGCTTTTTCTGCATCTATGGAGATGAGCATATGGTTTTTGTCCTTGACTCTGTTAATATAGTATTTTACATTTATTTATTAATATATGTTGAACTATCCTTGCATCCCTGGAATAAATCTGACTTGTTCAGGGGGTATAATCTTCTTGATGATCCTCTGTATTCTGTTTGCCAGTATCTTATTGAGGATTTTTACATCTATGCTCATTAAGAAGCTTGGCATGTAGTTCTATTTTTTGGTTGGGTCTTTCCCTGGTTTTGGAATCAAAGTAACATTTGATTCCAGGAATGAATTGGAAACACTGCTTCCTTTTCAATTTCATTGAAAAGTTTAGAGTAGTGGCAGTAGTTCTTCTTTTTATGTCTTGTAGAATTCAGCAGTGAATCCATCAAGACATGGGCTTTTTTTAGTTGGTAAATTTTTAATTATGCTTTCAATTTCACTGATTGTAATTGGGGTGTTTAGAATTTTTTAAATCTTCTTTCAACTTTGGTAATTCAAAAGTTTCAAGAAACATGTCCTTTTCTTCTGTGTTTTCCATTTTATTAGAGTAGAGTTTCTTGAATTAGGTATTGATGATCCTCTAAATTTCTGCTAGGTCTGTTATGACTTCACCTTTTTTATTACTAATTGCATGGATCTGAGCCATTTCTTTCCTTTTTTATCCAAGTTGGCTAAGGGTTTATCAATTTTATTTATTGTTTTGAAAAACCAACTCACTGATTTTTTATATCATTCTCTTAATTTCCATTGCATTAATTTTTGCTGTGTTCTTTATAATTTACTCCCTTGTATGAGCTTTGGGCTTTTCATGGTAGTCTTTTTCTGGAGCTTACAATTCATCATTAGGTTATTTATTTGGGCTAGCTCTGTTTTCCTAGAGTGGGCATTCACTGCTACGAATTTTCCAGATAGAACTGCTTTCATTGTGACCCATAGATTCCTCTATGTTTATTGGTATTATCATTTATTTGTAAAAACTGACTAATTTCTTCTTTAATTTCCTCTTTGACCCTTGATTGTTCAGAAGAGTGTTGTTCAATTTCCATGTGTTTGTGAAGTTGTTATGGTTTCTTATGCTATTGATCTCCAGTTTAATAGCACTATGGTCTAATTGTTTGTTTGTTTTGTTTTTGTTTGTTTTGTTTTGAGGCAGGGTCTTGCTATGTAGTTGAGACTAACCTGGAACTCACTGTGTAGCCCAGGATGGTCTTGAACTCACAGTGATTCTCCTGCCTCAGCCTCCCAAGTGATGGGCTTACAGTCATGCACTACCACGCCTGGCTATGGACTGATATGGGATAACTTCGATTCCTTTGGTCCTTGTGTTTGCAAGGCAGGCCACTGAACTGCTGAGCTAAATCCCTGGCCCACCTTTGCATTTATTTAAACATGTTCTATAGCTACTATATGGGATATTTTAGAAAATGACCAATGTGCAGGCGAAAAGAATGTATATTCAGATTTTGTGGGGTGGAACATTCTGTACATCTATTAAATCCATTTGCTCAAAAGTTTGGTTCCATTGAATCTCTTCTTTTATGTGATTTTGTAATGCTTTTGCATATGTTTCACTTAAGTAAGCAGTTCTAATTCTGAAATTAGGCTACCTGAATTTGCCCTATTCAAAGCAATTAATCATACCTTTTCTTCAGATATTTTTAACTGACATTTACTAAAGACAATCATCTTTTATTATGAATCTATCATATATATGTGTGTGTGTATATATATATATATATATATATATATATATACACACACACACATATGCATGTATTGCAAATGCTTTTCCAGTTAAATAAGAATACTATTGTGTATTATTGTTAATGAGAGAAGTTGAATGAACAATTATTGCCTATGTGTTTAGTTGGGCAAATTTACTACAATGATAAATATGTCTTTAGCTGTATTAATATTAGTGAATAGTATTAATGAGGCCGTGTTAGGCATACCATAAAACAAAACACATAGAATTACTTTTTTCTTATTTGTACTTTATTCTCATTTATTAATTATTAGTGTTAAACTTCTTTGCTATCTTCATTCAACCATATTACATTAGCTTTGTCCATAAAGCATGGTCTAAATATTGTATTGAATGTTTAACTTTCATAAGCAGATAACCAGCGTCTGCCTACATTAACTTGTAGTCTGTTGCTATCCATCACTTCACCTACACCCATTGTTATGTTATTGCATAGCTATGGCCTTGTTTTGCATATGCAATATTTTTCATATCCTGTTCCAAGGTTTCATGTTATAGAACAATGTGCTTTAGTTCCTAGTTTACCTCTACTTCATGAACACAAATATACAGAGTATAGAATCAAGGCAAAATATTACAACTTTCAATAAATTTTTCCTAGTTGATCCAAATCAAACAACAAATATATTAATGGTGTGTAACCATCTTTTCCTTCACATTATATTTAATTGTAACTCAGAATATTTTATTTTCCTGAAACTCATGTTCTGTACTCATTGATGTACACTTGTTATCTCATTCTTTGTCAATCCTCTCAAACAAATTAAAAAATAAACTAGAGAGAGCTAAAAGAAATGACATATATTGGATTTTTAATACATTAGTATTTTATGTACATTATTAAGTGAAATTCAATTTTCACATGACTTAGAGTCTATTTGCACTACCTCAGCTTTGATTGATTTTCAGAGTTGGGGTATGTTGCACAGTAAAGATTTTAGTACAGCTACATATGATTCAAATGCATTATTTCTTGTTATTCATCATGTAAGCCTGTTAATTCTTGCCCATTGCACTGCCTCCATACATATTTGTTGACTGAAAATATATCATATCCATCTGTTCTCCATTATTGATTCATCCATTTACTTATCATTGCATTCATTTCTGGTCCCACATCGTAAATTGCTCAAAAGCATTTAGAATGTTTAGCACATAAATAATAGAAGTTAATAAATATTTATTCATGAGTATAGATTTTAAGAAAAATATACCAATTATTTTGTTGAACAATCAAATTCATTCTTTGTGATTAACAGGCTGTTGTAGTCATGGTTTTGGCAAGGGAATACATTAAATAAGGGACATATAATTTATAGGATTATTTTATGATAATTCCCCAAAAAGTCAAATGTAAAGGAGTTCAAGAGAGATTAACCACACACTATGACCAAAGAATCTAGCTGAGGGCCTAGATCCCAGCAGTTTCCCCCACAAGTACAGCTGAAGGCTTAGAGTCCAAGGCAATGTCCTCTTCAAGTCCAGCCAGTGGCTTAGAGCCCACCGCAATGTCTCATGCTTGTCTGTATGGGGGATCTGCACCTGGAAGGCCCAAGGCCAGTGGTGGAAGTCAGAATATCTATCCTTGTGAGATGAAGGATCTGTGCCACCAAGCTGAGGGATCCACACTGGAGCCAGGGAGTGCTGCTTAGAGTGAAGAACAGAGCTCCCCTGATGAAAAGAGCAGCCATTCCCAGTGACAGCGAGGTCCCAAGCTCCTCCTCTGATGAGCACAGCCTAGTTTGCAAGAGGAAAACCATCTGCAGCAAGCTCCTCCTAGAAAATCCACAGCCCACATCTTCCCTTCCAGTTCTCTTTTTATGGCTATTGGTAACAATCCTCAGGCGGATCCTCCGCAATGATTCAGTTCAGCTGGGCGTTACATGTTGAATATTAGTCAATCCACCACACAGAGCAACAGATAAGCAATTTTACAAGAACCAAGAAAAAAAATCAGCTGAAAATGCATAGAGTGAAAAAAGCTAAAGGACATAATGAAGTTAGTGAGAGCTTAGAAAAAATAGCACACATCCACGTTTTCCAAGAAATTTCTAAGAATAGCATGATAGAAAAAGCATTCTACTTTAATTTATAAATGGTAGGTTGAAGACATACATGTGTGTGTGAGAGAGAACTCGTAATTGAGTGGAAAACAATAATGAAGTCTTAGTAGCAAATACCAGAAATCAGAGTTATCAAGCTGGTGGACCCAGCCTACAGGAGCATTAGACAATGGATTACATCTGGAGTCTTGCCTCCTATCAAGAGGAGGACGGGCAGAAATGAGCAAAGCATGCCCAGTCAATTATTTCCCTATTTACCAATAATATAAGTTGTTTGATTTCCTATTAACAGAAATAGAGAATGTGTGGATGTTAAAGTAATTCTATCCTTTCTCACAGAATAAAACATTACACAAGGACGAATCTTTCTCTAACACTTTGTAAGCTTAATATTTATAGTCATTGGCTAAAAGAAACACATATGGAAACAAGTTCATCTTGACTATCAGAGTGATGACCATTAACCATACTTGTCTGAAACAAAAATATTTCCAAATGTTTGAAAATTCATCAAACACACATACATAAAAGGTAAAATTTTGGAGGACAGAACGATTTTGATATTTCTAAATTTACTTCCACATTAGTGTCAAATCATCACACTGGTTGAAAGATAGTGAATCTGTTCTCGGTGCATCTGCCAAACAATTTCAGAGAAATTGACTGATTTTTTTAGGTAGTAAGCTCTGAAAACAGAAACTGTTGAAAGCTATCTGACCTAAATTTATTCCCCTAAATTTTTTTCCCATCTGAAAGTGTGCCTATGATTTATTCTGTGTCACTGCTGTATCTACACTAATGCACCATTATGCAGAGCTGATGTTTCAGATATATAACCATCACTCTTATTGAAGCCAGAACTTCGTGATTACGTAAGACATTGTCTGGCATAATCTGTTTAGCTGGTTGATTTTACCTCCATGCTTTCTGATGAATCTGGAATAATTACTCAAATATTTACTCTTCTCTGTTTAAAATTTGCTAGGACAAAGATATTATGCATGCAGAAAGTGTACAGGGGGTTGAAGATAACAAATGATAGATCAAGCACAGCCTAATGTGGCTTTACTGGAGTAGAAACAGTGGTAATAAATCACCTGCCAATGCTGATAATAAAATACTGCGTTGGCCTCCATCAGCCACAAGAGAAAGGTTAAATGTTATTTCTCACAATAACCATGTGGTCTTCATAGCTGACACCTCCAATATTAAATCCCATCATTATTTTCTATAGAAAATATTTGAACTTTATTCCTAATGGAACAGTTTTTAAAAAGAACTACTTTATAAATATCTAATATCCCTGAAACACCTTCATTCATTTTATGGTTATTTTACCCGATAAAAGTGTTTCCCATTTTTAGTATAAAAGTACTTTTATGTAATAGCCAGTGCCAGAAGGTTGAGATTCATGCTGGTCAACTGTTAGTGACCTTTTAATGATTGGATTGATATAAAGCTTGTTGGTGTAGGATGTAAACTTAACTATTGTAGCCAAATAAATTCAGGGATTTATTTTCTAGTATATTTATTAAATCAAATCTCAATTTGGCCCATATTGTCTTCTAACTGGCTCTTATTTCGAACTTGACCTTTGTCTCTTGACACACCTACACAGCGATTAGTTCCTCAATATGCTTTCTGGAAAGAATTACGTGTTATAAAGTGGAGTCTAAATGTATGTTGATAGCCTAGGTGAAGCCATAACCTGCGTTCCAGGCAGTGTGCATGTGAGACTTCATTTATGGAGGGATTGACATGCACAGATGTGACCTAAAATACTACGGATCTTCCCACTGGTCATAAGCAAAGTCACACTAGTTCTCACCTGAACCTGTCCATCTTTCATTACCTACAGCAGCAGCATCTGCTCTTACTCCTGAAAGAAATCAAATTGGAAGACTGTTCATACTCACAAAGCAGTTTGCCAGCTGCCGTGGTCATATGACATCTATCCTGAGCTTCTTCTCTTCAAGAAACTATTTTTAAAGGGAGATTTTTTTTTTTTAATATCAGTCCTCACCAAGATTGTCAAAATTGTCAAAATTGTCAGAATTGTTTTTTCTCTAACCATCTTCCAGCAACTAATCTTTGAGAAGGCAGAGCGGTATTGGGTAATGTGCAGAGTAGGGATAATGTATTGCCGCACAATTTTTTGCAGAGACAAATTAATTGGGCAGCACTCTTTGTCACACACTTGCACACACAACCACATACATTTTGCAGCGAAGTTTTTCTGGACAAGTCAACTCAAGACTTTCCTTTAATAAGGCATATTTTTTAAAAATGAAGCCATCTTCTCTTCAAGAGTGCTTTCAAATTCTCACTCATATTTTCTGAATATGGAGTTAAAGATTTTCTCAAGAAACTTAACTTCAGAGTGGTTTGCTCTCTACTACAAGACTGTAAAGGCTGTACTTAACTGGAAAGTCTGTTATCTTTCTTTCTCACAGCTGGAACTCCAGAAAAAAAATCTTGGCATAGAGTTAGCTATGTCCCCAGGGTTGTTTCTGGCTAAAGTCTTTGCTTTGTTTTTTCATTGGCTGAAAATGGCAAACATAAAACCCTTCTTAATCCTTCCTGTTTCCTCAATACAGCCCTGGCATTGAATATTTTGAAGGAATACATGAATATACAAAGGACAATTTATTTGTTTTCCCAAAGCAGATCAATCTATATAAAAAGATAGTTCAATATTCTACATCTTAGAAATCTACAAATAACACATAGACTTGAGTTGATGGCTTCTCAGGTTTCTGCCCTCACCATCAAGCTTTGAAAAATATAGGATTGTTTATCTGCTTTTAGGGTAAAAGAACCTCTTTATGTCATAAGTGACAGAAAAAGGAATATTTTAGCCAGTATATTGGTTGGAAACTAGAATATGTTTTTGTAAACATCGTAAAGAGCTTATCGTTCTTCTTTCTTTTCTTTCCAGCAAACTGTAAAAACATATATCATCAGGGGTAAAAGGTAATTAATTTTTATTGTATTACCCTTCAGTGGCCTTTTGTTTGGAAGATATTGCTAATTATAAATCAATAAATGTTCATCCTTCTTTTAATATTTCTGTTTTTTTATGTCCCTAGTCTATAGCATTCTTATTCTACTAATCATATATTTGGGTGACTTGGGAAAATGAAGGGTGAGCATTTCTGAAACAGAATTTCAAATTTTTGCTTAACTTTGTAACTGACAAAGGTTAAGGAGTATATAAAATTTTTCACTTTATGAAATATGTTTAGAGGCAAATGGATTAAGGAGCAGTTCACAATGTTTCTCTTGTTCAGAATATACCATCTTATTCTCAGAATAACCCTTAAACTAATAAGTTTAAAATACATTTAAATGGATGCACAATAATGGTACATATTTATGGGGTATAATGTGATATTCTGCTTTAGGCTATGATGTGTAATAATTAAATCAGTATATTATACACAGCATCCTAAATATTTATGATTTCTCTGTGTTAAGAAATATCCAAAACTTCTATTCTAGCTATTTTGGAATATAATAAATGTTTCTTTTATAGATAGATATGTAAGTTTGGATAGTCACCTCACTCTGTTGTATACAACCAGAACTTATTTCTGTTATTAATATTCACAGTCAGGATATGAAATGAATGCATGGAGATAATTGTTTGTTTTTGTTGTTGTTGTTGCTGTTGGTACTGGGGTTTGAATTCGGGACCTTGCACTTGTGAGCCAGGCGGCGGCACCACTGAGCTAAATCCCTGACCCCAAGATAATCTGATACTGTATATATTTATATATCAAGGAGATTGGTTTTCAGATACTGAAGAGAGTATGGAAGAGAGAAATAAGAAGAAAATTGGCCGGGGGTTTAGCTCTGTGGTTTGGTGGCCTGCCTTGCAAGCGCAAGGACCCGAGTTTGATCCCCAGTACCAAAAAAAAAAAAAAAAAGAAATGATTTATTTCAACATTTCAAAATTTAACTCTTTAAAACAATAATATTCTTTCAAATTAATTAGCATAATCCATATTTCCCTATAATCAGCATCTTTAGCCAATGTACCCAAACAACCCAGAAATATTGTCATCATCAACACATTTGCTTCCAGATGTTGTTAGAGTTTGCAAAGGCAGTTTGTATATGTGCACAATTTTATTTGTGAGTGTTCATCATGCATGTTTTTATCCAGAGAAAATGCTGTATGTCAAAGCACACACAGGGCTTTCCTCGTTATCACTGATCTTGTTCTTAGATCCAAGGCCATATTGTTTTCTGTCATAAAACTGGAATGTTCATTCCAACTCCATCGTTGGCCTTGTTCTTTCTAGGCCATATTAAATCTTTCCTTAATAATACAGATTGGAAAAGATTCACTAAGAAAGAAGCTTAAACTAGTTTATAATTTTTTATTAAATACTATCCAATATTGCTGAACAAGATGTATTTATTATTAAAGAATCAAAAGGAAAGAAAAATAACTTTCCAGGATAAAGCATAGATTATCTATAAACTAATAGGTTTTACATATGCTCCTGATATCTCAGCATTAATAATACATGAGAAACAACTTTAAAGCTAAGATTTTGGTATTCTGGGGTAAATTTGTTTTGAAAACAGAGTCTTGTATTCAATGAAATAAAATCCAGCATGAAGGCAAAATAGAAGACATTTTCAATTGCATTAAAAGCCAGAGTTTGTCTCGCAAGGATCTTAGTGGACAGCAATAGCAAAAATGTGTATTTTTCTTTAATTGGGTGTCTAACAAAAGCACATTTAATGTCTTTTCTCTTTCGTTCTTTCCTTCTTTCTTTCTTCTTTCTCATTGTCTTCTCTTTCAGCTATGATGAAAACCAGGATCTTCCTCATGCTAGGCAAGCCCACTACACTAAGTTACATCCACAGCTGTATTATTAAATTTTTGAATATTTTCATTACAAATAATTGATAAATGTTTGAGGTGATAGATGCCTAAGTATCTTGAGTTCATCATCACACAACATATAAATGCACCAAAAGATCATATTCTACCTAATTAGAAATACACAATTATTACGTGAAATACATTTTAAAATAAAAGTTACAGAGGTGAAATATCTGCATAGCTTCCTTCTGTTTCAACTAAACTTCTGATAACTATAGTATTTCACTCGAAAGTAAATGACTATCATTCATATGTTCTATAGAAACATAAAATATGGGGAATATGTTTTACAGCTATATTACTTTAAAACGATGCAACAATATTGTATATTTCATACACAAAATTGTCATTTTGCTGTTCACAAAATATTACATTTCTGGAAATTTCTCATTAATAAATACACAAATGGATCATTTCATTTAGTAATTCATGGTAATTGAATTCATGAATATATTATCATATTTAGCCAATCTATCATTAAATGAGACTGCTTCTTGACTTTTATGAGACTGATTTAACAAAATATGTTTAGTGTATTTTGTTGAGAATGATTTGATAACAAATGTTAAACATATTTTATTAAATATTTGCCATGCACTTTTACGAGAAATCAGATTTTTGGATTTTACTATGAGTACATTTTATTTTCACTGTCCCTACCTATTTATCCTTCAAATATATGAACTTGTGACTTCCTCCTAATGGCAGAACATGATTATTTATTTTAGTACATACTTATATGTATGACCATTTAATTATTTTAATCACATTATAATTCTAAAATATTCACAAAAAGTTTGTATTACTCAGTGGCAGGAATTAAAATAATCATCTAAAAAGTTTGAGGAATTATCTAATTACAGAAGCATGCTCAGCTGTCTTCATTCTCCCGCAGGTCTATCTAATGAAATGGGAGGAGGGTTGGAGGTCTGTATTGTCCCCGAATAAAGCTTCAGCAATTGGCACCATGTTCCTGAATTACCTTTCCTGTTTCTAAGACTCTTGACAAATCGAGGGGTCGACAAAGGAGACAGGCTGAAAAGTTTGGATAATTGTTATCTGAAGGAGGCTAGAATATGGGCAACTGGTACTCTGTAGAGATTACTTTTCCTCCCGTATGCTAAGTCAGACTTGGATTCCTGGTCATCAGTGGGATGAGGAGAGTCAATGATGTCACTGGTATGTAGTTTAATCTGTAAAACTCCCTCCCTGAGGCAACTACAATTGCTGAGTGATTCATCTAACTGTCAGCCAACTCAAGTGCTGGATGATGCTGTTGACCTGTATTTCATGGATTTTTCTGGTTGGTACAGTTGCCCAGTAAATGCCTCTTGTGAGATTTTGCTGGGAAGTCACATTGAACATCTGCATGCTTCTTGTGGTCCCTCCTCACTCATAAATTCCAATTAACCTGTGCTTCTGCTAGTATCTGGTAGTCAGCCTTGTTCAACTTTATCTCTCACAAGTGTCATCCCTGGAAATTTTCTTCAGTCTCTTGAAAACTTACCCCATAACCCCACCACACTTGGGCCCTGGATGAGACAAGGTTGATATCCTATTCCTCATTGTCCTGTCAATGTCTCATACCTGAGCTAGAAGCCAGATGTGTTATTACTTTTATATCATTGCGAGAAAAAATACCCCACAACCAGAGTTAAAGAGGGAAAGTTTTTTTTTTTTTTTAGTTCACAGTTTTTCGAAGTTTCAGTCCATAATCAGTTGACTGCAATGCAAATTGGCTTGGCAGAGGGCCATCGCAGAGAAGAAATAGTTCAGGGCAGACAGAAGACAGTGAAAGGAAGCAAGCAAGGGACTTTACCAGCATCTTTCTGGCCTTTAGTATAGACAGGCTAGGGCCCTTCATCCTGATGCCCTTGATCCTAGCATTGCACCATTAATCTATTCCAGAATCACACACTTTAGATACAGCTACCTCTGAAAAAGCCACACCTAGAGGCTTCTAGACACAAGCCATAACCCCAGACAACAAAGGTCCAGTTTAACAACTATCTACTTTCTAATCAAAGCACAGGAGGATGTTAAGACAACTTAAAAAGGCAAGAGAAGATTGCTTAGTATACCTTGGAAAACTATGAAAAAACATAGTTTTCCTGTATTTGTAGTTTATATATCACTGTTTTCAAATGAACCATATTTTATTCATCAAAAACTTACAGAAGGAATGGATAAAGTCTATATATGTGAAGCCCATATCATGTATGTGCTAAATGACATCTGCACTCACACATACATTGCAGCAGCATCGTAATTTCCAAGGTAGAGAATCAACCTAAGTGTATATCAGCTGGTGAATGGATAAAGAAAATTACAAACAGATCTCTTGATAAATACATATATAGATATATTACATAGCAAGATGGCATTCATCCTTAATGAGAATCTATAACTGTAACAACATAGATGAATCTGCAGCACAGTATCGTAAATGAAATAAACCAGACAGAGAAGATGTGTTTTCTCTTATGGATGTAATTTTAAAAAAATGAAAAGATAGAAATAATAAAATGGTGGTTAACAGAGTCTGGTGCTGCAAAGAGAGATAGAGAAGCTAAACCAAATACAAGATTCCACTTAGACAGAGGAATTATACTTTTAGTATCTATTGCACGCAAGTTGACCACAGTTAACAATAATGCATTTTAAAATTCAAAGTTGTTAAAAGAATAGATTTTAAATGTTTCCACCAAAAAAGATAAATAATTGAGGTTATAGTCATATTTGTAAGCTGATTTTTCATTCTACAATGTGTATATAAATCAAAACATCATAAGATATTTCATAATTATATATAATTTTACATTTAACAAAAGCAAAATTTTAATAGAGAAAATTGAATGAACTAAAGTTGATATAATTTAAGAAATCTCTATTTAATAGTAAGAGACATAAGCTTGAAACCCTCTTTCTACATCTTAACACTTTTTAATTTAAATTTAAATCCATGATATTGGCAATATGTATACATTAACCAAATGTAAATGAAGCTTCTTATCACACAGATTTGTCCTTAGAAAAACTGTTTGCATCATTCATGGGCTGATAACTTATTGTTGTTTCTAAAAGTAATTTAGAGGGTTGGAAATTTTGCTCAGTGACAAAGCTTGGAAACCTTGTAAGTACAGTCCTGAGTTTGATCCCCGGTGCTGAAAATAAATGAATGAATGAATTAATTAATTAACTAATAAAAAATAATTTAGAGATTTTAAAAAAAATTCTCAAGGAGGATAAGTAAGTTAACACCTCCTTAAATTTACCAGTGATTTTTTTCTATCTATATTTCAGTGCCACATTGCTATGTGCAAAAATAATACAGTATTTATTTAAAATTTGGTGAAACAATCTCAATATTTTAATGTAACTTCTCTTTTTATATTTCTACTTGTCAGTAAATTTTATTTGACCTTAAAACATGGATGTGCTTTGCTATGATAATGTAAAAGAATACTCTAGATATGTAGTCTTGTTTTTCACAACTTGTATTACAACTTGTACCACAGAGTGCCAAGCTACTTTGAGAGTTGCTATAAGGAAGCTTTTGGATAATGCTACTATTTAAATTGCTGGACTAAGTAACACAGGTTGCTCTCCTCAATGTGTATGGGCCTGACCCAATTAGATGAAGGCTGAATTCAACACACTCTGGCCCTCCACCCAACCACAGTATGGATAATTTCTCTTGTCTAAGTGCCTTCAAGCAAAATATTGGCTTCTCTCTGTATCTGGGCTAGACCTGAAATGTCATCTCTTCTTCGATCTGATAGTGTAGACTTTCAAACTGAGTTTATACTACTGACTCTCTTGGTTTAAGGACCTCAGATTTGGAATGGAATTCCACCCTTTTCTCTTTCACTTGCTAACTCATCTTGCAGATTTGAGGATTTGTCAATTTCTGTAATCTCAGAAAATTACAATATTTTATTTTATTTATTTATTGTTTTGGTACCAAATCTTGCACTTGTGAGCCAGGCAGTGGAACCACAGAGATAAATCCCTGGCCCAATAAAATTATAATCATATCTAAAATAAATCTCTTTAGACAAAGATACAGAGATATATTCACACTTGCTTCTATTTCTCTGAAAGACCTTGATTGATTCACACTGTTTAATAATATAGTTTACCTGTAATTTAATTGTGTATAAGGGAATTACTGTAGAAGCCTTAGATATTTGTAGTTTAGCTCCAGAAAAAAGGAGGGGCATGTAAATGTCAGCTGAACTTTTATCTCATGTAATCTACATGAATTTGGGATGTTTAAGATATCAATCAAGAATGATTGTGGAAAACAAAGAAATTATGCTGTCTTCAACAATCAGAATGTTGGCCTAAGAGGTTAGAGCATGATTACGAAAGCATGCTTACAAGGTCAAAGGTCTATGGTCTGTTTACCTTAGAAAAGTCCAATCTTCGGCTTCCCATCAGTGATTTCACAGTCTAAGAAACTTTTACGCCATCTAATATCAATCGTGGTCAACCTTTGCAGAGAAAGAGAAAGTCAACTAAAGAATGTAAATTTGGGTCCATTGTTATATCGAAGGTATTAACAAATCTCATCATGCCTGAAATAGTTTAGTTTCATATGGAATGGCTCCACTTATTTATACATAAATTCATACATAAATATTCATAAATATTTTATGAAGCCCAGTCTAGGAAACCACTTCAGAGTAAATGAGGGTTCCCGAAGAGGATTCCAATGGGATGTGGCACGTACATTAATCTATCGGGACTGCAAGAAGCTGGGTGCGGTGAAATTGAGCAAGCCCAAGTTCTGACCTTCAAGAGCAGCACTGGGGACATTAGGAAACAATAACTGTCTAGTTCATGTTCTGAAGGGCAAAGGAATAAGAAATAAAAAATAACTAGGGGATGCAAGGAAGTGGACAGATCTACCATGAAGTGGCAGAAATGACCTCTACTCGAACTTAGTAAACTTGAGCATTGGAGAGTGGGTCCATTTCTGTATTTTAGAGGGTTGTTCCTATTTTTGTTTTCATTCTTGGGGCTTTCTGTGACGTGGTAATGTTTCTCTACAGATCAACATCATGATGCCATTTTTTCCTTGTTTTAAACCATGACATTTTGACATTTTGAAACTTACTAAAATGTGTTCCAAAGCATTGAGCTGAACCTAATGAGCTCGACTACGTATTTTATTTTTATTAGTCATCTTCATGTGTCAGAAATTCAGGTGGATATTCAACAGATTACAATATTGACTAGCACATTTTTTTCCATAATGAGGAGATAAATCCATTTTGTAGGCATAAGGGAATAGTTTCCACACTAACAAAACGCTTTTGTTCAAGCTCCGGTGATCACACAGGCACGTCTCTGGATCCCCTCGTTTCTTATTTGTTATATATGTCAACATCATGGTGTTGACAGTATTACTCTTAAATTAAGTATCGCATTATTTCCTTGTCACTGGAAGACATGGAACCTAGAATTTCCTACCTGCTGATTTTAGTAACTGAATCTTTACCAAAGATTTATCCTTTCTTTTTATCCCACCTTTAAGCCTTTCTTTTTAACATGATTATGGTTTTAGTTTGGTAATGGTCTTTATTATATTAATGTTCTTTTTAACTCTGAGTATAAGAAATGATTTTTTTAACTTCTAAGTGTTCCAGAAACAGTTACTTTGCATAAAGCCTTAGGTTAATATAAAATACAATAAATATGAGTCCTAACAAGCCAGAGACATGATTATTATTAAATTCATATGTTACCATTTAATTTTACTCTTCTTTTTTACCTCATTAATTTAGGTTTAGTCCTGTTTTGTAATTCCCTGCCTGTGTGCACATAAACCTTTTCTAAAGTCCCTGCAAGCCACATCTCTGTGGTGCAGTTTGGGAAAGAGATAGATGGGAGATGGGGGGAGTTCCATATAGTTACAAATTCTAGGTGTTAAACTATTTAAATATAAAGGATAGAATAAAATAGGGTATCATCAGTGGACAAACAATATATTTTCAATTACCAAAGGAACTTCTTAATGTTTTAGCAAATTAAGTTCTTAATTTTGTACAACTTGCAAATTAAGTAAAAAATTGCTTTTAGAATGAGTTGAGTTATACATTTTATTTTTCCTCAAGATAATTTACTTACAAATTGAACATAGATTCTAGGAATAATATAGTCTAGGAGACCATGACATGATTGTAGTAATAAAATTGATTCTTAGTCAAATGACTCATAAAGTAATTAGCAACCATTGCTCAGTTATGTAATAGTATTAAAATGTCCACAGAAGTGTCCTCAAAACAGAGAATGATGTTTAAACACATATCTGGGCACTATGGTCTAGCCAAACTGAAACAGAAAACTAACCTTCACAATTCCTTACTAGAGATATGCACCAAAACATAGTCACTAAATAACTAAACAGAATACTACAAATTAATTCTCACCATCTTCAGCAGCTCTTGCAGAACTAGCACAATGTGTGCAGCACAGCTTGGAGTTCTACTCATGAACAGTGGTCCAGTTACTTTTTCTGTTGATTGTTCACCTTGCTAGCGATAGAGACCCAAAAATGTGCCCCAGATATAATGCTGTTTTTAGAGATTAAGCAGACACTGAACACTCAAGAGATAGAAGAAGTTCACCAACACTTGGAAAGGAAAGCAATCTATCATGACTAGAATTAATACCGATTACTCTTACTTTTCACAGACCCTTTGCTTGTTGATACCTCAGTGTGCACAGGGTAGTTGATCCACCAAGATATTCTGCATAGCATCACATTATATCAAGGGACTCTAGAGCAAAGCTGTGCAGAAGTGAAAACATGGAGGGACTTTTGAAGATTCGGGATGGAGGTGATAGCATGCTCAGAGGGGGCACTAGTCTCCAGGAGCCATCTGCCCACTAAGTCAAGGTCATTATGTACCATCTGTTTTTCTTTGGTAGAAAAAAATAAGCTCCAGTATTTGGAGAAAGAAGGAAAAAAAAAAAAACCACCTAATTACTGTCATTCCCAGTGAGTCACTTGGAGTGCTTGCCATTTTTCATGCATTTAGCCTATCTAGACCTGAAATTCTAGGTTCCTCATGAGTTCAAAGCTAGAAATCCTGAAAAATTTTTTCAATAGCTTCCACATCATATCCACCTTTTAATCTGAGAAGCAAGGAGAGAAGAAATGAGTCACTATCTTGTGGAAGTATTTCGTTTTGATCCTACAAAGCAGGTGAAGTTGCTGCTAAATGATGAGGAAGAGGAAACCTGTCTAATGTGCATTTGATTCATTGACTCATGTATTAGAAGTCCTACACTGAATCTTTCAAATAACCTTATTGAGATATAAATCACATACATTGCAATCTACTTATTTTAATTTTAAAACTAAATAGCTTGGGTACATTAATATTATTTTAATTAATGATTTTACATATACATTTGTATATGTAAAATAAATCATATATAATGCATATATATGATTTGCATATTGAGGGTGTTTTTCTCTCCCGTATGCATAAATATATTATCCAATTGTATCTGAGAAATTAAAGAAGAATCACAAATGTATTTCATTGAGAAATCACAGATGCCAAATTAAATCTTTTCACTAGGACACCTATTCATTTGTTAAGACAAATTGCAGTTGAAAAATAATTTTCAAAGTTGGCTTTTTCAGAAGAGATGTTTAATAGAAAGACACAAGTAAGTATATATTGTTTTCATATAAATTGGAATATTAAATCTTTTGCTTTTATTACTCAGGGAATAGGAAATATCTGATCCTTCTAATTTTCCTGATATTTCTTTCATCATCAAGAAGGCTTGCAGTTTTGAATCCTTAATCACAAAGAACAGAAAATTCTCAACATCTCTGCAGTTTCTTAAAATTCATACTTTTGTATGGAGTCATCATTGTTTGTTTATATCTGTAACTGTATCCCAGATTCACAAAACACTTGCACTGTTTTTTCTATGCCGCACTTTATTTTACAAAATGATGATTACAATTGCACTTTACCTTTCTCTTCAAATATTGCTTCATATATCCTGTGATGTAATTGGGCTGTTGGTTGGTAAAAACCTTTGGAAAGGACAACTTTGTGGTTGAGTTTCCAAGGAATCCTTCCGTGAATATATTCACGAACTCGATGGTAGTAGCTAAATATTGCCAGACTTGAGGCTCACGTTTTAATTTTCTGTTTCATGCCCAATGTAGGGTAAGCTCTCGTATCATGTAAGATGGTTTCCGTAGGGAGAGATGAGAAAATGTCAAAAGCTGACTAAAGAGAACTTACTTGTTCACATTAGTGGAGAATGCAGACATAGAATTTGCTTCAAGAAAAATTTAAATCCTGAAATGAAGTTACTGTAATCAAATATCAGTCTATCTTTTCTGTCGTCTTACCTGTCTGTGATGTGGTCTCTACTCAAAGATGGCTGCATTTTCAATTCCATAAACTGATTGACGCTAGCAGTACGCCTAAATAGTCCTAACCTCAAATTAAGAAGGGACAAAAGAACCTGTTTTCCATCTGGTGCTCATAATCTAACTGCTAATATCATTTAAGCCAGCTTTGGTCACAGGTTTATCCCAGAAAAAAAGGAAATGGCCACACATTGAAACTTTTCCTTAATTCATTCTTTCTGAGTTCTAGTTCATTATCAAACCCCATATTCTCTTATCCAATGAAATGAGAGTGGGGAAATTTCTTTGTGGTTTTGCAGTTTGCTTGCTGCCTAAAATAAAATTCGTAAAGCCAAAAGTAGAGAATATTTGCAGAGAAGGCAAAAATAACAACTATGAACTATAATCATATGTATGAAAAATAGAATAACTTGGGAGAATTATTTTCCTTCTATGTTTCTAACCCAGAATTGGGACTTCTCCTGTGAAGTGACTGACATTCCCAATAGCGTATTTCAGAACCAAGGACCACTTACACTGCTGCTGGACTGACTAGTTTTGAGAGAAGTTATGATCAGAAAAGTTCTTAGAATTATTCTATTTGTGTGTTTGATACCAGAAATTCAGAGAAGCTTTCTTGCCAAATGTGCACATGAATGTCTTAAGCATTAAGAGAAGCCTTATTTTCATGTTTTACAGATGACTGCAGGTTGCTTGGCTAAAGAGGTTCAAAAGGGAAAGTTGTCACGTAATGGTACCCAAGAAAGTGTTTGAAGTTTTCACGCCCTCTCCTGAAGCTGTGCAGATGGACTCTTGAAGGGCTGTCTAAGAAAATGGACCGCCCCTTGGGCATTTCAACCCAAATTGAACATTTCTATTCAAAATCAGTGGCTTAAATCAATAACTGCAGATACAGATGAAACTGTATCTACAATTTCCCCATAGTTATCTTCCACAACCCAGATGGGCAATGCTATATTTAATGTAACCTGTGACATGGATACTTGTTTTAGTCTTACTTATCCTCCTGAAAGAACTATAATTGCTCCCTCAGGGAATCATTCATTATATTCTTCAGCAATTCACCCTTATAAATGATAGGCTATTTTGAAGCTCAAGTCTAAAACAATAAAATACAATATAATATGTAGTCAAAAAGATTTGGTGAGGAGCGAAATAGGTTTTGTAATGGAAAAACCATCTCACTACACTGGTTATTCACAAAATATGGTGAATACTGCTTCCCTGGGCTGTCCAAGGGAAAGTCAGATTTGTGAAAATGTGACAAACATTCTTTCACAATATTCAGCAGACATGACTCACTGAGACTTCCAGCTCTTCCCCAAAGACCAGATGACCATAAAAGGTAAATGGTTTGAATCCATTCACAACATGTAGACAGCCAGGACATTTCAACTAAACATAACCACGAAAGAGGACTTCTTGAACTGCTTCAGAAAATGTCAGCAATGATGAGATCACACTTGTGATCAAAGTGATTTTGCACTTTAAGGGCTGTATTTCAAGAGTGATTGATGTCAGTATATCTTTTACTGTAACAATTTTTATTTAAGTGCACAATGTATTTTTCCATCACACCTCATAGATTTCAATCTCTTATTGCTCTGCTATCTTTAGAGATGCAAATCCCCATGGCACCTTACTGAATGTATTTATTTTAGTGCTCTGATTTTACCACGATGTCAGAATGCAACTAATTAGCAGAAAAGATTTCTAAGAGAGACCACTGACTTTGAATTCTTGACCTTTTAACTGTATCTATGGCAGTGTCTGTACCTCATGATGTTTTCCCTTTCTAATGTTGAGGCAGCAACTAAAATGTTAACACTTAGTTTTTGACATTTTGTTTTAAGAAATCATATTTTTCAAGAGCAAATATATTTATTTTGGCAAGAATGGAAAATCAGTGGTATTTAATTTATAAAACTCTTTCATGTTAACTCATTGCATCTTCTTCCTCGTGTCTAGTTAAAGTAGATGAAACAATGCCCCAAGAGAAAGAAAAGAACACCAAATATAAAACGAGATCAACTTAACTATGGAAAAGCTCTCACACTTCTAACTTGCACATCTCTAGGTATTTTAGACAGGGAAAGATGATTGCATTTTGGTGTCGTCCAGCTGTTGTATGAGATTAGGATACAGATGCTGCAGTGTGGCAGGCTCACCACTGTATATCTCGAAAACCAAAGGAAAACACTTAGTATATGAAAGTAGTATTTCCTTGCATAGTAGAGAGGGATGGAGCAGCAATTGTGATATGGGATTAGATAATGGAACCTTTTCTTTTTCCATGATACTGGGATTTAAAAATAAAAATAATGCTTAGAGTCTTGGGAACCTGGATGTCAATAGAAATACATCACTTGACAAAAACGTGTGTGAGCCATGTTGATATGAAAAAACTATGTCATAAGCATGTGTTACAATCCAAAACTTCAAATTTAAGGGAACGATTATGTCTCTTGTTTTCTTGTTGCAAGGTCAGTAAGACCTCAAACTTCATTTTCTCCAAGATATTGGGCGAATCACTATATATTTTTTCTGATTTTCTCCACACTTTCCTTGCTGAAGCTCTGACAAAATTGAAGACAACACTTAAGACTATAAAGTCTCCCACAGACAGTTTTTATAGTCAAACTTGACCATAAAATGTCTTAGATAAACCATATTTTGCATTTACATTTACACAAGAAAGCTCTGAAAATCAAAGAGTTAAAAACCTAAAAAAAAAAAAAAAGACCCCCCCCAAAGGAGCTGGGAGTGGTGGTGCACACCTGTGACCCCAGCACTTGGGAGGCTGAGGCAGAAGGATCGCTGTGAGTTCGAGACCAGTCTGGGCTACATAGTGAGTTCCAGGTCAGTCTCAACTACATAGGGAGACCCTTTCTCAAAAAACCCAGCCCCAGAAAAATAAAAAAAAAAAAAAAAAAAAAAAAAAAAAAGAATGGAAGAAACGTATACTTACCATTTTGAATAGGCTTTAGAATACATTTTGCTATATAAATAATTATAATCCCAAGAGAGTCAATCTAATATGGAATCTATAAGCACCAACACATATGAGCCCTATTTTTCATGTAGTATGCAAATCTCAGAGGTAACAAAATCATATATATATGTGTGTGTATGCTTCTAAATTCATGAAAAAAAAAATCTGTTAGTTATTTGAGGAGTATATATCAATCAGGAGAAAGTGAATATAAGTAGCAAATTAATACTATGATATAAATCAATGTGTTTTGTTTTTATTTATTTTTGAATACCTATAAAAATTATGTAGCAGATGAAAATTATATAAAAGTATATTCCATTTGGTTTACCATAAATTACACTAAAAGAGGATTAATATTAATTCAGAATATTTATGTTTTCTGGAATTAATATTTGCATATTTAATGCTACAAACTATTTTATTTTTAACCCACTTAAGATTGAAGTCATTATATTATTCTTTGATTAGAGAATTTATTGCACTCAGTGTGTGACCATATTTAGCATGTTTCTTTTAGTTTTTTCTTGAAGAAACTCTTTTTCTATATTAGATTGCTTTTTTTGATATATGAAATTATCACTTCAAAGAAAAGATGCAGTGTTCAAAATATTCTCTATGAAAAGTAAATGTCATTTTTGTATGAAATCATGGAAAAACCTCATTTACTCTAAATTGAACTAAATTATTATTGGCAAAATAGTTCTTTTCTTTCCATAGATACTATATGTATTAACTCTCTAATTTTATCTGAATAAAAGAAAAACGTGCCTTATGCACATTTTGGTATCGATGTATGCAATTTACTTAAACATTATAATACTTTACAATAGCTTCTTATCGGTGACTTTAAACAATTTTTTGAGATACATGCTTTCATGGCTATTGTAAGGATCCTAAAAAATAGGAAATATGCTTTTGGGTATTTCGTTTTATGCCCACTTCTGTGTTTTCCCCCATATTGCTGATATGTATATATATATGGAATATACACATATATTCTTAATTATCTGTTCTGTCGCCTTTGTATCTGCATTTTTGTCTCTAAAAATTGACGTAGAAATTTTGGAAATATTTTACTAAAATATTATTAAGTTGTGTTTTAATCTTGTGCTGCTTGCTCAAATTTAATATAACAATTGCTTTAACTGGGCGTGGTGGCTCATGCCTATAACCCCAGCACTTGGGAGGCTGAGGTGGGAGGATCTCTGGGAGTTTGAGACCAGCCTTATCAAAAAAAAAACAAAAAATATATATATATATACATATATATATATATATATATAACAATTAAAATATGCTTAGGGCATATAACAACTACTAGAGGATATGATATGACTTATAACACAAAAATGTGTATTTTTGTCTTTGTATCCAGTCATTTTGCCTTCAGTTACAATCTTAGAGCTTCTAAGACCCTAACAGATTCATGATCCGTAGGAGTGATCAGCTCATAATTTTTCCTGCTTGTTGATAAACCAACCTAAGATTATTAAATATATTGTCCTTTTGCAATTTTCTTCTAACAAATGCAAAAAATATACATAATCTTCAAAAGAAATTATGTATATCTGACCACATTTTCTTGCAAACAACATAAGCAGCGTTATATTTTAATTTTATCCTTTTAAACATTAATTTTAGATACGATTTTCTTTTAAATGTTTTTAATATTTTTCGAGATTTTTTTCCCATTTTTGAATTTTAAAAATTTCTTTTATTTTTAAAATGCACTATTTTCATTAAGTTTATCGGTACATTTTGGATATGTGCTACAATGACATTCGTCACTGGGAATACATGAATTTTTAAAAACTATAGTTTGTAGGCACAAGCTAGTTATGTGTATCTTCAGTCTTAAGATAGAAAGCAAAAGGACAATCAGGGTATTCAGTTGGACGACTATGAATTACGCCCACACCATTTTTAGATACTTTGTTCTCTACAAATTTCATAACTTATTAAGAGGAGGGAGAAGGGAGAGGAAGGGCACACAAAAAGAAGCTGTATTCTATACATGTTTCAACTACAAACATACTGATAAAACATTAGAAATAAATTAATACATTTTTTCATTTAAATTAATATATATTTGATTTATATTTGGAATTTAGTCTGACAAAATCAGACTATCTGACTCTTAACTACGCACTCTTATTTAAAGCCAGGTTGTTATAGTTTAGACTTAACGTGTTCCCTAAAATCTCGTATGTTCAGAGCTTGGACTTTTAAAAGGTGATTAGATCCTTCTCACGAGAGATTAATCTGTTGTTTATTTCGTAACTGTATGCACTTTTAGGGGTTCGAGCATCTTTAGAAGAGGTGGACCACTGGGGACCTGAAACATCCAGGCTAGACTCAAACTTTTGAGTCATTTGTCAGAGCTTCCCGAGAAGCTCCAGATACACACCATCACTTTCCAGCAAGTTCCTTTGTGGTTAAGGTACTCATTCACCACGGACTCTGCTGCACAAAATATCAGATATTCACAGAAGCAGGCTCTTGTGCTACCCAGGCCGACCCGCGTAAAAATGATAAAATTCTTCATTCACTGCCAGAGTGGAATGAAGCTCCGTGTTTTGTGTGAATCGGGAGTCCTCTTAGTGGTTACCAGATGGAATGGGTAGCATAGCTTCAATTGTCTTGCAATAATTTTCTAGGCCATTTTTTTTTTTTTACCTCCACCGTCACATTTCCCCTTGTTTCTAAGTCGTACTCCCAGTAAGTTGTGAGGTTTGCAGAGTTTATTTTCTATGTATGTCAGGCTATAGCATCTGTTCACATCACGATTACTCCTCTGCGGTTTCTTCAACTCTTGTTTTTTTTTTTTCTTTCACTCAGTAAATTTTTTTTTCAGCTTTAATTGAGTTTATTGGTACATTTTAGGGATACGGTACAGTTACATTCATTGTTGGCATCTTGTACCTCTACATGACAAGTCTTGATTCTCATTTTTTCCCTTTACCTCTGCCCTCCCTTCACCCCCTCCTCCTCTCCCCATCTACAAACATTTTATTTTCATCTTTTCATTCTCTCACATTTTTTTCTTTTCCACTCCTAAGTGAAATAAATGTCACACATGTGTAAATACTGAATAGTTTCCCTGGTGTGAATAATCTGCAACATAAGATTCTAATAAGATTACTGACATTTAGAAATGGGAAGAAAGGAGCTAAAGGTGTAGGGAAGGTGGAATGGGTAGGGGAAGAGTAAAAAAGGGAAACTCTTGCTTTTAACAGCATCACCCTTAGCAAAATTACAGACCTATTGAGTGAGATCCAACTCTGCTTACTCCAAATCTTGTATTTGTGTCATTGAATGTGAGTGCAAATGCATAAAACAAACAAATTTAGATTTAAGTTTAAATAATATTTTAATATATGTCCATTACACTCATGAGAGACCACAATCTCTGTCTTTGCATCTGTATCACTGAGAAGGATACTTTTCAGTCTAAATCCAGTAGTAGCCTTACCCATTTCCTTAAAGATATTGCTCAGGAAATCTCTTTGTGCTTCTTACATCATTGTTTCTTAAACAACTCTTCTTAATGTTTTCTATCAACATGCAAGCATGATTTCTCCCTCCTCTAAAAACAACACACATAAGATACTTCTACCCTGTAAGTCTGACCTTGTTTTTGATCTTGCATAATAAAATTAGGTGTAATTTTCTTTTTCTCTCTTGAATATATATTTAATATATCCAATTTGTATAGATTAGATGGGAGATGCTTTAACCCTACTAAATTCAATAAGCAATTACATGTTTTAACTTTTCTTGACTTAATACACAGCAGTGGCTTATTTCCTTTTTGTTATTTGTTGTTGTTTGTTGTTTGTTGTTGTTGTTTGAGACAGGGTCTCACTACATAGTTCAGACTGACCTGGAACTCACTATGTAGCCCAGGCTCATTTTGAACTCCTAGCAATCCTCCTGCCTCAGCCTTCTCAGTGCTGGGATTATAGGCATGTGCCACCACACCCAGTTTCCTTTTTGTTTTTTTAACTTGGCTTCCAAGACATTAAATTTCTCTGTTTTCCTTGTATCTGATTGCTCCATATCAGTCTCTTTTGATTATTTCTTCTTTCACTCTGACTAAAGTGACAAAGATTAAGTTAATGTTTAAATCCTCTAAACTTTCCTTGACTTTTATCTTTTTGAATTACACTGAGTCCTTTCTTTCATTATTCTACTCAGATTTGTTATTTACAATCCACTATTATTATGATGACTGTACAGCTCATAATTTCAGTCAAATGTTCTCTTTGTTTATATAACTTTTTAATAACCGTCTCCACTCAACACGACAAAAACTCTAGCTCTAAATCCCCAAACCAGCTTCACACACATCATACTTGACAATCGTGGTGCCAGTCTCATCATTTCCATTTATCCCATGACCCTTGGAATATGTCTTTCTCACTCTTTTCTTCCTGTCCCCCTTTTGTTGTTCATAGTACTCAGTTCCATGAAGGTGTCAAACAGCTGTACTTCTAAGGAAAGTACAGAACAAGATTTCTATAAACTTCTGCTCACAAGAGTTTTGTCAGTTGATCAGTTCAACACCCTGGTTGTTTGCTTCTGTTTAAGGTCATTTTATTTAAAATGAGATGCTAATTCACTAACACTGAATTTACACTCAACAGCCCTCATCCTCATGCCCAAGCAGGGCTCATCTATCAGATCTTTGCTCCCAACGTTATACCACAGACTTCTGTCACTTAGCATAGCTGTGCAGTACTTCAGTCCTATGCTTTGGGGCCATTTTATGCACGAGAATCAGGTGTGAAGAGCATGAAAATGTGAAAAATACTGCATTAAATACACTGTGGAAAGGAGACTTGGTAACTGTATGACACTTCACACAAGAAAGCAAGGTGTCATCTTCTCTGATCTCACCTGGGAACCTACAGGTCGGGCAACTGTAATTGTGCTATTTCTGCACATGTCCGTGAATGTCCCAGAGAGTACTGCAAAAGTATTGACTTAAGGATTACAAATAAGCTTTAGCAAGTAGGAAAATTCATACATACAAAATCTCAAAAGAGTCAAGTTGCAAAATATCTTGAAATGTAAATTCACAAACATGACTTGAATATTAGTATTTATTGCCTTATGGTGATAAGGGAAAATATATCAGTACAACTTATTATCACAGGTGGGGTACCTTAGATCAGAATGACCTCAATTTCAGAGATACGGACATTTGGACAAAATATTTATTAAAACTGATATTATCCTATATGTTCTATTTATATGTTTTAACTCAACAAAATTTAAAGTATATATAGAGGGTTATATCTATGTCTAATTATTTTATTGAGATGTCAGTGTAAACTCTTTTGATTATTTTGAGTATAGAAAGCAAAGCTTTGCAACCAATGACACTAATATCTGATGTTTTAATCTTATTTGTTAGCTCTAAGAACCAAAGCTGTTTTTCTCTTATAATCATGCCTAGCTGTAGAACTTTATTTAGTAATTGTTTTCAAGGGAAATATTTCTTTTATTACCCATACAATGTTGTTCATGGCTGCGCCTAGCTCTAATTCTCTCTGATTTGATTACTCTGTATCTTTGTGTATTTATTATCATATGCATCAATTCCTTTGGTATGATACTCAGTGACACTTTTAATTTGTTTTACTACTTTGGCGAAGATGCTTGAGTTTGTATTTGTGCAGGGAAGAAGACCATGTTTATTTTTGTCACCCAATGTCTAGTTTGTGAATGGAAGCAAAGAAGTGTTTTCAAGCAGAAATATTCATGAACTAAGGTATTAGTGTGTATGTAGTATTTCATAAAAATCACTCTCTGGTTTAATAGAATGCAATATTGTGTATCAAAAAATATAATTAATATATTTGCGAGCAGTAGTTTTCTTGGATGCATACAGTTTCAAACTTTTTGGATAAGTATTATATGCACTATAACAATAAGTAATTCACATTTAATCAATTAATGAAACTTTATAGTCCATTTCAGTGCAATTTTAAGTCAAATTTTATTTTAAATTGCCTCTTATAAGTTCTATGAAGTTTTACTATGATAATTTACAAATTGCCATTTTTAACAAAGATAAATAATGTACTAAAATTGACATAATGAACTTCAACAAATGAGTTAAAGGGAAACAAAGAGATGGGGCAATAAATTGACAAATAAAATCAACTCTATGTCAATTAAAATTAAAGAACCACCTGCAGAAAAGTTAATAATCTGCACAAAAGTTAATAATTTTCTTGTCTACATATTATCTGTTTCAGTCAAAAGCAATGGATCTTATATGACAGAAATTGAGTTCAACCTGCTTGAACTTAATTGCTCTCTTTTCTCTCACAGGAACTCTCTCTCTCTCTCTCTCTCTCTCTCTCTCTCTCTCTCTCTCTCTCTCCTTCCTTTCTTCATTTCTTCCTTGGGCTTTTTCTTCTATTCTTTCTTTTGTGTTGTTTTCTAATTTAAGTATAGTAGTTAACATGTCCTCTAGAACAAGAAAGCTTCTGTTGCATTGTGGTATAAATACATACTATTTCATTTTAAACAAATTGTTCATCAGCTAAATAAGCTATTCACTGGTGAAAATGTCTTTTTTAAGAGTTTGATAGGATTTTCACCATTAGTGTAAACAAAGAGTAGAGAAGAATCTTGGTATAAAAAATTTCCCAGTTACTGATAACTAAAGCAATTTACCACAACTTGACACTACATGAGACTATTCAAACATATTATACATCTTCATATGTTCATGGTAATTATTTTAAATAAGATATAGAAATATTGTGCATTAAATGTTTCACACTTCTTTACTCAAACTTATGCTTAATTTCTCATATTTTTTCATTATTATACATACCTTTTAAAACAGAATGAAGGAAATAAACAAAATTAGTATAATTTTAGTATTACTGTACTTTTAATTATGACAATAATTAAACAATAACAATAAGCATTGCACATTTACTTTACTATCAAAAGTGTTTTACAAACATCTCATTACATTGCCTTCAACATAGGACCTACAAAACAGTGCTTGAGAACACGCAGACCTTCTGAAAATGTTTACAAGTTATTTCACAGGCTTTCTTATTTTTACATATGTCTATGTTTTCAGTCACTTTTCTCTTGAAATTTTTCTCAGCATAATTGATTGCATATACTTGTGTAAATATAAAAATAAAAGTCTACATTCCATTTGGTTTATAGGTGTTCTTTCCAAATAAAACATTTTGTATTATTCAGAAAATAAAGGCTGAGCAATAATTACTAACTGCTGCGTCAAAGCTAGATCATACTCACTGTGCTTTTCCTGTATATCAGAGGACCTACCGGGTGTTTTGCCAATTCTTTTCTCTCAATTCTGTCAGTGTTCTGTGAAATTACTCTTGTTATTTCTATTCTATCTAATAAGAAAGGATACGGAAATTCAGAGAACTTGAGTAATATTCCCCAAATGTAGACAGCTTGAAACTTGACCTAGTTCTACTTTATTTCTCATTCCTTAATATGTCGTATAATGTATTCCTTCATTCTCAGTGTATCTCAAAAAGCAGAACCTTTGACAAAAGTGCGTAGTACATATATATTACAGAGCAAAGAAAGCATTGTATTCTGTGGATGAGGAGAGAGCAAGCAGTTCTTGTGGTACTTAATACAATAGAAATAAGTCCCAGGGCACAACTGTAATTCAAGGCTATTGCCATGAAGCAAGAAGCTTTTCCTATGACAGGAACACTTATGTTCTCCCCTCCCAGCTGTCAACATCTATTTGTTAAAATCCTAACATAAAACATGATAGTGTTATGAGGTAAAGGCATGGTGGAGTAATTAGACAATGAAGGCACAGCCCTCACAAGGTGATCAATAATTTTATGAAATAGAACCCAGAGTAATCCCTGGCTCATCAGCCCTATGAGGTTGTAAGGGAATATATAACTATCTGTGAGACATCAGGCTCTTATCAAACACTGAATTTGATCTTGCTTTCACCTTAGACTTTCCAACACCCAGTACTACACATAAAATATACATTTCTGTTGCATAGGAGCCCCTTGGTCTATGATGTTTTGCTGTAGCAACACAAGTGTACTAAGACAACCACCATCAGTGACTCCTATCAGTCTACAAAGGGCTGTTGCTGTGCTGGCTGCTGTGATATGAGTATCCCAGGACTGTAGGTGGCATGGCCAAGATGTCTGATCAACTCACTTGATATTTCATTAATGAAGATGAGTGTAAGTATTTACATTTTTATTTTACAGGAAATCACTCCTCTTGCATACAGGCTGCAAATTCATCACTATAATGTTCCAGCTGATCATACCTGTTGATAAAGAAACACTGTTCATAATACAGGTATTCTCAATAAAGAAAAGATAATTTTCTTAGTTTTCTTTTGAGAATCACAGTGTTAGCTTAAAATGTATTAAGGTTGAACTACTGTATAATTATAATTTATCCTTCTCCTGTGGTCTAAAGATTGTGGGATTTCAGAAAGATACAATGACTTCCTGGGCTTCAGTGACAATGAAGACTATCTAATTTGATTCTGCTATCCACTTTGTTCAGATCCAGACCTTGCAGAGTTGTTGATTCAGTGGACAGTAATCACATAAAGCACTAATGGAGTAGGAATATTATAAAAGTAAGCTAAAAGTTTTAAGTAACTCGACTTAGCGTATATGTCTCATTAGACTAATTATAGTAAAATACACATATATTACACAGTTTCAAATGTTTTGCATATGTTAGGTCAAAACATTTATTCTTTATAAAAATCCAATAGGATTAAACACTTTTAATACTGTTTTTCCATAGTTAGGAAAAAATGAGGCCCAGGGTTTACATAATTGAGCCTGGTATGCACAATTAAGGAGGAATAAACTCCTTAATCCAATATTCAGACTCAGGGGGCTGAGTCTCTAGAGTCTGTGTTCTTAAATTTTATGCAAATTCTAGTTTTTATAAATCACTGGTCATTTAAGAGTGGAAATACCATCTTCAGAAATTCAAACAGCTTCTTGTGACATGGGCTGACTCAAAAGTAAAATTGAATATGTTAATAACATGTACTTGAGCTTTTAAGCTTTTAAAATGAGGGTGAGATAATATATAGCTATCAAAAATAAGTTTTACCAATAAAGTAAGTTTACTAAAGTACTGCTTTAGTCTCAAAAATACCTCAAGGAACTGTCTTTACTTATCAAACACAAGCCCTACTCATTCCTTTTCTGCTACCTTACATTAATTTCTTCCAAAGAGCTTTTAGTAGCATACCTGAAATTCAATTTTAGATATTTTTATTATTGAGATTCTTTAATTTATATTCAGCCAGTGATTTCTAGTAGAGAAATTTTAAACACTTCTATTATAATTTATTATGTAAATTCAGAGGTAACTAGAATATCACCATCAACCTATAGGTCACTTAAGGAAAATCTCTTGTTTATGATACATAGTAATTGTCAATAAATGTTATAAGTAGCTATTATTCTATGTATGCCAAATATTATCTACCCATCCATTTTTCTATCCAACTTTCTCAAAGGCTGCATGTAGAAGACGATTAGAAATGGTAGGTCCAGTCTACTTTTCCTGCCAAATTGTACACACTCATGCACACACTCACGCACTCATGCACATACTTATATACACGTGTATTTAAACTGAAAAGACATACAGTAACTTGATTAGAAGTGCCTAATGTTTTTTTCTTCCTGCAAAAAAAAGAGAACAAAGCAAAGAATAAATAATGAGCTGGGAATGGTGGTATATGATTGTTATTCTAGCATTCCAGAGGCTGAGGCAGGAAGATTGCCATGAGGCTAAGGCCAGACTAAAGTACTTAATAAGACCTTGTTCTAAAACAAATAATAAATAATGACCAAGAATACTTGAAGGAGAGTATTGTACTACAATTTGAGGAGATACTGAGGAATACACAGATAGTGTTACCTTATAAAAGAACAAAATATGCCACATTTATAGCTTTGCCTCCCAGTCAGGATCAGCAGGGAGCCAAGAAGTATTTATCATAACATAGAAAAGGTAAGAGAGGCTTCAAGGAATTTTCTTAATGGAACACATGCCTAAAGTTTTTGCTGCTAGAGAATTCTGCAGCTCTCACAATACCTGAGTTGGTCAAAAAAGATGTTAGCAAGAACACACTGTTGCACTACTACAAAGAAGAAGCCAATCCACATGTCCTCCTCCAAGCATCCTGCTGATGCACTACACCATCTTTAGACCACATTCACTCAAGGTCCAAACACAGAAACAGATGAAGGCCCACTCTACAATTTTGCATGCGCCACTCTTCCCAAGGGTACCAGTGAACCTTTTGTGCATGCCAAAGAGAGCTTCAACCTAGATAGATTGGGAAGTAGCCTTGCAAAACATTCAGGCCACTAGGACAAAAAGAAACATCAAAGAGTTGATTATAGTTGAAGAAGCTGAATAGAGGCAGTGCTACTGTACCCATCCATGACCAACATATACTACCCAAATAGCATCCTAGAACATATCTACAGGAAAAGAAAGCCTTTCATGAAGAAAACAGCTCTATAACATAGAGAGACAAAATATTCCATGAGATGCACACACATAAACAAAGCAGTACAGAAACAGGAAAAATAAAGGTAACATAATACTTTCAAATGAACACAAAGATTCTCCAGCAGTAAATCCCAGTGCAGAGGAGGTCTATGAAATGCCTAAAATGTAGTTCAAAATAATGATCTTAAAGGAACTCAGAAACATGTAAGAGATTACAAACATATAAGTTAGTGGTAATAGAAAATCACTTCATCATGTGAATAAGAAAATACATGCACAAAAAGACATGTACTGTAATAAAAGAATCAAATTCTGGAGTTTGCAAATTCAATGAATAAAATTAAAATACAATTATATTGCCTCAACAACAGACTAGACCAATCAGAAGAGTTTCTAAAATTAAAGTTTTTTCAAATAATGTTGTGAAGGAAAAATATTAAAAACCAAAGAATGAAAAAGAATAAAAAACAATAGACTATTAGATTTACTAGAGATCATTATGTAAATAAATATTTAAATTCTGGGTGTTATAGAAGAAGATAACAGAAAGACTATTTAAAATTTAATAAATAGCAGAAACAACCCACATCTTGAGAGAGAAATGAACATACAGATCCAGGAAAATCTGAATCCCATAAATGCAATCAAAGCAAAAAGTCCCTTTCAGAGAAACATTATAGCAAAATTTTCAAAAGTTGAATTCTCTCAGAAGTGCAAATGGAGATACCAGGGAGAAGCTGATGAGGACCAGAGCTGCACAGGTCCAGTGAGGACCCAGCTATGACCCCAAGTGCATAGGGCTACAGGTCCCAAACAAAGGCTCACCTGGAAAAGCTCTGCACAGGCACACAACCAAAAGCCAGAGGCCTGTCCTAACACCTTCGCTAAGTGCAATCAGATGCTAGCCAGAAGCCTGCTCAAACACTAGAGAATGGGGTGCACAGCCCCTACCCAAAGACCCTCCCAGACAAGTGCTAGATAGCAGGTCAGGTCCTAGCTAGAGGCAGGCTTAGATTCCATCCCAAGTGTGCACAGGCCAGAACCCTACCCAGACTACAGGATGGCACAGGGATCCAGAAGGCCACCACTCTGAATTCAGGAATTGGTGCAGTGGTGAGCAGAAGAGAAAAGGCCATTGAGTAGCTTGCTGAGAATTAAAGACCACTGAGCAAAAAGTTGCCTCAACAAAGTTACAGCTGACTGCATCTTTTGAAATGAGAAGACATATAACAAGTCTCATAAACATACTTCGAGATCACCTAAGACAATGCCAAAGGGTAACAAGAGGGAACAATCTGATACTCAACCACCTGGAATCCCTAAACTGGCAACAAAAAAGGATATGAAAAAAATGAGATAAGAAATAATTTCTCAGGTAATAGCAGAGATTGTGCCCATGGTGTAAGACATGATTAATAAATCTAGAGCAGATGCAGATTAAAAAAAAAATAGAGAAGCTGAGAAACATGATGGAAAAAATGAAATCCATAACACAGATGAAAATAGATTTCCAGATTAAAAACTTCATTGAAATTTTACACAGCAAAATGAGCCAGTATGACAGGATTTCAGATTTAGAACACGGGATTGCAATTAGTGACCAGAGGAAATAAATTTTTTTTTCTTTATTTTTTTCAGTACCAAAGATCAAAATCAGGACCTTGTGCTAGCAAGGCAGGAACAGTACCATTCTGCAAAATCCCCAGCCCAAAATTTTCTTAAAAATAATAAAGGCCCATGAAAAAATCAGTCCAATAGCTGCTAGGTGATGCAAAGAAGAATAACTTAAAACTGATTAGAGTCAATGAAGAAACAGAAAAGAGTGCAAACAACATAAAAAAAATTGTTAATAAAAGTAACAGCACAAAACTTTCCAAATAGGGAGAAAGAACTTGACATACAGATAGGTGAGGCATGTAAGACCCCAACTAGCTGTAATTAAAAAAAAAAAAAACTACACCCAGACATGTAATAGTTAAGATCCCAGAAACCCAAAAGAAGACCAAAATTCTACAAGCAGTTAGAGAAAAGAAACAAATCACATACAAAAGAAAGACCATCAGAATCATAACAGGCTTTTCAACACAAACTCTCAGAGCAAAAACAGCCTTTAGCAGGCTGGAGATGTAGCTGAGTGGGTCCACCACCTGCTTCGCAAGTGCAAGGACCTAAATTCAATCCCCAGTACCCCCACCCCAAAAAAGCCTGTAGGTGTTTCCCTAAAGGAAAACAACCTCCAACCCAGGTTGATGCAGCCTGCAAAACCATCTTTCAAAATTGATTAAGAAATAAGATATTTTCAGGACAAAAAGCATCTGTGAAACTTCATGAATACCAAGTTAACATTTCAAAATATTTTAAACAGTATCCTAGGAAAAGACAGTGAGGATCAAAACCCAGGAAGCCCAGCAGAATGAATCCAGGCAGAACAAGAAATTAAATGCAAAGGGGGAATATCCAACAAAAAGAAAAAAGCCATGATAAGGATAAGTCAATACATATCCGTTATAACCATTAATGTTAATGCTAATGATTTCAATTCACCAACCAGAAGAAATACACTGGCAGAATGGGGCAAGAAGCAGGAACAAACAATATGCTGCATAAAAGATTGAAAGTTAAAGAGTGGAAAACAATATTCCATGAGACTAGAACCCCCACCAAAAGCAGGAGTAGATATCCTATTTGCAGATCAAGTGGATTTTAAACCAACAGTGATTAAGAGCGACAAAGAAGGACACTACATCCTTGTATAGGGAAAAATCCAAGAGGAAGAAATGACAATCATAACTATATATGCACCCAATACTAGTGTGCCCAACTATATAAAACAAAACCTAATGGACACGAAAAATCAAATAAACACTGAAACAACAGTAGTAGGGAACCTCAACACCCGACTGTCACAAACAGATCAACTAGACAGAAAAATAAACAATGAAATATAGAACACAAACAATATCTTGAAAAAATGAAATTAACTGATGTTTACAGAGTGTTCCACCCCACAAAATCAGAATACACATTCTTTTCAGCTGCACAATGGTTGTTTCTCCAAAACACAGGACACACTTGCTCATAAAACATGTTTAAGAGAGTGTAAAGACACTGAAGTTCTCCCCTCTATGTTATCAGATCATAATGTGATGAAATTGGAGATTAACATCAATAGAAACCACAAGAATTTTATAAAAACATAGAAAATGAACAACACACTTCTGAATAACCAATGGGTCATAGAAGAAATTAAAGAAGAAATCACAGTTTCTACAATTAAGTGACAATGTCAATGCAACATATCTGACTGTATGGGACACAACGAAAGCTGAATTATGTGGGAAATTCATAGAACTGAATACTAATATTAGGAAAGGAGAACAAGCTCAAATATACAACCTAATTCTGAACCTCAAGCTTCTAGAAAAAAAAGAGCAGGACAAACCCAAAGCTCATGTAAGGAAGGAAAATATATACATCAGAGCAGAAATGAATGTAATGGAGACTAAGCAAATAATACAAAAAAATCAATGAAGCAAAGAGTTGGTTCTTCAAAAGAATGAAAAATTAAAAAAATGATGAATATCATTATATTGTATACCTAAAATATACCAGTTAAAGAGTAAAGAAAAGAAAGAAGTACAAATGGCAATAAATACATGAAAAAATGTTCTACATCATTGGCCATTAGAGAAATGCAAATTAAAACATCACTGACATTCTATCTTTTTTTGGAAAACATTTTATTTTAACAAAGAAGGAACATAATCTGGCCCTAGCTTCTAAATTTTCAATTACTAGTTATATCAAGAGATACTGTTTTATTAGACAAATATGTATTACATTGGAATATTTCAGTCTATATTATCATGAACTTTTCATGAAATTTATGGCACAGAATTTATATAAGAAAGGGCTGGTTGACCAGTGAATGTGGAACATTTTTTCATATATTTACTGGTCATTCAAGAGATGTGGATGAAAACAACACTGAGATTCCACCTCACCCCACAAAGAATGGTTCCTATCAAGAAATCAACCAATAACAAATGTTGGCAGGGTTGTAGGGAGAAAGGAACCTTTCTTCATTGTTGGTGGGAATGCAGACTGGTGCAACCACTGTAGAAATCAATATGGAGATACCTCAAAGAACTAGGATTAGAGCTTCCATTTGACCCAGCCATCCCTCTGCTGTGTTTCTTTCCAAAAGAAGTAAAAGAATCATATCACAGTGATATATGCCCACCTATGATTATAGAGGCACAGTTTGTAATAGCTCAAACTTGGAAACAGCCCATTTGCCCATCAGGTGGAGGCTGGATAAAGAAGATGTGGCTTTTCTATAAAATGGAATACTACTCAGCCATAAAGAATGAGAAATTAAAGCCATTCATAGGGAAATGGATACATAGTGAGGATATACTCCTAAGTGAAATAAATAAGTCACACTTGTGTAAATACCAAGTAGTTTCTCTGGAATGAAAAAACTATAATTGTACATAAGATCCTAATGGTATAATTGACAATGTGAAATAGGAAGAAAAGGGCTAAAGGTGTAGGGAAAGTGGAAGTGTAGGGGAAAGGAAATAAGGGAAAAGAAAAAAGTGAGAAAATGAAAAAATGGAAATAAAGTATTTATAATTAGGGAAGGGAGGAGGGGGCGAAGGGAGGGGAGGGATAAGGGGAAAAAATGAGAACCAAGACCTGTCATATAAAGGTACAAGAGCCCAATGTTGAAGGTAACTGCACTGTACACCTAAAATGTGCCAATAAACTCAATGAGAAAAAAAAATCTGAAAAAAGAAAGTGCTGGTTTGTTCCTTTTTTCTTGGTATGACTTTTTATAGCTTCATTTCCTTTTTCATTACATACAGTGTCCTGGCTTATACAGTAGATTAGATAGTCACATATAAATTCGTAATTCATAAATAACAATTCATCAAGATTATTTTCATACAGATGAGTAAATGTGTAATGTTGAAGTGGGATTTTCAACTCTATGGGGTTGGGATTTGCCCAGGGTAGTAGTAAAGCAGTCCTCAGGATAAGCCTGGGTGTGTCGTGATGTGTGACTTTGGACGTCATACCTGGTTCCTCACAGTTCTGGCCTGTTCTCCTGCTCTGATTCCCACATCCCATTAACTAAGCAGTTTTGTTCTGCCACTCCCTGCTGTTAGTGATGTTTCAGCCTTGACTCAGCCAACCTGGGACTGATTCCTTTAAATCCACGAGAAAATTAAGCCCTCCACCTTTAAGATGTTGAGTGACTTCTTCCAGCCATGGGAAAGCTGACTAATAATGAAATAATAATAGCAAAAAGACCAGAGAAAGGAACTCTAGATCTCTTTATTAATCAGGGATCTCTAGGAGATGATGGTCACTTTGCAGTGGAAACTGTGGGAGAAAATTGCAATGTCCCTAGCCACAAAGGACCAGTCCCACTGAGAAGTGAAAGATGGGAACTAAAATTTTGAAAACAGTTGGGAAAGGGAAAATTGGCTTTCTGTTAATTGGAAAATGTGATAGTGTGCCTCTGTTTTGTTGGGATGTGTTATTTTGTGTGCCTCTGTACATAGACCAGATTCTGGTTAGTTTTATAAGCTTCAGAAAAGATGATTGGAAAAATCTTACCTTATTACCTAATTTACTTTATTAAAAGCTACCTCATCTTTGACAAAGGAGCCAACCATCCTCAGTTCACAAAAGATAGCCTCCTTAATAAATGGTGTTCAAAAAACTGAATTTAAACAAACTTGCCAAAGATTAAAACTAGACCCATATCTTTCACCATGCATTAAACTAAATCCAAGTGGATTAAAGATCTAAATATTAAAACAAAAACACTAAACTTGCTGGAAGATAAGTTAGGCAGAACTCTCGAAGACATTGGCATAGGAAAAGACTCTGTAAACAAATCCTCAGGAGTACAGGAACTAGCACAATCAACAACTGGGATCTCATCTTTTTAAAAAACTTCTGCACTGCAAAAGAAACCACCAACAAAGCTAAGAGACAACATACAATGTGGGAAGAAAATTTTACCAGCTCTTCCTCAGACAAAGGTTTACTATCTAGAATATATAAAGAACTAAAAAAAGAAAAAAATCAGACCCCTCCAAATATAAAGACCCAATTCAAAAATGGGCATCTGAAATGAACAGACATTTCTCAGACAAAGAAGTAAAAGCAGCAAATAAATATATGAAAAAATGTCCAACATTACTGGTCATTCAAGAGATGTAGATGAAACAACACAGAGATTCCACCTCACCCCAGAAAGAATGGCTGCTATCAAGAAATCAACCAATAATAAATGTTGGTGGGGTTGGTCATTCAAGAGATGTGGATGAAAACAACACTGAGATTCCACCTCACCCCACAAAGAATGGTTCCTATCAAGAAATCAACCAATAACAAATGTTGGCAGGGTTGTAGGGAGAAAGGAACCTTTCTTCATTGTTGGTGGGAATGCAGACTGGTGCAACCACTGTAGAAATCAATATGGAGATACCTCAAAGAACTAGGATTAGAGCTTCCATTTGACCCAGCCATCCCTCTGCTGTGTTTCTTTCCAAAAGAAGTAAAAGAATCATATCACAGTGATATATGCCCACCTATGATTATAGAGGCACAGTTTGTAATAGCTCAAACTTGGAAACAGCCCATTTGCCCATCAGGTGGAGGCTGGATAAAGAAGATGTGGCTTTTCTATAAAATGGAATACTACTCAGCCATAAAGAATGAGAAATTAAAGCCATTCATAGGGAAATGGATACATAGTGAGGATATACTCCTAAGTGAAATAAATAAGTCACACTTGTGTAAATACCAAGTAGTTTCTCTGGAATGAAAAAACTATAATTGTACATAAGATCCTAATGGTATAATTGACAATGTGAAATAGGAAGAAAAGGGCTAAAGGTGTAGGGAAAGTGGAAGTGTAGGGGAAAGGAAATAAGGGAAAAGAAAAAAGTGAGAAAATGAAAAAATGGAAATAAAGTATTTATAATTAGGGAAGGGAGGAGGGGGCGAAGGGAGGGGAGGGATAAGGGGAAAAAATGAGAACCAAGACCTGTCATATAAAGGTACAAGAGCCCAATGTTGAAGGTAACTGCACTGTACACCTAAAATGTGCCAATAAACTCAATGAGAAAAAAAAATCTGAAAAAAGAAAGTGCTGGTTTGTTCCTTTTTTCTTGGTATGACTTTTTATAGCTTCATTTCCTTTTTCATTACATACAGTGTCCTGGCTTATACAGTAGATTAGATAGTCACATATAAATTCGTAATTCATAAATAACAATTCATCAAGATTATTTTCATACAGATGAGTAAATGTGTAATGTTGAAGTGGGATTTTCAACTCTATGGGGTTGGGATTTGCCCAGGGTAGTAGTAAAGCAGTCCTCAGGATAAGCCTGGGTGTGTCGTGATGTGTGACTTTGGACGTCATACCTGGTTCCTCACAGTTCTGGCCTGTTCTCCTGCTCTGATTCCCACATCCCATTAACTAAGCAGTTTTGTTCTGCCACTCCCTGCTGTTAGTGATGTTTCAGCCTTGACTCAGCCAACCTGGGACTGATTCCTTTAAATCCACGAGAAAATTAAGCCCTCCACCTTTAAGATGTTGAGTGACTTCTTCCAGCCATGGGAAAGCTGACTAATAATGAAATAATAATAGCAAAAAGACCAGAGAAAGGAACTCTAGATCTCTTTATTAATCAGGGATCTCTAGGAGATGATGGTCACTTTGCAGTGGAAACTGTGGGAGAAAATTGCAATGTCCCTAGCCACAAAGGACCAGTCCCACTGAGAAGTGAAAGATGGGAACTAAAATTTTGAAAACAGTTGGGAAAGGGAAAATTGGCTTTCTGTTAATTGGAAAATGTGATAGTGTGCCTCTGTTTTGTTGGGATGTGTTATTTTGTGTGCCTCTGTACATAGACCAGATTCTGGTTAGTTTTATAAGCTTCAGAAAAGATGATTGGAAAAATCTTACCTTATTACCTAATTTACTTTATTAAAAGCTACCTCATCTTTGACAAAGGAGCCAACCATCCTCAGTTCACAAAAGATAGCCTCCTTAATAAATGGTGTTCAAAAAACTGAATTTAAACAAACTTGCCAAAGATTAAAACTAGACCCATATCTTTCACCATGCATTAAACTAAATCCAAGTGGATTAAAGATCTAAATATTAAAACAAAAACACTAAACTTGCTGGAAGATAAGTTAGGCAGAACTCTCGAAGACATTGGCATAGGAAAAGACTCTGTAAACAAATCCTCAGGAGTACAGGAACTAGCACAATCAACAACTGGGATCTCATCTTTTTAAAAAACTTCTGCACTGCAAAAGAAACCACCAACAAAGCTAAGAGACAACATACAATGTGGGAAGAAAATTTTACCAGCTCTTCCTCAGACAAAGGTTTACTATCTAGAATATATAAAGAACTAAAAAAAGAAAAAAATCAGACCCCTCCAAATATAAAGACCCAATTCAAAAATGGGCATCTGAAATGAACAGACATTTCTCAGACAAAGAAGTAAAAGCAGCAAATAAATATATGAAAAAATGTCCAACATTACTGGTCATTCAAGAGATGTAGATGAAACAACACAGAGATTCCACCTCACCCCAGAAAGAATGGCTGCTATCAAGAAATCAACCAATAATAAATGTTGGTGGGGATGTGGGGAGATGGAACCCTTTTCCATTGTTGGTGGGAGTGCAGGCTGGTGCAATCACTATGGAGATCAGTATGGAGATAACTCAAAGAACTAGGATTAGAGGTCTCATTCAACCCAGCTATTCCTCTGCTGGGTATCTTTCCAAAGGAATTAAAAGAATCATACCACAGTGATATATGTGCACAGTTTGTAAGAGCTAAAACTTAGAAGCAACCCAATTGCCCATCAACTGGAGACTGGAAAAGAAGATGTGTATTTTTTTAAAAAAACAGAGTAATACTCAGCCATAAAGAATGATATTTATGGCTAAGTGGATGCACATTGAGGCCATACTCTAAAGTGAAATAAATAGGACACATGTGTAAATACCAAATAGTTTCTCTGGTGTTAAAAACTAAAAGGGTGAATAAAGATCTAATGTATAACTGATATTGTGAAATAGGAAGAAAATGTCTAAAGGAGTAAGGGAGGTATTAGGGGTAGAGGAAAGGAAAGAAGGGAAAAGAAAAAGAAATAAGAGAATTGGGAAAACATGGAGACAAAGTCTTTGTGAATAGGGAAGGGTGGAGGGGGTGAAAGAAGGGGAATGGGGGAAAAATAAGAGCCAAGATACATCATGTAAAGGTACAAGACCTTAATGTTGAATGTAACTGTATTGTATACTTAAAATGCACCAATAAACTTAACAGAAAAAGAAAACCCACTGGAACTCCAATTAAAAAGAGCAAAAATTATGAGCACATTGAAGCAAGAGGAAGTAGGTTGGTGTGATTTAACGTTATTTGCTATGGTAAAAATTCGTGTTAGTGTTAAAATTCCCACAGTAATCCTACTGAGGAATTATGGTATGGGAACATTAAGGCTGATAATTAGGACCTTGTGGCCACCACCCTCAGGACAGATCAAAATCTGTCACGTAAAAGTGTGTTAAGTCTCTTGAGACCGCTGTTATCCTAACAGCAGGTTGTTGTAAGTGAGCCTGGAACTTCCAATGAATCCCTCTTCTCCACTGAGTACTTGGCACTTTCGCCATGATTCCTGCCATTTGATACCATCTGCCATTTTGTGATGCAGCGAGAAGCCCCCCACAAGGCCAAACAGATGGTGATGCCCACTCTGGGACTATCAGACTACAAAGCTTTGAGCTAAATAAACATATTTTCATTATATAGCACAAGCCTCAGCAATTTTGTTCACCAACACTAGAAAAGGTAACAGGATTTGGGCACTACATGAGAAAAAGTCTTTTATTCCAGTCACTTCTTGGAAAGGAAATAAAAATAGACACGGAACAAAGTGAAGTTCAGAATCTCGCGAGATCAGATAATGAAGTATGTTTTTAGGAAGGATCCCTTGATAGATTTTACTAACGATTGTACCATGTCACCCTTACTTTCTCTTCACACTTCTAAAACCTGCAGAGCTTCTCACACAACAGCCAGATAGTCTTGACTAATTACATAAAGCAGTCATTTCCCTGGTAAAACCTTCCAGTAACTTACGATTTCCATTAAAATAACTCTTTTTTTTTTCAGCTTTGAGTTTATTGGTACATTTTAGGGATACAGTACAGTTACATGCATTGTTGGGATCTTGTACCTCTACATGACAAGTCTTGATTCTCATTTTTTCCCCTTACCTCTGCCCCCGCTTCACCCAAAATAACTCTTTTTTATCTCTATTGCGTTTATTGGTACATTTTAGGTAAACAGTAGTTACACTCATCATTGGGATCTTGCACCTTTACACGACAGGTCTTGGGTCTCATTTTTCCCCATCCCCAGCCCTCCCTTCAGCCCCTCCAGCCTTCCCTGTTTACAAAGACACTGTTTCCATGTTTTTCCTTTTCAGATATTTTTTTCTTTTCCCTTTTTACCTTTCCTCTACCCCGCCTACTTCCCCTACTCCTTTAGACATTTTTTTCCAATTTCACAATATCAATTATACATTTTGATCCTCATTTACCCTTTTTAGTTTTTCACACCAGAAAAACTGTTCAGTATTTAAACATGTGTGATTTATTAATTTCACTTAATGTACATCCACTGACCTATATATTCTGTTCCCTTTTAATCAGTCCAGTGGCTGCACAGTGGTATTACGTGGTTTTAATGTGCATTTTCTCTATGTATGGTCTAAGGAAGCTGAATCCCTTTTAAAATGATATTTTGTGGGAGTTTATACATCTTCTGTAGTGAAATATCTATTCCAGTCATTGGCTTATTTTAGTCAGTTTATTCACTTATTGATTCTTAAAAGATTTTACGTATTCTGGGTAGAAGTCCTATATCATATAAATACTTTGTTAATATTTTCTGCCAGATTTCTAAGGTTAATTCTTTAGGGAAAAATATTTTTTGGTAGATTATCACTTACATGACGAGGTGAGAAAACTTGGACTAAATCAAGTCCTCCTCTTTTCTCTGAAAATTTTATCATTTTAAGGTTTTTATATTTAAGTATAATTTTGGTATATGGTGTGAAGAGTTTTACTTTTATACTTATGATGTGGATGGGGTATCCATTTTTCAGCAAACTTTTGCTGAAAATCAATTATTTATAAGAGTATGGCATGTTCTTTAACTTTTAATCCTGCTCCATTGATCTATTTGGCTGGTATTGCACCCCTTTTCTGTATTGATTACTATACAAATGTCTACACATTTTTTCCTTTGCATGTCCTACCACTACATTTTCAAAGCAAATAACTTATTTTTCACAGGTTCAAACTCATCGAGGAATTGTTCATCGATACCTACAATATCTGATAGATTTCAGTTTTGAAATCTTCCAGAATCACTTAAGCCAATTCCTCAAAATAAATCCATTTTTTAAGGTATTCTACTGACTGTTTTTCCTGGAGAATTCTTTCATACATTCTAACCCATTGTATTTCCAATATTTCAATATAGAGATTCCACTGCTATATGGCTCCACACCCTCCACATCTTTTGGTGTGTTATTATTAATAT
>NW_022900950.1:10099428-10104296 GCF_012274545.1 Fukomys damarensis | reverse complement strand
AGCTTGGCCCAGCGGGGTTTCCCTGAGCCCGTGCCAATTCCCCCCACCTCTTGGGTGCACAGCGAGTGGTGTGGGCATGTGCACAGCTGCCCATGGGTGTGGCTGGGAGCCTGCGTACCTGTGAGGGTATCTGGGAATTGCTGTCAGCTTTGCAAGTCTAAGTATATGAGTGTGTGTATGTGTGTGTGTAACAAATCATGTTTTAGCTTTTCATTTTGTATAATTTTATCTTTTGAGGGTACAGAGAGAACACTGGCATGCATGTATAGCATTAGTTATATTAGGCTTATATGTACTTTCTGGTTCTTTCCATTTGTCTTTGTGCATTAAGTTACTATCTGCTACCATTTTTTTCAACATGAAAAACTTTTGTTCCTGCAGTCCTGTTTTGTGCTATTGTTGTCAAACGTCTTATGTTTCTGTATGTTATAAGCCCAACAAAACAAATGATACACATATTATTTTATGTAACTGCATATTAAGCCTGTTGATAGGAGAGAAAATAAATATACAATTTTAGCCTCTTTTGTAATTACCTGCATTATTTACTTTATTCATGCTATCATTTGCATAGATTTGAATTATTGTGTTTTGTCACTTGCTTTCAGTGTAAAGGACTGCCCCTAGGAGTTCTTCTAATACAAGTCGACTAGTTACTAATTCTCTGAGTTTTGTTTATCTAGTAATGCCTTTATTTTATCCGTGCCTTTGAATATATAATTTTACAGAATATATTTATTGACAGTGTTTTTCTTTGTTTCGTCTTTTATCTTTACTTTTTGGTACTGGGGATTGAGCTCTGGGCCTTGCACTTGTGAGGCACCATAAGCCAAATTCCCAACTTGTCCTTATTTTTTGATTCAAACATTTTAGTATGTCCTCCCCTTGCCTCTTTGGCCTCCACTAATTAGGGTAAGAACTGAATTTTTTAAATAATTTGGGTTTCTTACATTGTGAATTATTTTTCTCAAATCAGCTTCGACATATTTTTGTTCTTTCAAAATGTTGACAATGATGTATCTCAGTATGGATGTGTGGGCTATGTTCCTACTTGGAGTTTATAGTAATTCTAGATCGCTTGTGTAATTGATCTTTCACTAGCTATTTGATTTGAGTCATTATTTCTTTGACTTTTTTGTTTTTTCCTCTTCCCTCCTACTGAGACACTGTTATGTGTATCTTAATTGGTATAGCAACACCCCCCCATGATACTTCTTTAAAATATGTTTTCTTTTTTTCTATCTCAGATTATGCAATCATTGCTGACTTGTGTCCAAACTCACTGATTCAGTTTTTTGTGCCAGTGATATAGCTACATATGTTCCCTTTATGTAGCTATTTCAAGGTCATAAATGAGTCTTTTTTATTAGTACATTTGGTGGCACATAATGATTACATTCTTCATGGGGAGTCGGTACATGAACAGAACACATCTTAAATACTTTTTTAAAATCTCTTTTCCTATTCCTACTCGATTTTTTTATTTTTTAGCCTTTACTTAAGAAAAGTATTTTTTGTTGACAAAAAAATAATTCCTTTATTGTATTCAATGTAGTTGGAACTTGTATTTTAATTAAAATGTTTACATTATTTACACACCAGATATTATAGTTAATATCATTTTTCATACACATAGTAGTTGTTTTATATTGATACTATTTGGTTATATTTTGGTTTTACTTTTCCTCTTTTTTTCTGACCTTTGTATAAAAAACTGAATTATTTGTGGAATTCCATTTTGTTTTGATTGCTTTGCATCTATACCAATTTTTATCTATTACTCTAGATTTATAATATACATCTTTAACATCACTATTTGCTTTCAAATAATATTATACAACTTTGTGTATAATAAATATATGTAATTATCCACCTAAATTTTCTAATATGTAATTTGTAACAAATTGGATAATGTCCCTTAATAATTCTACAACATCCAGAAAATATGTACATGAATTTATTTGGAAATGTGATCTTTGCAAATAATTAAGATGGGTCCATACTGGATTGGGATAGGCTCTAAGGCAAAAGCCCTGTGTTACTAGGAAGTCTGGATCATCATCTGCTGGATGATGATTTATGCTGTGAGGCTGTCTTGCCTCTGGGATCCTACTAGGGAAGATTTCCAAAGAAGTCTCAGGAAATAAAATAGAAAGTTAAAAGCATCGTACTACAAGGACATATGCACACCCATGTTTATGGAGACAGTCTGTAATAGCTTAATCTTGGAAACATCCCAAATCCCTAGCAACCAATGAATGGATAAAAAAGATTTTTTTCCCTGCACATAATGAGTACTACTCAGCCATAAACCTGAAACTTTTATAGTTACATGGATGCGACTTGAGCATGTAGTCTTGAGTGAAATAATTAGGACACATGTAAATATCACATTGTCTCTCTGGTGAGAGAAACTGAAAGGGTATATATGGACTAAAATCTACAATAAATAATAAGAAATAGATATTGTTCAAAGGGAAAGGGAAACTGAAAGAAGGAGGGGGGAAAAGGAAGAGGAAGGAGAAAAAACAAGAAGGCAAAAAAGTGGAAACAAAGCTTTTCTAAATTAGAGGAGAGGGCAGATTGAAGGGAGGGAAGGGGATTGGAAAAAAAAAGGAGGTATCAAGATACATCATGTACAGGTACAAACTCCCTTTGATGAATGTGATCATTATGTATATTTAAACTGTACCAATAAAATTAATATTAATAAAAAACGAAAGTCCTTCTCAGCAAGCCAGTTTATTGGAAGACTCGCATGATATAACTAGGCAAGCACTTCATTAAGGAGGGACAGGATTATTCTCAAGGAGGAAGAGCAGGCAGCGCCAAAGGCAGAAACTGTCAGTGGTAGTTTTGGTACAATGGAGAGACTCACAAGGCACCTCTGTGAAGGGCCCAGCGTGTAGGTGCTCTACTGGAGGGGTCAGTGTACCCGGGAGGGTTGCGAGGGGCAGTCCCTAGAGCTGGCAACTCCAGTTAGGTCTGGGGTTGGTTTCTCTTTTGTTTTTCCTAGAACCAGGAAGAGTAGCTGCATGTTGTGTCTAAAGGGGCTTCTTTCCAATCACTAGTTGGACTCACAATCACAGTGGGAGAGGGTGTTTTTTACACTTACATGGTCTTATCTGAAGCAATCCTGGCAGAAAAATGCATGGGATGTGTTCAAAATAAGGCCAATGCATATAAATAAGGTGCAATTGTTGTATACAGGTGGCCATAGGTCACCAAGGAGTTATGCCCTTGGTGTGACTGTATAGAATCAAAAGGTGTAAGAGTAGGAAGGAGAAAAGGTCTTCAAGGGGGGTTTATGTGCACGTCTCAGGAACATTGGGAACCAAGCACTCAGGACATCAAAGCTACTGTTTGTCTGCAGAGTTTTCTCTTCTCTATGCCCTGCTTCCAGCTCAGCATCCATTCTGTCAGATGTGTATATATATATTTTTTGTTTGTTTGTTTGTTTGTTTTTTTGTTTGTTTTTTTTTGGAGACAGGGTCTCACTACGTAGTTGAGACTCACCTGGAACTCACTATGTAGCCCAGGCTGGTCTTGAATTCACAGCGATCCTCCTGCCTCAGCCTCCTGAGTGCTGGGATTACAGGTGTGCGCCACCACGCCCGGCTTCAGATGGATATTCTCCTAAGAAGAGGGAAATGTGCACACAAATCCATGCACACAGTAGAGGAAAGGCAAGCATGTGACCACGGAGCCAGAACTTGGGGTGACGCAGCCCAAACAAAAGCAAGCCAAGGATAGCTGGCTTCCACAGGCTGGGAGACAGTGGAGAAGGAAATTCTCCTCCAGAGGGATATGAGAGCGACCATGTCCCTCTAAGTCTCCGATTTCAGACTCCAATCTCCAGGGTTGTGGCAGAATAAATTTCTGTTGTTCTATGCTATAAAGCTCCATGGTAATTTGTTATGACAATTCCAGGAAACTATTATAAACATGTTTTCACACAATGGGCCCATATTTTATTTTTATACTTGTTTTAATCTCCACAAACACAATGCTATTATCTGTTTAAAACAGACTTTTGAGAATATTACTTTCAATACCAAGACTAATAAGAAAATCAATATAAAGACTAAGCACTTGCCACTTTTCCTTTATTTTAATAGTTTGGTCCTACTTGTTTGAGCCTGAAAACTTCCTTTACAATAACTTGAAGTTCGGGTTCCTGGGTAATGAATAAATTCAACTTTTTTTTTTCTAAAAATTGTGACAAAGTTTAGTGATAGCAGGAGTAACAGTTTCTATATAATTTATCTCAGCACTTTAAAGCTTCTCGTGTTATATTTGTTAGAATGTTAGAAAAAACAGACTTTTAGCACCATATATTTTTTCAACTCTGTGCAGTTCAACTTGTTTTTCTTTTCACTTTCTTCCAATAGCTTGTGTTACTTTGGATGAAATGATAGGCATTTATTTTATTATGTTCAATTAGCCTTGTTTTCTAGTTCTTAAAATCACTTTACAGGAATAGGCTTTATATTGTTTTCATTAGCCCATGCTTCATTTTGACCAGAAGTAGAATTTCTCCATTAAATCATTTTAGTGGAGACATTCTCAATAATTGAGTCATTTTAATTATTGAGTAATTTTTCACTCATATAAAAATGATGATGATACTTCCAGCTAACTTGGGATATGAGCATTAAGCATCGAGACATTTATACTGATATTTTAGCTGGTCTAATTCAGTTTTAACCAATGTATTGCTAAAACAATTTCCTAATAAATTTGACATTATATAAATATTATCTTTCTTTACCTAAATATTTAGCTTACTCTCTCTCCATAAATTCTCAATAGTCTAATAACACTACATTTGTAGTATTTACTTGTCATATATTCATATATATATATAT
>NW_022900950.1:10046155-10099390 GCF_012274545.1 Fukomys damarensis | reverse complement strand
GAGAGAGAGAGAGACAGAGAGACAGAGAGACAGAGAGAGAGAGAGACAGAGAGAGAGAGATTCCACCAAAAATATAAACCCACTTCAGCAGTTGCCATGCTAATATGTGTGTGGAGGGAGGCTACTGGCCAACACTTTGAGCACCTCTGGTAATTGTAGAGGCCAAAAGTAATTTGTATTAATCTCATGATGAATCAGGAAATTTACTATGATGTTTAAAGTTTTTGACAAACTCTGTATATATTTTTAAAACACTATCTTTGTTAAATTTTTCTCATTTAACCCATGATATTGTCAGCTAAATAAGCTTAAATAACATTTAATGTAAACAATTGGATAAACAAGCTCATGTGCTGGGATTAATGTACTACAATTCTAACTTACTTATTTTAGCTTCATCTTCAGTGTGTCGATATTTGATGATGCAAAGTCCATGACAGTTAGAGCAGCTACATCTACATGAATCAAAGCAGTGGTGCCAAACTGAAACTGTAATCAGTGCGTTCTTCATTGCAGGACACTTACACTAAAACTACAAGTTGTAGTTTTTTCTAGACATAGTGACACACGCCTATCATCCCACCACTCCAGACGGAAGCAAGCGAAGCTACCAAACAAATTCAAGAGCAGCCTACAATATACTGTGGGTTCTTGCCTCAAAAACTTAGTTATGAACGTACTGGATGATACATTGAACATCGTTAATTTTAGTTAACTACTCACAGTTTGTACATTTAAATATTATCATGATAAAGCAGAGAAATGCATAGACTGCTGAGAACAAATTATGATAGCTGTCTCCTAGAAGACCATTTGTTGAGCATTTTTAGTAGCCAGTTGAAATGGTAATTTTTTAATGGAATGAAAATGCATTGATAATTAACTCAAAAGGACTTTACTAACTTCTTAAATTATTATTATTTTGATAGACTTTTACATGATGAAAAATAGCATATTGAATGCAGAAACAGATATGAGAAACTACCTGACTTCTTAGATAAATCTAAGAATATAACAGAATTGCCAAACTTATCCAAAAAATTAGTTTTGACAAATGCAATTATTTTAAATGGAATTTTACTTGTACTAAGACAATCATTAATAGTAGTTAGATTTATTGTTTTTGTCTTAAATTAATTAAAAATGAATATTTAGAAACTTTCTACTTTAAATGTATAAAGTTGCAAAAACAAACAAGCAAAAAAGATGAAAGTTAGGTGTAAAAACCAAAAAGTGAAAGCTAGATTATATCAGTAGGAGAAAATTAAACTTCTGTCTTACAATACATACAATTTCTCTTTAAACTTGTACATGTTATGTTTAAATTAAATCCCATATGTTATTACAATGTTTGTTTTGTGGATTTTTTTTTCCTGCTGATAGGTAGCATCAATTTTCAGCCACTTTATTTAAAATGGATATTTTTGCATTAAATGTACTTAACAACTGCATTTTAATAAGATGGTTGCTATTTTATAGAGAACTAATAATTAGCTTGTGGAATTTCAAAAAGAATGTTTTTGATAGCTAGTAAATTCTTATTGAACTTTGGCAGGCCTATAATACTTCATCATTTGTTATGTTAATCATGATAAAACAATGGTGAGAGAAGTTATCCCTCAGGTATTTCTTACTATGAGAAAGAAATGACAGAGAACAGAGAGCATAAAATATTTACATAGTGTCACTTGTTTTGCCCATTTGGGAAATCATTATTTTAACAATGTTATTTTAGAATACCCAAGATCATGAGTCGACTGCACTAAGAAAGAGTTTATAAAAGTAGATGTTCCAAAACCAGTGTATAAAACTTTTTAAATAATACACCCTGGAGCTAGAAAGGGGGAAAATCATAGCAGTATCACAAGCTAGCCCGATAACGATCTTGCTTTTTCTTCATATCCATTTTATCTCTTGTCTGTATTCTGTTATATGTGCTGATGAAGCAAGCACATTTTTTCTGTATTCTTATATTTTCTTCACAGGATTTAATAGTGTTCCAACAATATTCTATGATGTAATAATATTCCTTTTTTTATGCTGTTTTATTTTAAAAATTAAGGAGAAAATATTGAATTGTTTAAAGAGTACCATTTTTTCAACTCATATGGGGATAACTTTTGTGTCTAGTGCATTGTTGAATGTAATTATTTTTATTTTTAATAGCATCTTTTAATTTCTGTAGATAAAATTTTATGAACTTATAAGAATTTAATATGGCAATAACTTCTAAGCATATATATATATATATTATATATATGAAAATATACTATCACATCTATGATGTAATTTATAATTATGTAGTTTTGTTTATTTTTGAAAAGCAAAATCAGCATTTGTCCTAATTACTAAAAATTTTATGCTTTAGATGCCACTTTCACTTTTGAAAAGATAATTTCACTATATATTTGATTATCAAGTATCTTATATGTTAACTGTTACCTCAAATGTAAAACTCATTGCAGTATTTTAACAGTAAAATAATAAAAAAGAATCTTTTAAGAATACTATTTAACAATTTGAAATAAATTATGTTTGAAGATAATTACATTATCGCATCATATAAAACTAGAAAACTGACATAAATATGAAAACTCAAACAGTACACCAATATATTTTAACATATACTAGAGACAATAAGCAGTTTTGTTACACTCTAAAATGTCCCTTGAAGTCTTATGTATTCAGGAGTAGGGATTTTGGAAAGGGACTGCATTGTAGGGTATTATACTATTCAATTGATTGATTAATTGATGAACTCATCCTTGATTGTGCTTTTGAGAGGTTGAAACTTCTTGGAGGAGGCAGGTCCCTGGACATATGACTTGGAAGAGTGCATTCTTCCTGACTTCTCTGTCCTCTGCTTCCTGGCTAGTATAAGATAAGCAACTTTCCTTGATCATGACCTTCCTCCATGCAACTCTTCCATTGGATATAGCTCATTATGGACTGAATCCACAAACACCTTAAGTCAAAATAAACCTCTTCTCAATTAGGTTTCTGCATTATCTAATGCAGAAAACTGGTACTAAGGCAAAGTTGTATTATTGCTGAGACTATACACTGGAATGTGGTTTAGAAGCTTTTGGAACTGATTTGTGGAGGAATTTGGAAACATTTAGAGTGTCAGGCCAGAAAAGCCTTTCAAATGCCATAAGTAAGGCCTGATAGGTAATTCTGGTGGGAGTTAAAATAACTAGAATGCTGACAGTAATGCAGACAGTAAAAGCCAAGTTTAATATATTTCAGATGGGAATTAGAATTTTATGGGAAATTGGATTAGGAGCTATATGTCTTACATGCTGCAGAAGAATTGGTATTTTGACCATTTCCTAAGACTGCAAGGCAGAATTTAAAGGTGGTGGGCTAACTGATCTGGTGAAAGAAATTTCAAAGCGGTGCAAGATTCAGGCTGTGCCATAAATAGGTAGTGCCAGGTACTTCTAGTCAGATATATGGTGAGAAACAGGAGCATTTGTAGAGCTGAATGATTTTGAGAATTTTTCAGTTTGGCAAGAAAGAAAGCATATGCAAAGTTGGGGCCAAAGAGAGTATGGTTACTGAAGAGATGAGTCCCATTAAAAAGAATCCAGGGGAAAAGAGTGGTCAGACCTGCTTTTTATCTCAGCCTTCTGGGAGACTGTGAAGGATTGTGTGTTTGAACTCAGCCTGTGCAACTTAGAGACTTAGTGAGAACTTGTCTCAAAATAAAATAAAATAAATAAAAAGCTTAGGGTATCTAACTCACTGCAAAGACTCCAGTAAATTATATTTCCTAAACTTATTTATTTTATTTATGTATATATCATATATTCTATATTTTACATTCTATATTATATATTTATGTTGCACAAAATATAGCGACAATGATTTGAGATCATGTTAGGAAATTGGCCATACCCTGATATCCTAGATTCAAGAGTATCAAAGCATAAACTCCTTTGGAAGACTGTAATGAGAACTGCAAGGTGCCTTGTTCACTGAGAGCCACCTAGGGAAGTCAGTTCCCAAGTTCAGCCATCCAAATACATCCATCTATGGCCATGGTCCACATGGGTCTTGTGCTATTGTTTGCGATGTCAATAGACTTTGGTATTACCATGTGGTCCTAGTTTTAGAGGCATGAAAAGCAGAATTCTAGAGTCAGGGGGCTTCCACACAGTTTTTAAAGAAAGGCCTAGGGAGAAAATGTTGCCTTGAGAGGACAAGTTGCAAGAGTGAAGCTAAAGGTGCATTGGAGATACCAGTAAGTAGAGGATGCCATGAACATTGTATGATGGCTAAGGAAAGGTGCAGACAATGACAAGAGCCAGGCCTAGAAAGAGACCATGTACATTACAACCAGCAGGGCCATATAGGCAGGACTAGCTAACTCTTTACAGTTCTCATCTCACCACAACTCACCTCCAGTGTTGCAAATGGAGCTACAGAATTTAATGTTTGCCTTCTTGATATTTTTTCCCTTGGTATGATTCCTATGGAGTGTCCAGTTTTTCCCTTTTGTAATGGGAATATTTTCCCTGTGCAATTGCATGTTGGAAGTCTTACAGTTTTCATTTGGTTTTTATAAGGGCTCAAATCCAGGAGTTTGCCTTGAGTCTCATGGGAGACGTTGGATTTGAAATTTTCAACAATGTACTTGTTATGATTTAGATTTAAAATATCTCCTCAAAGTGTCTTGCTCAGACATGGGGCTTTTGGGAGGTGATTAGATCATAGGGGTACCTTACTTATGGGTGGATTTTTCCATCGGTGAGTTCATCACTGTCTGTGCTGGTGATGGAAGGAGGGATCAATGGGGATGTGACCTGCAAGGAATGTTCTTTTCCCAGCTCCTTTCTTCCCCTTTTCTTGGTTTCCTGGCCACCATGATATGAGCAGTTTTGCTTTTCTATGGCCTTCTATCATTCTATATTTGCTTGGCGTCTGGCCAGTGGTGTCCTGAACCCACTGAAATAGTGACCCATAATTAGCCACGCTTTCTTTAAGTGGTGAGAGTCATGTTAATGGTTATTAAAATAGAACTGTTAAGACTAAGGAGTTCTTAGAGATGAAAAAATAATTTTATAATGACATAAATAAGAGCTTTTTGTGGGCCAGTGGCAGAATATAGCAGTTTAGATCTAAAACATCCCTCAAAAGACTCATATTTTATATTCAACCCTTCCCCATATTCCATGACCTATAACCAGGGATCTTTCTAAACTTTCTCGCTTACTTTTGTAGACTGTCATACAAATGGTATCATATAATGGAATATGACCATAAGTTTAGGTCTTGCAACCTCTTTTATTTGCTTTCTATCATTCAGAATAATTCACTTGAGACTTATGCAGTTTATTGTGTATATAGAGTGGCTTCCCTTTACTACTGACTACTATTCAATTTTGTTGTTTGTTCCAATTTGAGAACATTGTAGATAGTGGAACAGTAATGTTTTTATGTATAGAATTTTCAATAAATAAGTGTTTATTTTATTAGAATCTTGTGAGTTAGAGTGTTTTGGAGGTTTCAATATTTTTTTATTTAACTTGATGTGAGCAGTATATCTTCAATGTAGATGTGCCATTTAACTTTCCCCTAAGCATTATGTTATTGTTCCAACTGATCTAGCATGTTTGATAATGAGGAATTTTAAAAAATCTTATTATCACTTTACATATTTAGATGTATATAGAGATTATCTTGTTGATGTTTTTATTTGTATTGCTTTGCTACTAAATGATGTCTAGTATCCTCTGTGCTTTGTGCTCTACATATGGCTTCTTAGTTATCTGTGTAATTGTTTTTTTAATTTGTAATTGAGTTTTATATATATATATTTTTGAGTCTTGAATCTTTATTCCATGTAGTTTTTCAGGCTATTCCTTTTCTTTCAGTTCCTGAAAAGAGTGTTAAATCTGAGGAAATTCCAATCAGTACTATTTCTTTAAGGGGACTGCTTTTAGTGTTGATCCAAAAACTATTTTTCTAAACAAAAAGAACAAATATTCCCCAGTATTTCTCTAAAATATGTATGCCTCTGGGGTTTGATTCAGGTTAGTGTTGCAATCTTAATTATATTCTCAAAAAATTTTAGGAGAGAATACTGGAAAAAGTGTGATTTTGAGCAAGATGAAGATTTTTTACTTATATCACTTAAAGCAGAAAAAATTGACAAATTATAAACTATTTGACTGTTTCAAAAACTTTAAGAGACAAAAGCATATACATGAAAAAATATCTTCACTCAAAATAGCTGATCAATGACTAATAACAAAGTTTGTAGAAAAATCTCAAAACTCAATAACCAGAAAATGAACAGCCAAATTGAAAAAAGTACCAAAAAATTTGAACAGATTACTTATCAATGAAGATACAAATATAAAAATAAGTTCATGGATTATCAGTATCATTGAGAAATAATATAATCATCCACCATTAGTTAAACAGATGCATATCTTATTTATATCAAAAAAATTAAGTTTTATTCACTAAGCCATAAAAGGTACATATTAAGTGTTTCATTGTATATATTACCAGAATATGGAAATAAATCTGAAGTGACAGAAAACAAATCTGTAGTAACATCCATGGTAACCTGGTGATGCTAGTACATGGGTCAGGAAATGCCAGCATAAAGAGCTTATAAAGTGGGATTTGTAACCATTACAGTGTGATAGAAATATTTATGTCTTACTTGTGGCTATGAATTGTGTAGGTATCAATTTGAAGTTATGTGAAAACTTCCCTAATTGCACAATACAAATATATACAGTTAATAATTTTATAATAGCACAATAAATGTCTTAATATGTAAAGCATTAACTATAAATACATACATGTTATATTTCTGCCATCTCTTATTATAATTCTTATTATAATGGCCTGCAAAGCTTATTAAAATAAGTCAGAAAATGTATTCATTTGCTCAGTAACTTCAAATAATTTTGCCCACCATCCAGAATCCTCTAGTTGCTTAACATTTCTTTCAGCATTGGCTTTGAATGCACTGATTCCCTAGAAGTTTTCAAAATTTGGATATTTTGTGGAAGCAAGGATGGTGAATATCGCTTAGTCTTTAATGGAGTGCTAGATATTATGCAATATTCTGTAAAATCCCAGAAATTATTTTCCAACACTGTCCACAACATTTTATTTATTGTTGAGAGTTCATCAAAATATCTTCAATCTCAATCTCTACACAAATTTCTGGATAAATGGTCAATACCGCTGCACAGTTTTAAGGTAAACATTTTAAGAATGCAAGTTGCATGACAGTACAAGAAGGTTGTATCTTTACTAGCATAAAATACTTCCTTTTCAAGAATAAAAACATGAGATATTTCCATTATCAACATAAGGATGTATACCAGGTAAGTATTTATAGTTGAAACTTCCACACTTACTCCATACAAAAATGTTTTCCTCTACCCCTAGCATCTTTCTTTCTAGAGTAGTTGTGCCTTAGCATTTGTCCATTAAGTGCACCTTGAGACCATACACTTCAGTTAAATAAAGCAGAAATACATGTTTATATATTGTGTTGTTTTCCTGGTGTGAGAAACTAAAAGGATAAGTAAGGGTCAAAATGTCTAATTGATATTAGGAAGCAGGAAGAAAATGTTCAAATAGGAAGGGAACGAGGAAGGGGGAGGAGGAAAGGAAAGTAGAGAAAAGGAAAAAAACAAGAGAGTAGAAGAAAAAAATGGAAACAAAGCTTTTGTAAATACAGAGAAAAATAGGAGTTGAAGGAACAGGAGGTAACTGCAGAAAAAGAACAATAAAAATATATTACATACAGGTACAAATCCACATGATGAATGTGATCATTCTGTATATCTAAAGTGTAGCAATAAAATTAATAAAAAACAGAAACTCATTCATTGAAATACACATATTTTATTAAAATACTAACTTTTTTTAACACTGATGTCAGTGAGTTATCCAAAAACATAGTCCCTGAGTTGGAGTATAAGACGAAGATTTTTTATCAAGTAATAGCTCTCATATCCGAACCTACTGAGAGAAAAGGAGAGAAGCAAATGGAGCAGAGGAAGAAATACGTGATGCTATTGAAAAATACTGTGAGGCCAGGATTTAGCTCAGTGGTTCCATCGCCTATTTCACAAGCGTAAGCCAACAAACAAACAAACAAAAACAGACAAACAAACAAAAAACCAAAACAACCCAAAAAACAATAAGGGGATATATAAAATAAAAAGAATGTATTTTAATGCAAGATACATTGCCATTCATCTTCCCAAAAATATTCCCCCATGGTTGGAAACACACTTACTCCACCATTCCTGCCACTTTCTGAAACACTTCTGGAAGTCCTCTTTCTTGAGTGTCTTTAGTTGTACTGTCCTGGTTGCATGGATGTCCGCAGTAGATTCAAAACTTTACCTTTCAAGATCATTTGGACTTTAGAAAATAGCCAGAAACCACGAGGCGCAATGTTTGGTGCACAAGGTGGATAAGAACACACTGTAATCTTTTCATAGACCTGCATTCTGTCAGATGGCACTTGGCATCAACGTTCACTGTGTTTGTAATTATACCCCCTGTGAAACACAACTTTCAAAACCGATTTAGAAAGTAGCAAGAATGATAAGTGTGTTCAAAACAAGAGCGAGTATTTAAAGGAGGATTAATGGCAATCTGTGTTTTACTCTAATTTGTTGTTGTTGTTGTTTAACTTTGCACAGTAAATTTCTGTCAGAGGCCTGATAGCTAATCCAATGGCTTCAGACTTTCTGAGGCAAGACTGACTATCCCTTCAGAGTTCAATCTAATTAGGCCTAGAGATGTACATAAACTGTAGGTAGTGTCAACTGTTTCCCATTCTCAGAACATTAGAGAACAGCCTTGCTTCGAATTAGATGAAAAATTTTATTCTACAATGAAATAAACGGAAAATTTCTAAAGTTTTTCCCCGTTTAAGAACTTTGACACCTGCTGCAGGAGAGTTATGCTGTGTTCGGAAATCTTTTCTTTTTTGTGTGGTTGTTTACAATGAGATGCATTGTCACTACTGGAACAGCTTAGCAGAGGGATTTTCTTTTTCATATGGGGAGAAGATAAGTTTAGAGGTTTATTGAAATAAAGCAAAACAAATTGATAAAAAATATTGTTGCCAAAGGCTTTTGTCAACAGTGAAATTAGTTCTATATATATAATTCCATGAGATGTAAAAGTATAAAGGGTCCAAGGCCTGGCTTTTTGCATTGTACTAGGACATTACTGGCTTTGATATGCATGGACTCATCACTCAGTCTCAGGCCGGTAGGTTATTCAGTGTAGAAGATTTAGATAAATTTCCAGGCATGAAACATGCATCTACCTCATGCAAATGCACCAAATTCTTTACGGTTGATAATGCAAGTCCATTCAATTCTTTTTTAAATAAGGATTACAATTTCACACTGAAGTTGCATGACTTTGAATTTTATTTTATTCTTTAGTATGAAGTATTAAGAAAGCATGACATGCAATGAAAGGAGCTTTTATTTATTTTTTTATATCCTTTTTGATGGAGCTGGAAAATGTCAAAATTGTATGGCTATAAGTTAACATTTGGATACGAACTAGTAATTTACAGTGTATAAAGATTTGTCTAACCTATTGATGCTATACTGTCAGAGAACTAAAATATCACTGAGGAGAATATCGAATGAATATTACTATTCAGGAAGGTACCTACTTGAGGAAGATACTGATTTCATGTTTTATATTTTGATGAGCATAAACAGAAGGCATTGAGCGATCAAAGGTAGTATCCAAGTGTCAGTAGAGACAATAAAACAGTAATGTGTCTAGTCACTATAGATTCAATACTGATCATGCTTCCGTGAAAGCTTTTTGGTAGTTTATTTTGCAACGGCTAACCAACAATGGCTTCTAGTGATGAATAAAACCCAACTTCTCTATAGCTTCTCCCTCCTCCCAGAAATACTTCATTATATGTTTCTGACAGCTGGAAGTATTCCAGACATTCTTAGCCATCCATTTAGGTGGTCATTTCAGAAGGCTCTCACAATGCCATCTAGGACATGTTCAGTCACTGTACTCACACTTTCTCGGGAAGAATAATCGTGTAGCTTATATAATTTATCCAAATAAAGACAATGATACTGCACAAAATAATAGTAATACAAATAATTATGAATAGCCATCATAATAAGCATAAATATCAATATTTAATAAGCTCACAAAGGTGGTTAGCCTCCCTGTAGGAAGGGAACAGGAAATTGAGTTTCAATCGTAGTTTATATATTGTTTTTGAATGAAAAATAAAAATCAATTCTATGTTTTCGCCTTAACTCTCCATCTGACTTAGCCTGGAATTACTTGTAATTTCCCATTTCACAGTCATTGTAACTACTATTAACTTGTATTTAAGTTCAAGCAAGTAATGAATATAAGTCCTCCTAGGATCTAAACTATTTCGCGGCACTCCGTTAAAGTTTCATGTCTTGGTTGTCAACTTGAATTGAGACACCTGGAGAAATTGTTGTCTTCATGGGTGGGTTAACCCATTGATACGTTTGTAGATGAATGGGCTGGTAAGAGATGGCGCATGATTGGAGGAAGTAGGTCCCTGGGATTGTGACTCAAAAACACACCTTCTCTTGTATTCTTTGTCTCTCATTTGGTGTCCTGCCTAGCATGAGGTGAACATCTTTCCTCTCTCATACCTCTCTATAGTGATATTTCTTCCAACCATGAACTGAATTCTCTGAAAGCATGACCTTCAAATAAAGCCTTTTCTCCTTTAAGTTTTGCATGTTAAATATTTTGACCAAGTGATGAAAATCTGGGTAATGTATACCCAAAGACACATTATCTTGAAGATGTTAATATCGTATGATAATTTTACTTGAGGCCTTTAGTGATGAAAAATTATAGAAGAATATCAGAAGAGACTTTATTCTACGATAATTTATGTTTACAATCTATCTACCTATTTATGGTCTCCCTAGGAACTGATGTGAAAAGAAACAAGACTCAGTAAAGCATTCCATCTATTCTTCCACATAAGTAACAAGAAAAATGAATAGACAGATAATATACATATGTCTCAAAATATGAAAACGTTCCTTGAAATGCAACTATATCAAAGAAAACAAAGGAGGGGCTGGGGATTTAGCTCAGTAGTTCCTCCGCCTGCCTCACAAGCCCAAGGACCTGAGTTTGATCCCCGGTACCAAAAAAAGAAAACACAGGAAAGGTGGATGTGAAGGAAATATCTGCTTTTTTTAGTACATTTTCAGTAAGGTGAATTCTTCAACCAGCTTTATGTATTTTTTAGGGCATATATCTGTTATGCATAATACTTACATTTGTTTCTTGGAATTGGTATATTTTATAGCATATATTAATCATCTTTGATCTCTTTAACCTCTTCCCTACTCTTCCTCTGATTTTCTTGTCCATGTGAAATGTCTTCTTTTTTTTTTCCTACCATCTCTCCTTTATTTTACTTTTATTTTTTTTCTTATATAAGAAAATCTATGTGATATTTAACTTTCTGTGACTGACTTCTTTCATTTCACACAATGGCCTCAAGTTCCACCCATTTTTTTGCAAATGACACGATCTCCTTTTTATGGCTCAGTATTATTCCATCGTGTATAATACTACATAGTCTTCATTCATTTCATGGGTATATTCTCAGAAGGGTTAAATATATCACACTGTACTGATTCATGTACAGTTTTTTAATTAAAATAAATAAAACCAACTAGTTTTATTGCTAATAGCGATCTTGATTGCTAATACCCATTTTCCAAATAAATTAACAAAATTGTATGGAGATATATCTGATTCTAGGGCTAGGACATGAGAAATAAAATAAACACATTAAACATCTTACCATTCTAGGAGGAAAATACACCAGTGGGTTATTTTAAAAGGAAATAGGAACAGTAGGCAAGAGTTCTCAACATCCAAATCCAAAAATGTATAAGCAATAAAATAACATGTACTACTGAATTTTACCTAACAGTATAAAAAAGTCCATGGATTCAATTCATACTAAGAAGATTTAATAAACAATATGGGAGGAAATTGGTAACTCTGTCTGTAAAAATTCAAAATAATTTATGTGGATGCTTTATATTCCACAAGGTGAAGCACAAACTTCTTTAAGTGTAAATGGCAAAAATGGACTAATTTGCAAAAAAATACTATATTCCAAAGTAAAAAAATATAGCAATGGAAATGGCAAGCACTGTGCCATGCAGATGAAGATTAGTGCAAAGGATGACAGCCGGTTTTGATAACATGTGACTTTAAGGTGAGAAAATGCATAAGACCAGAAAAATTAAAATGTTAGGGTGTTTTGCAAAATATTTTATCAGTATTCCATAAAATTCCCCAAATCATTAAAAAGAGAGCAAATGTTCTAGTCTCAAAGATCTTTCAACTCATAACTATTAAATTTAATATTGTATTCTGGATGAAAACTTGAGGGGCAAACTGAGATAAAAGTTTTAAAAATCCATAGGAGCTGTAATTACTAACAGTGCATCAATATTGATTCATCGATTGTGACAATGTAAGATGTACATGGGCTTTATTGAAAATCTATTTTGTAAAATTGATTTTAGAAAACAAATATGTATAGGGATAATATTAATATTGTTAACACTGAGATGAAAAAGAATAATTATAGAAATTAATTTGAATTGTGCATTTATGAAAATAAATTATACATTTACTCATAAATATTTTCAGTAAAATAATTAATACATTTTAAGGATAAATATTGTCAGTAATAAACCAAGCAAATGTTACATGCACATATGGCTTCCTTCTCTGTGCAAATGTGTTTTTAATTAAATCTGCTGGGAGATTTGTAAAATAAAGAGGACTGAGTGATCAATATTGAGAAAAGTTGGTGAAGTTGTTACAAATGGGTATGTTTCCCTTTTTTAAGACAAGATTAAAATATATCATTTTATTTTGTAGCTGAGCATATGGCACTTAGTTCAAAATATTTCTTTATTTGTTTGCTATTTTGGCTTCCATAACGAACATCTGAAACTGACATTTTTGTGTCACAGCTATGCAGAATAGAAACATTTTTCAAAAGCAAAATTAAAAATAAAATATTAAAAGTTTTAAACTTGCCAAAGTAAAATATAGTACAGAAATGTTTGGTACTTTTATTCCAATGTAAATAATTCTAATCTTTGTATATTTACTCACATTAAAATTATTATTTCAATTCAAAATCGATATGTTGCTCTTTTCAGCAAATTCACCAAGGGATTTGAATACAAAGAAAGAATTTGCAAAGGATTTATTTCCAGTGACATATATGCAAAATACTTTTGCATCTTTGGTGAGATGATTGAGTGACAACTGTCACATACACACACACTTATGCACATACATAAATACTTACAGGTGTCCACCTGCAGAAATCTTATCTTCATCTGGGAGCAATTTAAAACCGACTCTACAATTTATGTGGGTTTCTTTAATTTAAAAAATATTCCCAAACCCTAGGACCTGGGTTCATTATGATATCATGGAATTTCAGCAGTTCATTTTCATTCCACCTTGAATTCTGCTGCAGAGAGAAAAATGAAAGAATTTTCTTCATTTGCATATAAAGAAAAAGCAAATTACAGCGGTTCAACAGAGAAGGGTTTATTTTTATAACTTGAAAAAGTCCAGACGTAAGCAGTCGAGGAGAGACAGAGCAGCTCAATAATGTCACAAATGTGCCACAGTTTCTCTGTATTTCTGGTTCATTATTGTTAGCACTGCTTTTCACCCTCATGCATGCAAAATGTTTCCTATTTATACTGACTTAGAATAATCCCGGCCAAGAAAAGAGAAAAAGTGAAGTGAGAAAGGAACAAAGAGACACCCGCATAAAGGCAGTTTCTCTTTAAATGACTTTCAAAGTGCTGCCACTTCTCTGTCATTTATGACAATATTTGGACCTAAGTCACATGGGAACCTTTAAGGGAAGCTTAAGGGAAGGCACCTTAAGGGAAGTTAAGTCCCAAAGTATTTTTCCTGAGAACACGATTATATTAATATCCTCATAGTAAAGAAAATGAGACTCCAGATTGGAGAGGTAAACAGATAAAACTGCAAGAAAGGACTATAGTTCAAGCATTGCCTCCATGAGCCTTTGATTCTCAACATCTAAACCAATGCTATGTAAAGTTTTGCTTGTAAATTCTGTGACACATGAACTTCTTCAATGTAGATGGTAGAACATTCAAGGAAAAGTAAAGAGAGAGGAGTGAAGAGTATAAAGAAGGAATTAAGATATTTTACTAATTGTACTAATTGCCCACAATGAGTGTAAACATTAACATACTACTGTACATATATTAATAAAATATCTTAAAGTAAAATAAAGTAAAATTTTAAAAAACATGAGAAAAAGAAAAGAAAAAGGAAATGAAAACCACCTATAGTTATACCACTTGCAGATTACCACTTTTATGAAAAAAATTTTATGAAAAAAATCCAAGAAAGTACAGACATTCATAACAATAAATGTCATATGATACTTTTCTATCTTAATCATACCATATTCTTGGAATATTTTTTATTATTGCTTTGTTTTTCTTCATGACTTTTCAAAGCATTTTATGAAATATATCCCAGAAAATTTACTTCTCATACATAGCTGCACAGCAATGTGAACATTATGAAAAAGTAATCTAAAAATAGTTAAACAAATACAGAATAGGACAGCAGGTAAATTTTTTTTCAAGTCCCAAAAGTACTTAACATCATTCTGTTGAAATTCAAATAGTTAGATTTGTTAAGATTTATTACTTATTTTGTTGCTTGTTATGAAATTTGTTGTGAGATGATTTATTTTGCAAAATGTATTTTTTTTAAATTCTATGACAAACAACATAAACCTGCAAAAGTGAACATCGGTTTAAAAATTTTATGAATGAGTAGACCACCTTTGTTCTCATTCTATCATCTATTCAAATATTCTAGTCCATCTGTGGTATTTCTCAATCTAAGTAGTGTACTAAATATATATCCAAAGATTGTGCCTCAATCAAGCAATGAAGACATAGGGACACTTTTAGCCATAAAGATAATTTTGTCAGAAATTTATTTATTTAAATATAGAATACGGCAAGGACTTAACCTGATGCAGTTAGTCTAACTATTGGGTTTTTTAATTTCAACTGGACAGCCAATGATATTTATTCATTAATGTTGCCACTTTCTAGCTTACCCATCATATCTATTCTGAATAGTCTATTTTATGCATTAAGTGATAGTATCCATGTCATATTACAGTCCTGCTTTCCAAATTTTATTTGAGTTGGAGATTTGAGAAGAGCACTGTCTGAATTTTACTCTGCTCTTGAAATTCCTGTGTTGAAAAGCTTATCCCCGCTCTGATGGTTTGGGGAAGGTAATTAGGTAATAAAGACAAATCTTCATGAATGGAGTAGTGGTCTTAACAGAGATATTCTAATCTTTCTCTGCCTTGTGCGAGTATAACACAAAGGTGACCATGCGAAAAAGCAGGAGAGAGCCCTTGTCACAAATTGCTTGCACATGGATGTTGGAATTCTCAGTCTCTAGAACTGGAAGAAAAAAAAATTCGGTGGTATAAGACCCCCATTGTGGGAAGACAAAACTCTTTTTTTTTTGTGGTATCGGGAATCGAACTCAGGTCCTTGCGAGGCAGGCCACCGAACCGCTGAGCTAAATCCCCAGCCCTAGGAAGACAAAACTCTTGACAGGAGAACATAACATGGGACCTAAAGTTAAATCATGGCCCTTATACTTTTGCTTCTATGCCTAATGGATTTTAGGGCATTATAATTTGAATGACTGAGCTAGGATCTCCCTCAACAATCTTTAGTATGTCATAAACATTTGTACAAGAGTACAGGATTGAGAATACAAAATACAAGGTATTTTGCATGTGCGGTGGTGCACACTTATAATCCCAGCATTCTGGGAGGCTGAGGCTGGAAAACTGTGTTTCAGCCCACCGTGAACAACTTAGAGACTTGGTGAGACCCTGTACTACAATAAGAAGTAAATCTAAGGAATGAATAGAAGAAAAGAGCAGGAGCATTTTGGGATTTTAGATGTAGCTCAGTGTAAAGGACCTGGGTTCTAACACCAGGACTGAAAAAAAAAAAGATATTTTGTTAGACTTTGTAGTATGTTGCTGTGGCTGCTATAAAATTTACCACAGATGTGCCGGATTAGTACAACTAAAATAGACTGTTTCACGTTCTGGAGGAGAGAAATGTGAAGTGAAGACATCAACAGGGTTCATCTACTTCTTCCGAAGGCTCCAAGAAGGGAATATCCTTCCTTTCATGTTGCAGATTCTAGAAGTTCCAAGTGTTCTTTGGCATAGCCTGAATCAATCAAATGTATCCCGCTGTGGCAATCAAGTCAATGACACTCTACAGTTACACATAACTCTTTATATTCTTGTTAGAAACTATTTGCTCATATTTTCTTGAGGGATTTACCTCCTTTCTCCTGAGAGATTAGTCTTTCAAGGCTTTTGTCTAGTTTTGATATTACAATTGTGCTGGCCTCATAGATGAGCTATAAAGTGGTCCTAACACTCATAGAAAACTATTCTTCTTAAATGTGTATTTGAATCCACCAGTACAACATACAAAGCTGGTATTTTCTTATTTGTAAAGTAAAATTGATTCAGCTTCTTTACTAGACACACCCCTATTCATAGAATCTATTTCTTCCTGAGTAAGTTCTTGTAGTTGTGTTTTCAAAGAAATTAGTTCATTTGATCCAGGTGATCTAATGTGTAGAAAATAGAGTTATTCATAATATACCATTTATTATCTTTTTAGTATCCATTGAATCGGTACTTATGGGCTCTTTTTCATTTCTGATATTAGTGATTTTGGCCTAGAATATTTTATTGGCTACCCGGCCACTAGTTTATCAATATTATTGATTTTTTGAAGAGGAAAGTTTTGGTTTTATTGATTTCCTCTAGTTATTTTGTGTTTTCAATGCTATTTTCTAATCTAATCTTTATTCATTTTGGGGGCCTTCTTTCTTCAAATTCACATGCTCTTCCTAAGGTGAAAAAGCTTCAGTTACTGTTTGTTTATATTTCTTATTTTGTGGCCCAGAGTTCACTCTGTTTTTAAGAAATATTGTTACTTTGAGAAAAAATGTGTTTCTTTTGTTGTTGAATAAAATATTTTATGAAGCTCCTTCAGGCCAGTTGAATGATGATCCTATTCAATTCAATATTTCCTTCTGATTTTTTGCCTACTGCTCTATGAGGTACTTATATAGAAATATTCAAGACTCAAACAAAGATTATACATTTGCCTATTTCCTTTTTTTGTTCTGTCAGTATTTTTTGCCTAAAATAATTTGACACTCTAATGTTTGGTGTAGGAATGCTGTTATGCCTTATAAAATTAACTTTTTATTATGTAATACCCAATTTATACTGAAAAATTTTCTTACTTTGAAGTTTACCTTTCCTGAAATTATGTTAAAGTATATTTCCTTTGGAAGGCACATAGCTGTGTCTTTTTAAAAAAATCAATTCTTTTCCTAAAATTGGCATTTTAAATCACTTAAATAAACATGAGTATTATTATGTTTAGATCAATAATCTCATGTCCATACCTGTTTTCCACCCATTACACATTTTCATCTTTTCTCTGTTTTCTGCCTTCAAAGTTCTTTATGGATCATTTTATGTATTTCAATATTTTTCTTCCTTGACAGAATATTATTTATACTTCTTTCCATGTGTTTATATTTCCTTGAGTTTGCAATATACATTTACAAATATTCTTAGCTAAATCTTATTTTTAAAAATAAAGGTAAAGGAGGGCTAGGGATTTAGCTCAGTGGTTCCTCTGCCTGCCTCACAAGTGCAAGGTCCTGAGTTTGATCACTTGTAACAACAACAAAAGAAAGATCTTGTGGCATTATCCATTCGGGCCTCAAATTTGCCATCCTCCCATCTCACCCCCGAGAGAAGCACATATTAGAGTTATGCATCACACAGCTTGTCCTGTGTTTTGAAGGATAATATTTCTCATTATAAATCTCCAGTCTTTTTTATTCTTTACTCTCTTTTTTTTTCTTATACATCTGGAATATTTCACTTAACTTTTGTCTTGCTTATATAGATTCTTTAAGAACTCTGATACAAGTATTATATTTGCTTCTCTACACATAAGTTATTTTTAAACTCTGGTTTCTGTCAAGATTTTTACTGTGTGTGTATTCATGTGTAACTGTGTTTGTGTGTGTGTGTGTGTGTGTGTGTGTGTTTTCTTACTTGCATATTACATGTATTTGTAGATTTTGGCATTTATCTAGTTAGCATTTCTCGTTACATTGAGAGATGGTTTGGCATCTATCATTAATTTAGATCATACATCCTGACCAAGTAGGCTTCATCCTAGGGATGAATAGAGGGTTAGGATACACAAATCAATTAATGTAATACACCACATGAACAGAAGTGAGAACAAAAATCACAAGATCAGGGCAGGTGATTTAGCTCAGTGGTGCCACCACCTGCCTGCGAGCACAAGGTGCTGAGTTCAATTCCCAGTTCCAAAAAAGGAAAAAAAGAAAAAAAATCACAGGGATCATCTCAAACAATGAAGAAAAAAAAAAGGTCTTTGAGAAAATCCAACATCCATTCATGATAAAATCCTGAAGAAAACAGTTATAGAAGTTTATCTCAATCTGATTAAAGGCATTTGTGACAGGCATCTTACTAAATGGACAAAAGCTGAAAGCTTTCCTCCAAAATCAGGAACAAGACAAGGATGTCCACTATCACCACTATTATTCCATATAGTTCTCAAAACATTAGCCAGAGCAATAGGCAAGACCAAGTAATACAAAAGATATATATGGGAAAGGAAGAAACCAAGTTACAGTTATTTGCAGATGAAAGACTACTAAAATTAATCATCAAATTCAGTAGTATAGAAGGATGAAAAATCAACACAAAAATTAATAGCATTCCTGTATACCAATGATGAATTCATCAAGAAATAAATTAACAAAAAGTACCATTCTCAATAGCATCAGGATAAATTAGATGCTTAAGAATTAACCTAACCAAGGAAGAACAAGACCTCTACAGGAAAAATATAGTACTCTCAAAAAAGAGATCAAAGAGGACATAAGTGAATTCTGTTTTGGGGGGCATATATATCTCCAGAACCTACTCAAGTCTTCTACTATATTGCCAAGGACGTCACTGAAGGTAAATAAGTATAACTTTATTCCAATAAAACTTTATCTCCAGTAATAGGTGTAAGTTTGGATATCTAATCTATTACCACAGATCACTGAGGAAAAAAACTTTTACAGAAATGATGCTTTGAAAGTAGAAGTGTGTCTCCTGTTCCTTGATAAGCAGAAGCAATATTAATAAAATGTCCAAAATTGACATAGAAATTTAATGCACTCCTAAATTAAAATACCAATAGTGTTTCTCAAAGAACTAGAGTAAATAACTCTAAAATTCATATGAAATAATAAGAGAGCCAGAAGAACTAAAACAATTCTGGGCAACAAAAGCAAAGGAGGGTGTATTACAATCCCAAAGCTCAAGTTATACTATAAAGCTACAGTGATTAAAAGGAGATGGAATGGGGGGGCAGACATGTATCAAGGGAATAGAGGATACAGAATGAACCTCCAGTATATTCAGCTACCTGATCTTTGACAAAAGGCCCAAAATCCTACCCTGAAGGAAAAGATAGCATCTTTCACGAAAGGTACCTGAAAAACTGTCCATCAATATATAGAAGATTGAATGTAAACCCCTATCTGTCACTATGTACTAACCAAAATATAAATGAATCAAATATTTAAATGTTACAATAGGAACAATATTTTGGAAGGTAAATTAAGTAAAATTCTTGAAAACATTGAAATAGGAAAGGACTTTCTGAATAGAACCTCAATAGTAAAAGAAATAGTACCAAGAGTCAACGAATGGATTATATAAAGTTAAAATATTTTTACCCAGCAAAGGAAACAACCAACGGAAAGAGGAGACAACCTACAGAATGGGGAACAATTTTGTTGACAGCTACTCTTTAGCCAGAGAACTAATATATAGGATGTATAATGAAACTTTTAAAAATTAGACCTCCCAAAATAAAATATTCAATAAAAATAAGCAAGTGAAATCAATCAATCCTCAGAAGAAGTACAAATGGCAAAATGCATATGAAAAAAATGTTCAACCTCTGTGGCCATTTGAGAAATGCAAATTAAAAGAACACTGATATTTCCACCTTACTCTAGAAAGGATGGTTGTCATCAAGAAATTGAATAATAACAAATGCTGGAGAAGCTGTGGTGAATACAGAATCCTTTTACATTGTTGGTGAAAATGTAAACTAATACTACAGAAATCAATATTACAGCTTCCTCAAAAAAATAACCCTAAACCAGATATTCTATTTGATCTAGCTATCCATCTTATGGGTTTCTTCTTGAAAAAGTTAAAGATATCATATTACACTGATACATGCATACCTATGTTCATAGTAGCACAACCCATAATAGATAAATCTTGGAAGCGGACAATAATTTCTATCAAAAATGGATGAAGAAAATGTGGAATGTATACGCAGGCAAGGACTACTTTGCTATAAATAATGGTAAATGAGTAATTTGTAGGAAAATGGATACATATTGAGACCATCATTTTAAGTAAAATAAATCAGACACATAGCTTAAACAATGCATCATTTCTCTCATTTGAGATACTCAAAATATAAATAAATAGCAGGAAAAAAGATAAAAGGAATTAGTAGATATCACTTCTACTCACAATGAAATGTCCCTCCCAGTTACACGGAGAGAACTGCGATCCATTGCATGTTCAGAAATCAGAGCTAGACATATTTATCTCGGTACAACAAACAAGAAAAATGCTAGGAGAGAGGCCAGTGACATACAAAGAGCACTTTCATTTCCATCATAAAGTCTGGATTTATGATTGAGTCTGATTTATAGAAAAGAAAGCTTCCATTATTGTTGAAAAATTAGAAACTGATACTACCATTTAGAGTTTGAGGTCCTAATGCCAAAAGGACATGGAGGGGGGCAAAGTGATGTATCTGCTAAAGTTTGAGCGGGTATATTTTTTCTTTCTTTTATTTGTTGTGTATATAAAAATGTATGTGGGTAAACTAAACATATCACTTATAAGAGTAGAATCCTCGAAATTGGTACTGGGGCTTTCAAGTTTTTCATATAAAACACCAGGATGGGAGGAATAAGTTACATTTTTTGAGTCATATGTCTTGGCAGAACCTGTTAAGTCTTCCACTGTATTGCTAAAGGAACCATTGAAGGAAAATAAGCATAACTTTATTCCAATAAAGCTTTCTTTACAATACTAGATGAAAGTTTGGATTTCTTACGTGTTATAGATCACTGAGGGAAGAAATTAAATACATGATGATTTGAAATTTTGTTATTTAAGTGAGGAAGAAAGTGTAGAAATTATAATTTTTCTATTTGGTACTTTCCCTTTTATCTTTTTTCATTTCATTGTGTTTTTGTGTCCTTATGATTGGCTTTGTTTATACACCCTCTCTGTATACACATACTTTCAATTTGCTGAGACATTTATGTCTGTGATTGCCTGGGCTTAAGATCCCCTGGAATCCGTTGTTGGTGAGGAACTAGTAACCCTTTACAGTCATTTTCTTTTCACTTGTTAGGCTTTGTTTCTCATGAAATGCAATCTGTCTCCTGCTATCTTCATAGCAACTCAAACATCACTGAAATGGCAACTGCAATGCTTTCAAGGTTTCTAGTAGCACAGTCAAGATGTACTTTTTATGGGCTCAAAAGTAGAGGTGTGTACCTGTGGAAGAGTCATTTTTACATACCAGTGAAAGTACTTAGGTGATCATGGTTTCTTTGATTGTATTCCTAACGAAATCCAGAAACAAAGTCCTCACTGGAATACACAAGTCTGCTTGGACAAGACTAGCATGGGACCTATAGAGACTGTTGGATTCCCTGTCATAATGTAAAGATATCTCAGTGCCTCTCACTTTAATCATTTTATTTGCTGTTCTCTAAATATGTAGACTTTTGGAATTTTCTTCTTCCTTTTTTCTTGGGTAACTGTTACAGAGAAAACTTACAAGCTTTCACTGCTAAGAGAATCTGTCCTTGGATCATTGTCTGTCCTTCTCTGTTCTGGGGCTTTGGTAATGTTTGTGACAATACATCATATTAACTACTACATTCCCTGCCAGCTCCTGCTGCCCAGCTCTGGCTGGCACTGCAGGTTTCCTGTGATTCAGTCACTTTCTATTTTATATATTACTTATGCTGTCCCACACCATAGCCTCCACTCCAAGGTCATGTACACTGAACACAATGAAGGTCCATCACAACTACGGATCTCTTGCACTATTTGTATTTTTCTGGGGTGTACTCAGGAAAAAATTCCCTTCTTTAATCATAATAGCTTTTGTAAATTGCGGGTGTAATCCCTGGTAGCACATTTCTCTTTTCGTCTTGATACAGATTGACATAGAGACACACAAGAAGGCAGCCACCTTGGAATCCAAGTGCAAAAGAGAAAAAAATACCTAAAGCATTAGTTTTCTAGGACTGCCAGAACAAAATACCCAAGATTGAATGACTTCAACAGTAGAAATTTATTTTCTTATGAAACTCAAGGTGGAAAATCCAAGACCAAGTTTTCAGCAACATGAGCTCCTCCTGAAACCTCTTCCCTTGGTTTACAGACAGCTGGTTTCTTGGTATGAACCTTCCTCCTTTCTCCACATGCTCATACCTTTGTCTCCTTCTGTGTCCATATTTTGTCCTGTTAGAAGACTATATGTGAGATAACTTTTAATGGGCTGTTTCCAAACACTAGCACATTGCAAAGAACTATGTGTTGGAGTTTCAATATATAAATTTGGGAGAAACATCAGTTACCTAGTAGCCCCTCTCTCTCTATCTTTCTCTCTCTGTCTCTCTCATTTACATTTCTTCTATCCTAATAACAGACATTTTGATCTGAATGGGTCCTTACAATTCTCTTTCCTCCTCCCACTCTTTCACTGAATGAGAAATACTCAATTAAAAAAATTCCCTTCCTCCTTTCTTTGATTCCCTTCATCATATTTTCCTCTTCCCATTCACTCAGGAACATGAGTACAGAAGAATTAAAAAGGTACACTTATAGTTTGGACCCAGAGCCCTTTCTGCTGTGCAGCATGCCTGATCTATGGGCCTCTTCTGGAGCCATGCCTTATCCAGGGTGCACCTCTGATTGGCTCTGACCCAGCTCCAGGAAGGTACCATCACCCCCCACCACGAACTCTTAGATCCCCTGATTGAGCCAGTCCTTGGACACACTCTACAGAGGCATGGGGGGCTATAAAGGGTGGTGATTGATCCTATTGTGTTCTTGATTGTATTGATTGAGGTAAAGGGATTGATAGGGATTGATTTGATGAGTTGTTTCCTCAACTATAAAAATGAGAATACCTAAAAGTCATTAGAGAATAAAAGACTGGGAGGCAATGATACCAGGAAGATGTAATAAACCAGAGATTGAATCAAGGGCAACCTAAAAGCAAAAATAAACATGAGAAGACACTAACAAAGACACAAAGGCAGACTTCCAGTCCACCAATGGCAAACAGTAGGGCAAAGGAGGATGAAAAGTCTGATAGTGAACCTCCAGGACACTCAGAACTCACAGCACAGGAAGTGAAAAAAAAATCAAGCTCTAGAAAAATTCAAAACAGAAATTATTTCCCAGATAACCATAAAGATGGTGAGCAAAATGAAATACCTGATTCAAGACTCCAGAACAGAAACTGACAAAAAAATAGATGAGCTTAGAAACATAGCAGAAACCATTAAGGCCCAGAATAAGAAAGAAATGGAAACAATGAACACCCAACATAGGAAAGAAATGGAATCCATTAAATAGATTTAAACAGATATCCAGGAGATTAAAAACTCTACTGAAAGCATATGAAACAGAATAAAAGATTGTGTAGGTAGAATTACAGATATAGAAGATAGGATCTCAGTCAGTGACTGTGAAAAGAAAGGTCCGTTAAAAACAGTAAGGGAGCATGAGAAATCAATCCAACAACTCCTAGATGATGCAAATAAGAATAACATAAGACTGATAGGAATCCACGAAGTACCAGAAGAAAATGCAAATGACTTTAAAAAGCTATTCAAAGAATTAATGACAGAAAACTTCCTAAACAGAGGGGAAGAATTAGAGATACAGATAAGCGAGGCATATAGGACACCAACTAGTGAGGATAAAAAAAAAATCTACACCTGGACATATAAAAATCAAGATCCCAGAAACCCAACAGAAGAACAAAATACTACAAGCAGTAAGAGAAAATAAAAAAATCACATGTGAAGGAAAGCCCATTAGAATCACAGCAGACTTTTCAACACAAACCCTTAGGTCAAGGAGAGCCTGGAGTGAGGTATTTCAAGTCCTAAAAGAAAACAACCTACAACCAAGACTGATGTATCCTGCAAAACTCTCTTTCAAAATGGATGGAGAAATAAGATACTCTCATGACAAAGAACACTTGAGAAACTTCATGAATACTAAATCAGCACTACTAAGAATCTTAAACAATATCCTAGAAAAAGACAACGAAGATCAGAACACCATGAGGCCCAACAGAGCAAATCAAATAGTCAAGGCAAGAAACTGAAAGGAGAGGGCAAAAAATTAAAAAGCATCAACAAAAGGACAATAACATGACAATAATGAGTCAGTACATATCAGTTATAACCATCAATGTCAATGGCCTCAATTCACCAATCAAGAGAAATAGCTTAGCAAAATGGATCAAGAAGCAAAATCCAACAATATGTTGTACACAAGAAACACACCTAGTTCAAAAAGAAGCCCATAGACTGAAAGTGAAAGGATGGAAAACAATTCTCCATGTGACAGGACCCCAGAAAAAAGCAGGGGTAGCAATCTTATTCACAGGCAAAGCAAATTTCAAACCAAAACTGATTAAAAGAGACAAAGAAGGCCACTATATCCTTGCAAAGGGAACAATTAAAGACGAAGAGATGACAATCATAAACATATATGCACCAAATACAAATGCCCCAAACTATATAAAACAAATATTAAGTAACATGAAAAACCAAATAACCACTAATACAATAGTAGTGGGTGATCTAAACACACCACTATCACAAATAGATCATCTAGGCAAAAAATCAACAATGAAATACTAGAATTAAACCAAGCTTTTGAACGCATGGACTTATTAGACGTCTATAGAGTGTTCCACCCACAAAGTCAGAATATACATACTTTTCAGCTGCACATGGGTCATTCTCCAAGATAAATCACATACTAGCTCACAAAATAGGTTTGAATAAATGCAAAAGAATTGAAGTTATTTCTTGTATAATTTCAGATCACAGTGCAATAAAGTTGGACATCAATATCATAGGAACTTCACAAACACATGGAAATTGAACAACACTCTCCTGAAAAATCAATAGATCACAGAGGAAATTAAAGAAGAAATCAGAGAGTTTTTACAAATAAATGAAAATGCCAATGCAACATACAGGAATCTATGGGACACAATGAAAGCAGTTCTATGTGGAAAATTCATATCACTGAATGCCCACATTAGGAAAACAGAGCAAGCACAAATAAACAACCAAATGATGACTCTTATACTCCTAGAAAAACAAGAGCAAGAAAAACCCAAAGCTTGAACAAGAGAGCAAATTATAAAGATTAGAGTAGAAATCAATGCAATGGAAACTAAGAAAATGATACAAAAACTAAATGAATCGAAGAGTTGGTATTTGAAAGAATAAGTCAAATTGATAAACCCTTAGCAAACCTTATCAAAAAAAAAAAGAAAGAAAAGGCTCAGATTCATGCAATCAGGAATGAAAAAGGCAAAGTCACAACAGATCCCACAGAAATCCAGAGGATCAGTAATACATACTATGAGAACCTGTACTCTAATAAAATGGAAAACACAGAAGAAATGGACAGATTTCTAGATACTTATGAATTACCAAAGTTGAACAAAGAAGATAAAAACATTTTCAACACCCCAATTATAATCAGTGAAATTGAAAATGTAACTAAAAACTTACCAACAAAGAAAAGCCCAGGTCCTGATGAATTCACTGCTGAATTTTACAAGACATTTAGAGAAGATCTACTGCCATTACTCTTCAGACTTTTCAATGAAATTGAAAGGGAAGCAATACTTCCAAATTCATTCCTGGAGGAAACTATCACTTTGATTCCCAAACCAGGGAAAGACACAACTAAAAAAGAGAACTACAGGCCAATCTCCTTAATGAATACAGATGCAAAAATCCTTAGCAAGATATTAGCAAACAGAATACAGAGGATCATCAAGAAGATCATACATCCTGACCAAATCAGATTTATTCCAGGGATGCAAAGATGGTTCAACATATGTAAATCAATAAATGTGATACACTATATTTACAAAGTCAAGAACAAAAACCACATGGTCCTCTCGGTAGATGCAGCAAAAGCATTTGACAAAATTCAACACCTACTCCTGATAAAAACCCTGCAAAAAATTGGAATAAATGGTCTATATCTCAACTTAATAAAGGCTATCTATGAAAAACCAACAGCCAATATCATATTAAATGGTCAAAAGCTGAAAACCTTCATTTAAAATCAGGAACAAGACAAGGATGCCCACTATCACCACTCCTCTTCAATATAGTTCTGAAAACATTGGCCAAAGGAATTAGACAAGAAAAAGAAATTCAATCAATAAAGATAGGAAAGGAAGAAGTTAAACTGCCATTATTTGCTGATGATATGATACTCTATATTGAAGACCCAAAAACTCCACCACTTTTAGCAGAGTAGCAGGATACAAGGTCAACACACAAAAATTACTATCCTTCTTGTACACAAACAACAGACTCACTGAGCGAGAAATTAGGGAAACGATTCATTTCACAATAGCATCCAAAAAAATGAAGTACCTAGGAATCAACCTAACAAAAGAAACAAAAGACCTCTACACTGAAAACTACAGCACTCTCAAAAAAGAGATCGAGTTGGACATAAGAAAAGGGAAAGATATCCCTGCTCCTGGGTAGGAAGAATCAACATAGTGATAATGGCCATACTACCAAAACTGCTATATAGATTCAATGCAATACAAATTGATATTCCAACACTATACTTCACAGAACTAGAAAGAGGAATCCAAAAATTCATTTGGAACCATAAGAGACCTAGAATAGCAAAAGCCATCGTAGACAACAGACACGTGGCAGTGGGAATAACAATTCCCAATTTGAAACTATACTACAAAGCCACTGTGATAAAAACAGCATGACACTGGCAAAGAAACAGACATGAGGATCAGTGGAACAGATTGGAAGACAAAAAAACAAACAAACAAACAAAAAAACAAAAAAACCTCCAGATGCACTCAGCTACCTCATCTTTGACAAAGGAGCTGACCATCCTCAGTGGAGGAAAGATAGGCTCTTTAATAAATGGTGTTGGAAAAACTGGATCTCAACCTGCCAAAGATTAAAACTAGACCATTATCTGTCACCGTGCACTAAATTAAAATCCAAGGGGGTGAAAGATCTAAATATAAAAACAAAAACACTAAACTTGCTGGAAGATAAGTTAGGCAGAACTCTAGAAGACATTGGCATAGGAAAAGACTATGAACAAATCCTCAGTAGCACGGGAACTTGCAGAAAGAATCAACAACTGGGATCTCATCTTATTAAAAAGCTTCTGCACTGCAAAAGAAACCATCAACAGAACTAAGAGACAACCTACAATGTGGGAAAAACTTTTTACCAGCTGCTCCTCTGACTATAAGGGCTATTATCTAAAATATATAAAGAACTCAAAACAACCAGCACCCCCAAATATAAAGACCCAATTCTAAAACGGGCATCTGAAATGAACAGACATTTCTCAGACAAAGAAATAAAAACAGCATGTAAATATATGAAAAAATGTTCCACATCACTGGTCATTGGAGAGATACAGATGAAAACAACACTGAGATTCTACCTCACCCCATAAAGAATGGCTGCTATCAAGAAGTCAATCAATAACAAATGTTGGTGGGGGTGTGGGCAGAAAGGAACCCTTCTCCATTGTTGGTGGGAGTGCAGACTAGTGCAACCACTATGGAAGTCAATATAGAGATACCTCAAAGAACGAGGATTAGAGGTTCCATTTAACTCAGCCATCCCTCCGCTGGGTATCTTTCCAAAAGAATTAAAAGAATCATGCCACAGGGATATATGCACACCCATGTTTATAGTGGCACAGTTTTTAATATCTAAAACTTGGAAACAGCCCATCTGCCCATCAGTTGGATACTGGATAAAGAAGATGTGTTTTTTCTATAAAATGGAATACTACTCAGCCATAAAGAATGAGAAAGTAGATTCATTCATAGGAAAGTGGGTATGTTTTGAGGATATACTCCTAAGTGAAATAAATAAGTCACACATGTGCAAGTACTGAATAGTTTCTCTGGTGTGAAAAAGTAAAATAGTACTCAAGATCCTAACGGGACAATTAGAAATGTAAAATAGGAAGAAAAGGACCAAAAGTATAGCGACAGTGAGAAGGAAAGGAAAAGGGGAACAAGGAAAAAGGTACAAAATATGAGAAAATGTAAAAATGGAATTAAAGTGTTTGAAGGTGGTGATGCGAGCAGGGGGTGAAGGAAGGCTGGGGACAAGGGGAAAAAATGAGAACCAAGACCTGACATATAACGGTACACGATCACAGTAATGAATGTAACTGTACCATCTACCTAGAATGTACCAATAAATTCAATTTAATTTAAAAAAATGTACACTTCTAATACTGATGTAAGTTCCTATATCTTGTTGATGATGAAATATTAGATATAATGATTCATGAAATATTTCTGATTCCCTTCTGAATTATAGTATAAAACTTCTGAGTTATAGTATAAATTGTACATAATGACAACATTAAAAATATACAAGCACAGTGACTATAGTCAGAAATATAAATATGAAAAATATTTCCTAAAGCTTTTTAATGCCCCAGTTATTTACTTTATAACATTGACTATAGATTATATAAAATAATGTCATAAATATAAAAAAGATTTGTACATTTTCTACCTGAGTGAGTAAATGGTGATCTTAGATTTCTATTATAATTTCCTGCAGTAGTTGACATTTTCCTCAAATCTAACAAGCTTCTGAAATTTAAAATTTCTCATATATTGAGAATTTCATTAATGAAGTTTTCCTGCATTGCATTCTGTAAGAATATAAAACAAGTACTTTAATGAGCAGGATTTCAAAGATACAGCTAAGAGATTTAACTTTACCTCAGAATTTTTCTTCTTTATTGTTAAGTATTGTGCAAATGTTTTAAAGTCAGTTTATCATAATTTAAAAATATTCTCATCCTACTAAGAATAAATAAATTCTGCTTAAGTGATAGTAAGACCCACTTCACCAAGAATCATTTTGTGCATAAAGTTCGAGAAAGTAGTTTCTAGTCATAATAAGTGTTTAAATCTGAACTGACATTAAAATAAACGTAAAGGAATTTATTCCACAAGACAAATGAAGGCACACAGTGGTCCTTTCATATTATAATGAGAATTTCTTCACAAATAATGTTGATATAGTTCAACATAATAGTTCTGGGTTTTGTATTATATCTTAAACAAAGTGATTTTAAAAGTTGCAAAATCATAAGGAAGACTACTGATTTATATCTATTCCTATAGTAGAGAGTTTTCATAAGTGGACCATGGGATAAACCACCAGAAATAATCTATAGATAGAGGATATATTACCTTGAGAGTAAAGGAATGATTGATAGGTGGCAGAATGTATGTACTCATGCAGTTAGGAAAGTAACTAGGTTGGAATCACATGAATTTGGATATATTCATGTCTAAGAAAAGAAAAAAAAATAAAACAATATGGTTTTGGGGAAAGTTTTAGAAACAGCTTTCTCTTAAATGTATATGATAGGAGTAAACAGTGATGGTGACATTTTGCTGTGTGCAGAAATTAGAAATTAAATAATTGAAAACTGAATATTAGAATGAGCTTGATTGAACTAGAATTTGTAATTAAGGCAATTACAAATAATTTACTCTTTAAATACTTTTGTTTGACTAGGGAAACATCTTCAGGAATCATCTTAAAAGTAAAAGGAAGAATATCCATTATGAAATGAAAATGTTTTTCTAGATTCTTTTTTATTTGTACTCTCAATAGTTTATTCAATCAAGTAATAATTTTTATTAGTGAATAATAGCTTTGATATTTTTAGATAGAATAGCTAGCATCTATAAACCAGCTTGGCGGTCATGACCACCTTTCCTTGGGGGCTTTTAGATTGTAAGTATATGCTCTCCAGGGTTCATGGAATATTTACTGGAGTAAAAGTTTTTTTTGATGTGGAATTTTCCCATAGAAAAATTAGAGGCCTCAGGAGCTAAACTGACTAGTTTGTCCATGTGTCTGCTTGAAACTAATGATAAATTTGTCTTAAAAGACTCATAAAGGTCTTTCAAATATCTTATTAGGCTGCAGACCTTATAAAACAATTAGTTGGCACTTTTAGAACCATAACATGAGACAACTTGTAGTTGTTGCCTTCCCTACTTTCAAACACATTCCAACAATTCACTCTCCTAATCTTCTTATTATAATTCTACATAATCGATGTGAGATCCTTTGTCTCCTCTTCCCACTCTTAAATCTCTCTTAAACATGTAATTCTAGCATGAATTGCTTGACAAACATTCAGTATGTAACAGAGATTATAGGAAATGTGATAAAATAGCACATTGAATACTTACATTCCAAAAATATATTCCATGAAAGACACATTAATATCAATATCCCTCACAATATGACCTCACACACACACTCTGAATTCACTCATCCCATTACTCCTGCCACTTCCTGCAGCAGTTCTGGAAGTGTACTTTCCTATTATTAGTTGTGCTCTCAGGGCTGCCTACACGCTCAAAATCAGTTCAAAGTATTTACCTTCTGTTATCATGTTGACTTTGGGAAAGAGCCAGAAGTCACATGATATAATTATAGTTTCTTTAATTAAGTTAAATGCATGCGAACACATGGTGAGGTTATAACGACTTTGCCTTTCAGTTGGATGGCACACAGCAGCGGGAGTCACCATACCTTTAACTATACCATATAAGAACATCAGAAAAGAGGACTTCCGGAACTACTTCAAAATTGGCAAGAGTGATTGAACAAGTATGTCTAAAGCAAGGGTAAATGTTTTGAGGAGATTAATGGCAATGTGGCTTTTACTGTGATAAATTTTTAAAATTTAAATACACACTATATAGCTTGTTTATCCCTTGTACATCCTCCTTTTCTGCAGATACTCTGTTCTTTCATCAGTATTTCCTATGTTTGGAGTCTAAAGACATCCTGGCCACTTGAACCTTCTATTTTTTGTTGTGCAGGAGAGCAGAAAACACTGTAACACATCACTTAGTGATTTCTCTCCGTACCTATTTGTGAAATACCCTGCCTTCCTTCCATATTTATTATGTATCTGAAAAGTGACAGCATAGCTGTATCTTGTTCTCAGGAGCGATCTTATATGTTAAATAGCAGTTTAAAAATAGTGTGTGTGTGTGTGTGTGTGTGTGTGTGTGTGTACACGCATGTGTATATGCCCAGGTGATATGAAGGCATATGTGGATATGTGTGTGCGCACCGTGGAGAGAGTCAAGGTAAAACTTCCTTAAGTTATTCTTGCTATAAATCCTAACTGCTCTTAGCCCCTAGCTGAGAAATCTCTGAAATCTCCAGTCAAATTAGTAACATTCCTTTCATCCCTTCCTTCTTAATCTCACCTAATAACCTAGAAATAGACTTATTAATTATTAAAAGTTTGAACTTTCATACTAGAGTCACAACAAAAAAAAGGAGAAATTCTGAGCATAACTCTAAAGTCAGACATAAGTGATTGTAAGATTCCACAACTGTTAGAACCTGCACTCTATACTCTCTCCAGTCTCTGTCAGTCTTGGTCCACTACCCAACGTCTCCCTAAATGTACTAAAATGAGAGATATCAGATAGTAATTAATGAAGAAGCCCTTTTGTTTAAAGGATAAATAAGTAATGTTGTTTATCAACTTATAAATGTGTCATATTGGTGCTTAGAAGATGTAATATCATTATTCAATAATAAAAGAATCATCTGATTAGTTTTAGTGTCATAAAATAAGTTGGTCCCTTGTTTTGTGGAAGCTTAATTTTAACACAATTTTATTCATATATTTTTGTCTCTTTCTCTTCTGGAATAAACACCAGTGATTCTGTCTTACTGATTTACAAAAAGTTGTGCTGGCCCCAGATCTGTGAAATCACCAATGTCCTAAAACCAATATTTTACTGGACTCCATGGACCATTTTATGCATTTATCATCCAGTGCTGCTGTTTCAAAAAATGCCATGACAATATTTGTATAGTATACAGAGACCTCAAGAATCCTATGTGGTGTTTTTCATTCTGATTGATTCTGGGTATATAAGAGCTCTCCAATGGATAAAAAGCAAGAAAGTAATTTTGCTTTACCAAATAACTCGCAATGAAAATGATCCTTATATTTCCTTATAGGAAAAGAAAGGAGGTACAGGGGATTTTTTTCACTGGTATCTATCCACTTAATCCCTTCCCAAGTAAGCTTGTAAAATTCAAGGAACTAATTCTGCCCACTCCCACTACATACATTTTATTTATGCACATCAATAAACCAAAGAACCAGGGTAAAAACTATGTGGAATTAAATCTATAAATATATATGTCTACATGACCTTTACTTATGTGCATATGAACTTATTTTAGAAAATAGAAACCAATCACATTCTCAAATATGTGTATTGTAATTTTTACTTAACTGAGCATTATGGATATTTTTATATTTCTCATTAAAATCTCTGCCAGAATACAGCATTTACTATGGCAATTATTAAAATTTACTCAACTTATTTCCTATAGCTAAACATATGTTCCCTTTTCAAATTCTCATAATCAAAACAATGCTTGGTGAATATACTTTTTAATAAGGTATTAATAGTTCCTAAGAACCAATTCATGGAAGAGAAATTTCTGTGTATAACTCTTTATATATCTTGGCAAATCGCCAATCCTGATATTAATATTATATTAATAAATACTTATTTTTAAAGAAAAAAGGTAATATTATTGATGTTACAAATAATGTTCATTATTTTTATTAGGTATAAAACAATATTTTAATATGATTATTTGCCACATATTTCCTTAGTGTGTTTTGTGTTGCTGTAATACAAATACCTGAATCTAGATAATTTATGAAGAAAAGAGGCTTATTTTGAGTATGATTCTGATGAGGGGAAATCTAAATAACATGGCATCATCATTTTGCAAGGGCCCAGAGTGCATCACAACATGGTGGATAAAGAAAAAGAAATGAAAGCTGGTCTATGCAAAGAAACTCAAGGGAGATACCAGGCTTGCTTTATAAAAAAAACAAACAAACAACAAAAAAAAACCACTTTCTGGGCTACTGATCCAAATGCATGAAATCAAAGCTCACTCTAAGCAGAAAAGAATCAATCTCTCTTAAATGTCCATCAAACCATAAAAATATTTATCTATGTACATTTGATGTTTCTATTACCATTGCTCTAGTAGTCATGTCCTTCTATAATTTTAAAATATTTTTATATTCCGTTAATTTATGGCAAGTAGTCTCCCTCACATTTTTATATTTATGTTAGAGTTTGTTTCTCATTCAGAATTTCAAATATGGATTTTTATCAACTATTTTCTGCAAGTATAATTTCATTTAAATCCAATTTCAAAGCTCTTTTTTGTTTATGAACAAGCACATGCCTATTCTTATTCATATTTTCTATTTTAACTTTATTTTTAAAGAAGCACACAAAGAAAGAGCACAAAGATTAGTTTTGGTATTTAATATGCTTGCAATGTACAATGTTGTCTATATAACAGGAACAATTGAATAATCTGCAAGCTTTTCAAAGTTTATATTTTTTTATTTTTCCAGCTGATAGTCCAGCTTCATTAATTTCTACTTATCAATATATATTTACTAGATTTTCTACCAAATTAGCATTTTCCAATTCCTGTATATAATTCAACTGAATTTTATTTTAATATCATTAAATACTCATATCAATTTGGTAACTTATTTTATGGCCATGGTATGTTCAAATAATGTCAAAACTTTCTCAGTAGCATATGCATGAATTTCTCTGGTTTGTTGCTGTGGTTTGGTTTCCAAAATCATCATTGATTTATTCCAAAGCTGAATCTGAATTTTTCATTTCTTGTTTCTTTTTTATTGTTTATATTTAATGTCTATGGCATTATTTTCATTATACATATATAGAAGTGATTATTACACTAATGGGAACTAACATATTTACCTCACGTGGTTACCTCTATACTCTCTTAGCAAATTTTTAATAAAGTACAATATTAATGCAGTCCTCTGGGCATACCTTAGAACTCTAGATTATTCACTTTATGCAACTATATTTTTGTACTCTTCATCTCTATGTCTCTTCTCTCACACCCAATAACTGTAGTTTTATTATCTTTTCACTCTCTGTTCCTGCATATTTAACTGTTATTTGATTCTGTATAAAAGTGGATCATGTGTCCAGCATATTTCACTTAGTTGCAAATAAGCATGCCTCCCTTTGCATATACACACACTCTCCCTTTATCCATTGATAAACACTTAGGACTTTGGCTTTTGTGACTTCCCCTGCAGTCACACCGGAGCTAGATATTGCTGTGACCTCCATTTTAAATACTTTTGACTCTATGTGTATATAACAAAGGGTTCCAAGATCATATGATAGTTCTGCTTGTAAAGGTTTCCACTTTTTAAAATAGAAAATTATATTTTTATTTGTAATTATTGTCAATGGTTATGTGGTGTCATTTTTCAGCATGTCCCATCCAAGTTTTCCTGTAACAAGTGACTTAATCACTTTTTAATGAATAAACAGTGGACCTCGATTTAATGTTCATTAAAACTCTTACTTCTATATTAATAAACTCATTAGGCTCTAAATTTAATATTTTACACATTTGGCAGTAATTCTGAACATAATGTAGAAAGTTTTCCATGTTTTTCTATTTTCTTATGGTTCAAAAAAATCAAATATTCCTTTTTTCTCTACTTAATTTTTAACTGTGAAGTATTGAGAATTGAATCTAGGGCCTTCACAAATTCCTATTCTCCTATATGTTTTTAATTTCTTTTTAGAAAGGAACTCATTAATTCACTAAACTGCCCACTCAGCCTGGTCTCATGCTTGTGATCCTCCTGCTTCAGAGTGCTGGGATTGCAGACTTTGTGCCAGGATACACAGGTTTAATTTACTTAGCTTTAGCTGGTATCCTCGCCTTTAATTATAGCAGTATTTATGAAAACTTCTACTTTGATTCCTTCTATAGTTCTATCTAGTTTTGGATTTTTCCCTGAGACAATATTGTTGGTTTATATTTGATATAAAACAGTCTACTCATCGCAGTATTTATTACTATAGAATTACAGATAAATTCCTTTATAATTAAAAATATTTATGGTATGCATGCTGCTCACAGGCCCCTTTGCATTCGGAAGACAACACATCCACACTGAAGGATTCAGCCCCTGTGGAGCAAAAGTCACAGCCTTCCTTGCAAGTCCCAGAGCCAGAAAGGATTGCTTTATTACGTAACGGTAGAGAACTGTGCATTTTACTGGCCACTTCACCAGCCGATCTTGTTTTTGAACAATAAATTCCTTAATTTATATCTTTATTTTTTATTAATGCTGCTTTCAATGTTTTATTCTTTTTCTTTGCACCACTAATTAGTTTTTGAGCCTATTAAATTTAATACTGAGGACTTTCCATTCTTTTTATTTAGTAATATAAAATTTGATGCTTTTTATATCCCCGAGTGCTTGCAAAGTCCATTACATGCCATATATTTTGAAACATGGCTTTCACATTAATATCTTCCAAGTAGTTCCTTTCTTCTTTGACAATATTTTCAAGAAAACATTTATCTTCTTGTTGATTTAAGTATCTAAACAAAATTCTCCCTAAATTGGTCCATAGATTTATTGTGATTTTTAAATAAAAATAAAAATATGTTTTTAAATAAATCAACTGGGGCCAGGGATTTAGCTCAGCGGTTCGGTGGTCTGCCTTGCAAGCCCAAGGACCCGAGTTCAATCCCCGGTAAAAAAAAAAAAAAAAAAGTAAATAAAAGTAAATAAATAAATAAATAAATTGATTTTGGAATGCTCAGCTTTGCAACAGTAACTTTTTCTAAGATGTGATGTTGTCCGTGTCCTCTCAGCCCAGACGCGAAGCTAGGACATGCAGATATCTATTGAGAGATGACAACTTTAAAGTTCAAATGGGAACAAGCTACTGGGGCTGGACACAGCTCTTTTCTCTCCTGCTTTAGCCCTAGCTGTTGGTGGTGAATTCACTCATAGCCATGTGAATTTTTTAAACAATTTAATTATGACCTTCTCTTTAGAGACTATCAGTAACCATTCAGAATGACAGCTTGTTCCCTGCCACATAGAAAGTGTGATAGTCCCAAATCCCTGTTCTGCTGTATATTTTGTTAATTAACTTTTGGACCTTCTGAAATGCAGCAAATCAATACGGTACCGCACATGTAATAGACTTACACTAATGACTATGAAGAATCTCTAGCAGAAAACCAAAGAAGGCAGAGTGACGAGTCAGACACTATGTAGGACTTCCTCCTTTGGTGAAAGGCAGGAAAGGAAGGAGGCCTAAAAAGGAAGAGACAAGGCCCTGCAAGTGAAGTCCAAAGCAGGCTCAACCAGGCTGAAGAAGACCGCTTAAGCCAAATCTCTGGTCAGAGCGGTACTTGGAGGAGTGTTTGCCACACAGGAGAGGACAGCATTAGGACCCTAGTTACGCCTGATTGTTGATGAGGAAAAGTCTTTGGAAAGTGTGACCACAGAAGTAAAGTGCTGGAGGACCCAGAAAAGCAGCATCCAAGGCCATCAATCAGAAGATCTGAGAGGCATATTAGAAAAAACAAAATCTATACTCTAAAATATGTTATTTTTTTCCAGATTTTATTTTTTTTAATCTTTATTAAGTTTCTTGGGACATTTTAGATATATAATACAGTTACAGTCATCATTGGGATCTTGTACCTTTGCATGATTTACTTTGGTTCTTATTTTTCAATGTTTAAAATTCTTTTAGTTTTCTCCTTTGTCACTTTACATATAGAAAAAATGGAAAAATTATTGCAACCCACCCTGTATCAGAAATATGGGAAACACATCCAACTACAGTTCCATTTTCAATTAAAAAAAAAAAAACCTTGGTCTTATTTAAGGATCAAATCCTTGGGTGTGGTTATTGCTATTCTGCAGAAGAGGGCCACTGAGCCTTAGGTGATAGCTCTATTTATCCAATGCTAATGACTGCATGGCAATATACTGAAAACTGTATATCACAACAAAACTGTACTTGAACACTTAAAACTACAATTCAATCTTTCTGTATGCTGCCATTTCAATCGCAGTGGCTTCTTCTCTTTGTTCTTCTTTTGAGTCTTTTTAATGAAGAGAGGTACGATGCACTTCTTGAAAGATGAGTTAATAGTTCATAAATTTAATTTGTCCTCATTATATTACCTACCTTCCCTGGATGCTGTTTATTGTTCAAAAAAAAAATTTAGAGCTGGGCATGGTGGTGCATACCTGTAATCCCAGCACTTTGAGGCTGAGGCAGGAGGGTCACTCTGAGTTCGAGACCAGCCTGGGGTACATAGTGAGTTCCAGGTCAGTCTCAACTATGTAGTGAGACCCTGTCTCAAAAAACAAACAAACAAGCATGCACACACACACACACACACACACACACACACATACATATATAAACTAGAATAATCTCCACTTTCCCAGAGCCTTTAATTTCATTGTTTTCAATTAAAGACAATTTAGAGAAAATTTTCTGTACAAATTTTTTGCTTTCTCTAGAAGGAAAGTTTAGTTCCTTTGGATGCCATTCTTTGATATAGACGTAATAGAGGAAATATCCTGGTAGTTTAGGGTCAGAGGTAGAAGTTTTCTCAGATTTTTACATTTATAGAGATATATGCTTCATCCTTAATTCTGCTTTTGAAAGGAAGATGGAGAACTACCTCTTTGTTGATCTTTACATATTCTGCTGCCTATGGGGCCACCGACTTCTTCAACCAGGTTTATCTAACTGGATGATGAATACAGGTAGCTATTGGCCAGAATTCTAAATTCAAGAAGAATAATATCTTTGAGGAGAGAAAGTGATTTACTTTAGGCTCCATATTTATCTGGTAACAAATAAAATGGTTAAATGGATAAAATAAATTGAAATAAATACTGTTTTTGCAGAAAGATAAAAATTAGCTTGACTTAAAATGGTAAAGGTGCCAGGGATTTAGCTCAGTGGTTCCGGCGCCTGCTTCTCAAGCATGAGGACCAGAGTTCGATCCCCGGTACCAATAATAATAATAATAATAATAATAAAAATAAAATAAAATGTTAAAGGAGGCTCTCATGTTTTTCATATTTAAGTATTGATGAAAGTTTGCTTGCATGTGTGCTGATTAATGGATTCATTTGGGGCATTATCTTGCTTCTTAAGGAAATTAAATGGTTACACTAAATTCTTGAGTTCTAACAAAACTTTTGAGAATTGAATTGTACATCCTTCTTTTAAAAATGCTCAAAACTAAAAAAAAAAAGAAAAGAAAAGAAGCTCTTCATTTTGAAATAGCTGCATAAAGTTGAATATATGAATTTTTACATATTTTAAAATAACATTTAACATCTTTAACATAGAGTCTTGGCAGTTATTTTAAAGCAGGACCAAATGTATTTTTAATTGAAAATCAAGCTACATATTAGTATTTCTCTCTCTCTCTCTCTTTTTTTTTTTTTTTTAGAAAGGGTCTCGCTATGTATTTCATGTTGGCCTTAAACTCACTATCGAGGCCAAGCTGATCTCAGGCTCAGAGTGGACCTCCTGCTTCAGCCTCCCATTTGCTGGGATCAGAGCTTTCTGCAACTTTTTTATTGAATTTGATATCAGTGATTTTCATGATTTCAATTAAATAATATGAGAAATTAAAAAGAAAAATTAAAGAAAAAACAAAAAGCTGGAATTAAAATAATTTGTAATTGTATTACATACAAGTTAAATACATAATTGTTTGAAATTTTGTTGTTTCCTAAAATAAATTAAAGTAGTTTTAAACATAATTAATTTAACAACACTTTAATTTCATCTTTGAAAATATTTGTTCAAGGTATTAGACTTTCATGTAAATATACACATAGGCACATACCATTTCTTTGGCATAGAGAAATCAGCACATTATATGATACTTAAATGACCTAGTATTTTCACAGTTTTTTTCTCACATAAGTGACCTGACAATAACCTTTGTAGATTCTTTGTAGGTCCTCAAAGAGGCTTATGTTAGTACAAGCACCAAGATCACTTCATAAGTAACCTATCAGCCATCAGTGTAGCAAAGGCATGCTAATTAGTCAACATTGTCACAGGAAATAGAAGTAGTAGCTTGAATTCCAGCAGGCTGTTTTATTAGAAAGTGATTAAGGAAAATTGCAATGTGCATATACTTTCCACAGTTTTAGGGTTTCATTTTTGTAACTATTTTCTAATCAATATGACAACTTGCTGAGTCAAAATGGTATTTAAGAGGAAAATTATAATGTTGTCCAGAATCACGAGAAGAAGTAAAACGTGTTTATAGTCATTCATTCATTTTTCATCATGTATGTTAAAATGTGCTAGAAATTTAAGTTATGGAATGTATTGAATGGATAGATGATTCTTGATGAGGAAAGAGAAAGAAAGACGAGAGTAAGCCATCTTTTTAGAGACTCTCCTGCATTATTTATATACATTTAACCTTAGAAATTAGATTAGGTCATTAATTAATGGAACCAATTATCTATCCAGAAGAAATTTAAAAATCAAGATAAGATTATAAAAGTGTTTTCATTTCATATAAACCACTTAACAACTGATTTTTGTATTAGTAAAAACAAAAACAGAAACAAGAAAACCTAGGGTATTTGTCACTTCTATTTCCTTAAATTTAGGTTCAGTTACCTCTGTGGAGAATGAATTCGATATCAATAGGTCAACTTGAGATCTCTCAATAACAGATATTTTGAAATCCAAATAACTACTAAATAAAATACCATATTTGATGTTTTTTACTGAATGTTTTACTGGCTATTTTGAGCAACGTGACTTAAAAATAGATTCTAATATTTTGTCACAAAGATTATTTTGCAGTCTTGTCCCCAAACCAATGGTCTTCTTGGAATAATTTTTAGGTATGAAAAGAAATGGCCAAGTACATGAAATAACTATGTCCAAGAAATGTTCACAAGCACCTAAATAACTGCTTAGACATTTGTACTTTTTTTCTCATTGAGTTTATTGGTACATTTTATTGATATATAGTACAGTTACATTCATCATTGGGATATTGTACCTTTACATGACAAGTCTTGATTCTCATTTTTTTCCCTTATCCCTGCTCCCTTCACCCCCTCCTCCCTTCCTGATTTGCAAACACGTTATTTCCATTTTTTCATTTTCTCATTTTTTTCTTTTCCCTTATTCCTTTCCCCTACCCTTCCCACTTTCCCTACACCTTTAGCCCTTTTCTTCCTATTTCACATTGTCAATTATATCATTAGGATCTTATGTACTATTATAGTTTTTCACACCAGAGAAACTATTTGGTATTTACACATGTGTGACTTATTTATTTCACTTAGAAGTATATCCTCAATATATATCCATTTTCCTATGAATGGCTCTAATTTCTCATTCTTTATGGTTGAGTACTACTCCATTTTATAGAAAAACCACATCTTCTTTATCTAGTCTCCAACTGATGGGCAAATGGGCTTTTTCCAAGTTTTATCTATTACAAACTGCCGCTGTAAACATAGGTGCACATATATCGCTGTGATATGATTCATTTAATTCTTTTGGAAAGATACCCAGCAGAGGGATGGCTGGGTCAAATGGAACCTCTAGTCCCAGCTCTTTGAGGTATCTCCATATTGATTTCCATAGTGGTTGCACCAGTCTACACTCCCACCAACAATGGAGAAGGGTTCCTTTCTCCCCACATCCCCATCAACATTTGCTGTTGGTTGACTTCTTGATAGGAGACATTCTTTGTGGGGTGAGGTGGAATCTCAGTGTTGTTTTCCTCTTCATCTCTTGAATGATCAGTGATGTTGAACATTTTTTTTCATATATTTAGTTGCTGCTTTTACTTTGAGAAATGTCCGTTCATTTCAGATGCCCATTTTTGAATCGGGTCTTTGTATTTGAGGGGGCTGGTTTTTTGTGCACTTTGTTTTTAACTGAGAATATATTCACTAAATTTCTCCCTATAAATACTGCAGCCTCTATAAATATCCAGGACCAGAAATGTACTTAATACTGACATATTTGAACACATACATGTTTTAATAAATTTAAAGTTCTAAACTCACTTCAAGGGTTTAAATATTTATAAAAGTAATTTTTCAAATGCACCAATGCTTCTGTGATACTAAACAAAATTTTTCTATAAAGAAAATAAATAAAAATATTGGCAAATAAACTTACTTATCCTTTTTTTACTAGAACTTTGCTGTCTTATGACTATTATTGTGAACCTATTATGAGGTTGCTCAAAGCTCTGGACATGAGAATGCCATTACAATTATTTCATGCAATAACAGATTGTCCTTTTCTAGACTTGTATTACTAACTCTACTAGAAAATTGCTAGGAATTTTAGAACAGCTTCTTTGGTTTTATTACTATGCTATCGACATTACTTAACCCGTGTACCTTTACTTTCCTTTTGCACATTCTTCCTTATGGACTAACAAGTCTTTAACAATGGGGATGGAGAACTAGGCTCATGTTATGAAATTATTTTAAAACTAAATTTGTAAAACTGCTCTGAAAGCATTCTTTTGTCTCTAAAGAATATTAGCATTCTTTCTTCTCTTAGTTCTTTTTTCTTATTTCTATCTCTTCCTTTCTCACTCTCTACCTCTCTCTATCCCACCCCTCTGTCCCTCTCTCTTTTCCTTCTTCCCTTCTCTGTCTTTAAAATAATATCCCAATGACAAATCTAATTTTTCCTTAAAATTTCAAAAACTAACACCTACAACTCATTCACAGGAAGCAGCAAGATGTAACATTTGAAGACTAATTCTAAATGGCATTTTATGCTTTTGAAGTGTTGTGAGGCATTGAGTTCAGAATGCTTGAACATGAAGAGGCATAAAGTCTAATAGAAGAAGTAATTGTAGTTACGTCCTCTGTAAAAGATATTATCAAGCTGTTCTCTCAGCAGACCATTACCTAAGAAAAGTATGCAATTCTCTTTGACAATATAGTGCAACAGTCTTTCACTCAGATATCAAAGGCAGATTATAGGGGCTTTTTTAAACTAGAGTGGATATTTATTCCTAAGAGAATAGATGGCCAAAATGTATGAAATAAAAAAATCCTGTAAACATATAGCTGAGAAGAAAGAGTAAATAATTAAGCAATGCTCAAAATATTTGTTTTTATAGTGTTCTCTTTCTCCCCATCCCTCCCACTTCCCCTTCCCCTTTGGACCTTTTCTTCCTATTTCACATTCTCTGCTATATGTTTTGACCCTCATTTACACTTTCGATTTCTCACAGCAGAGGCACTATTCAGTATTTACAGAGAGGTGTCTTTCCTGTTGATGTCCTGGCCCTGCTGTTGCCTGAGGTGGTAGATGGAGTTTGAATATTAAGTCTGAGTTGTTCCTCTTAGTGAGGATGGAGTGAGAAAACAATGGATGACTCCCTTTGAACTCACAACTTGGCTCTGATCTGCACATGTGGCCTTCAGGCCCCTTCCCATCTCAGTTGCTTCCTCATCACTGGGACATAACCCTACTAAAAGAACAGAAGCTTTATTTTTGCTCAGCTCCAAGGAAAAAAACAGCATGGTGGAAGGGTCTGGCAAATGAAAGCTGCTCATGTCATAGTGTCCAGGAAACAGAGAGAGAAACGAGGAGCTAGGGAGGAAAATAGATCCTTGCAGGTCAGGCTCCATGGACCCATTTCTAGCCAGGACCCCTAGAAAACATCAAATCAACTATCAATTTATCAGTGGACAAATCCACTGATGAGTAAAATGCCCCTCAATCCAAGCACTGTTCAAACACATTGGGCTTTTGGGAAATTCTCGAGATCTAAACCATAGCATAAAGTCTGAATTTTTGTTTATTTTAGGAAGAAAAATAAAATTTCAAAATAAAATAGCAGGAGAATGACAGTAGTTGTTACACTGTTTATCATTAACTTTAAAGTAGTTATTCCAACTACAAGACATAAATTAAAGGGGCTGGGGATTTAGCTCAGCGGTTCGGTGGCCTGCCTTGCAAGCACAAGGACACAAGTTCAATCCCTGGTACAAAAAACAAAAACAAAAAACAAAAACAAAAAACATAAATTAAAAGTATTCTTACAAAAAATAAATGGACAATAACACTAATAATTCTTTTTAACAAACTAAGATCAACTAATAGTATAAATAAAAGCAATTAGCATACATATTGAAATATTTTTAAAACAATAAAATTTGTATTTTGGGAAAATATTTGAACTTTTCCCTATTTTCTATTTTTCGCTTCTATTTTGTCTTTATTTGTGTTCCGCATATATGAGAAACTGCAATATTTGAACCTGTGTGTCTGACTTATTTCACTTAACATTATGTTGTCAAGTGGCGCTAATTTATTGCCTTTGGACAAGTTTTGCCTTGTAGACATTTTGGGGTTAGTCTGCATAGTGTTTAAAATTTATTTTGAATAAATATACAACAGTGGGGCTATTTTGAATATCTTACTCCTAAAGCCCATCCAGAAGGCATTAGCAAAGAGCAGCTTCTCCCTGCGCATGCAGAGCTGGTGTGGGGTGTCCACTTTGTCATGGTCCAGAGATCTTGATGTCAATGCAACAATCATTTTGATGGTGCAATTGTATACATGACCCTGCAGACATTTCATTATGTCGTATCTGCAATGAACATGTCTGAAAACACATAAGAATGTAAAACATAGAGTACATAATAATGGTATTTACATTCTGATAGCCCCTGCTTGAAACAAAATTCCCAAGTGATGAAGGGTAGATTTTGACAAAAGAACTTATGCTATGCTATCTTTTTACCTCTGAAGTTTAATCTAATTCTAAAATTTTGTGTCAAATTATACATATACTTCTTGGTCTTAAGAACTCTTGAATATTAAATGTCCCTATTTGAAATTCCTATTCAGATAATTTATGAAATTTGAATATGGTCTACTTTAGATCTGAAACCCTCTAATTTGAATTTCCTAGTTCTCTAAAATTCTGTTGGAGTATCAGTTTTCATATTAGCCTGAAAGCCTAAATATGTTTTTTCCCTTTTCTTTTTTCTTTTTCTTTTTTTGAGACAGGGTCTCACTATGTAGTTGAGACTGACCTGGAACTCACATGTAGCCCAGGCTGGCCTTGAACTCACAGCGATCCTCCTGCTTCAGCCTCCTAAGTGCTTGGATTACAGGAGTGTGCCACCATGCCTGGCTCCCTTTTCAAAATAATATTTTATTCCAATAGACTAACAATTTTTATTATGAATACCTTTTTTCATGCAGAATTATAGGAAATTTATTACAGAATCAAATCAGATAATTCATTGTGTATGGGTTTATATTTGATGTTTCAGTTATGATAATTTTAAGTGTATTATGTGACACATTATTGTAAATGAAATAATCTAACCTTATATCTCCTTTAATATGTAATTTGTTAGAGTGCCATAAAATATGTAATAGTTTATTATTAGTGGCAACTTTAATATAATTGTGGTTACCAATCAGCAAAATAGTAAACAAAGAGAAAAAAAATTTCAAAAAAAAAGTAATGAGTACTTTTGTTCTATACGTCATAAGACAAAGTCAAAGATGATTTTTTAATTTGGGGTTAAAACTACTTGTCCATTGTGAATGCCTTCTCCAAATTCATTTGCCAGTGCTTCAATTAAATCTTTCAAATAGACTACTGAGTTAAGAGAAAATACATTATATTTTATTGGAGTTACAACCAGAGAAAACAAACCTGAGTACCCATCAAAACATAACTTCATGGAAATAATTTGTAACATCTCAGCTATGGAAGAGTTTGTAAAATCTCTGAATTTTTTGGTTCTTCTAAAATCAGACTTATAAGATTTCTTTGTAATATTTGCTTTTATGTCATGAAACTGTCCTCTGTAATCTAGCTAAAGACTTATTCAATTCAGTGAGAAGGTCCCTAGAATCTCAACCTGAGCCTGCTGTCCTCTGATTATACATTTCCTAGGCTTCTCCAACTCTGACATCGCCTCTCTGCCTGGTCAACTGGACAACTGTAGAACAGATCTGTGCTTACAGCAGGTTTTCTTTCTTTGAAGTTTCAAGCCACAATGGTTAATGGTTCTCAAAAGGCATGAGCATGTTATTGATTTGGTTTTCTTCGTGTTACATTTCAATTCTTGATTTGACTTGAATCAGTTAAAAACTTCTGTCAAGGCACGAGAATTCAGTGACAGCTTCCAGAGCTGTGATATTTGACTGCATGTAAGAAAGGGTTTAGTTGTCAGTCGTCAGCACGCAGCCAACTGTGGAGAAGTTCAAGCCTGGCTGGGCCTGGTGTACCACGTATCTGTCTTCTGAGCAAACTCAGAGGTCTCTCTGAGGCTGAGCTAACTCACCTCAGTGCGTAGACGCCGGCTCTAACAGGGTGTACCTCTGCCCCGAGCCCATGACTCCTTTGCCTCTCCCAAGAAGAATTTCAGTAACCTCCCTGGAGTCTGACTGGTGATTCCACACCTTACCCTCCCAGTCTGAGCTCCTGAACCGCACTCCACAGACCAAGCAGCAGACCACAGCGGCCAACACCTTAAAATGATCCATAATCTTTTCCAGAGTTCCTTTCATGTGAGAGCTTCTACATGCACTTTGCTGCTTATTTCAATGTCACTATCAACACCTTCTCTGTATATAGGTATCTAGCAATCAATTAGTTTGTGATCTGGAAAACAAGGTCTAAAAAGGGCAGCTTTAGACAACAAAGAATTTATTTTAAAATGGGAAGAATTGTTTTTATAAAATTCATAAAACCATGTGAGCTATAGTAATATATAAACAAAGGTTAAGAATAATGGTAAAGAAGATATTCTCATGTATTTTTTTTTGCCTAACTAGTATGTAAGTAGATTATTTTTAGTACCTTTGTGTCACCTTTTGTCTGTCACCAGTTGTGTCAGTATTAGATTATTTTATATCTCCCACCAAGAAGTAAATATACGAACGTTATTACCACCCCACACCATGGTTTCTCAGAGCTTGATTGTAGTCTAACAATATAGGTCTGGCCTCTGAAGAGTCTTATATAATGTTGTTAATGAAGTTCACATCACTATTCACTGTAATTTGTAGAATTATGTCTCCTCTGCATCCCACCAAAAATATGTTCAAATTCTATCCTCCAGTATTGATAACCCATGATGAATAAGACCTTATTTAGAAATAGTGTCCTTGCAAAATGACATTATACCAGATTAGAATGGACCCTAATCCAATGATGACTCATGTACTTAAAAGAAGAGGGAAATTTTGACACAAACTCACAGGGCAGGGAAGAATGCCCTATAAAGGAGGCAGAGATGGGATGTTGAAGGTATCACCAGTAATCACCAGAGGCAGGGAGAGAGGCATGGAGTAAATAGCTCTAAAAGATAGTGAAATCATATTTTAGAAAGTGTTTTATTATTATGAATATTAACTAGCATACATATCTCCTCTTTTCATTCTAACAGATAACATAGAGCTTGCACTATACAGGCAGGGGAGGTTGCATTCTTTGCTCCATAAATATAATTTTTGATCTAAGTGTGTTAGCTCTAAGAAATGGGATCTGTGTCTATAGTCAAAGGTACAAAACAGTTCGCTCCTTCTTCCTCCTGCTAAATGTAAGGAAGAACTAAAATTTTAAAAACAATTGAATTTATGTACAAGTAGACAAAGTGGGAAACAGCACAAAGAAAGATGAAAGAACTTGGCTTTAAAGGATAAATTTGAATGTCTGGATTAATTAATGTGAATCCAAAACTAGCTCTAGACTTCAATCTTCCTTCCATCCTGTTAGGGCTGGAGTTATGCAAATTTATCCCAAATTACAATATGCAATATAAAGGGAACTTGGAGAAGGCCATTAGTAGGAACTGGGAGAGCAAGTAAAAGATCACTGTGATTGTCTACTTTTTTTCATGAAATTAAACAACTATAATGCTAAAGGAATTAAATTTGATGCTATGAAAACTTTAAAATGACAACAACTACTATTTATTTAGCATTTGTTCTGTAAAAGTCGCTGTATTAGACACCTTCCATATTTTATTTATCTGTTATTACTTCCTGTTGCACTATGTCACATTGCCACCCCACAGATGAAGAACCTGAGACTCAGTGAGTTTACACTAATTGCAAAATGATGTATGTAGTAACAGAGAGGCCAAATTTCATCCCACATCTGTTTGTTATAGAGACTATGTATGATCTTTTCATGTTGTAAATTAAAAAAAAATCAGTATTTTTTCGAGTTTTGGTAAAATACTGATTTTAGAAAGAAAGAGAGAGAGAGGGAGGGAGGGAGAGGGGGAGGAAGACTGGCAAAATTTTTATAAAGAGTCTAAAATTAAATGTTTAGGTTTTATGGGTCAGATGTTCTTTTTCATGACTATTCAACCCTGACATTGTGGTATGAAAGCAGCCATAGAAAATACAAACAGATATGAATGTGTTCTAATAAAACTTTACTTAAAAAAAAATGTTGGCCCACATTGATTTATGGTACCACTATGGTATCCATTTTCTGTCAACCACAAATATACTTAGTTGTGAATAATACTGAAACAAACTTTCAAAATAAAAGCACAGAAAATAAAATCACCCTTAAATCTGTCTGTCTCCCTGTCTGTCCATCTATACTCTAATTCCAAATTTTCAAATTGGCTTTCAAACTGTTACTGTCTACTCTCAGCGTATTCCTTCTACTTTCCTTTATACACGTAGACACAAACACATGTAAACCCATTCCTATCTGATACTGAATGCCTTCAAAACCCAGCCATTGCTCATTTGATGCTTCTATGTCTGCTCCATGTAGGTTCTATTGCCTAGAATGTCCACCTGGATTCAACTTAGCAAAACATTTCATAGATAGCAGGACCCTGAAATATATAGTTTTTCTGAGTTTCCAAATCTATGATGAAATTTATGTAAACTACATTGCTGGCATTTGAGGTCTGTGAAGAACTCCTTATTTCATGTAAGTGTTTTACTGCTTGTGCAGACTCTGGGTATTCAGCAGTGAATGAAAGTCAAAAATTTCTGCTTATGTTGTATTGAAATTCTAGGGAGGAGACCATCATTTCAGCAGTTTTCTCAACAGAATGTTTTGCTTGTATTAAATAATACTGTGTTATATCATTCCAAAGATTATACTGTATGAAAAGATAGATTTTTTTTTATGTTTTGTACACATCTGAAACAATAGACAATACATAGCTATTTATTACTAAGGTTGGGATACAAAGTCTTCAATTAAAAGATAAAATTTCTACTTTAATTTCCTTTATTTAAAAAGTTTTGATGTTATAGTTTATCATATTCTTCTAATTCTTGTCCTGTTTTGTTGCCACTGTAATAGAACATAGATCTTATAACTCTACCTTACTTCCTAATTTTCTCGAAAAGTTAGTGTTTGCAAAAGACTAAACAAAAGTTTGACCATGAGCTCAAACACAGCTGATGGAGCTATAGCTAAGGGTCAAGGAGTCTTAGAAGAAACAGTATTCACACCGATTTTAAGAAAGCTGAAAACTTTGGTTTTAACTTTTTCAATTTTTCTGAAAAGAAGGAGATGAATGAGATGGAGGAGGCAGAGGGAGAAGAGAAAGTGATATACTCCTAAGTGAAATAAATCAGTCACATATGTGTAAATACAGAATAGTTTCTCAGGTATGAATAAACTATAATAGTACGTAAGATCCTAAAGATATAATGGACAATGTGAAATAGGAAGAAAGGGGCTAAAGGTGTAGGGAAAGTGGGAAGGGTAGGGAAAAGCTAATAAGGGGAAAATATGAGAAAATGAAAAAATGGAAATGAAGTGCTTGTAAAGGGGGAGGGAAGGAGGGGGTGAAGGGAGGGCAGGGACAAGGGGAAAAGATGAGAACCAAGACCTGTCATGTAGAGGTACAAGATCCCAATAATGAATGTAACTATACTGCATACCTAAAATGTACCAATAAACTCATTGAGAAAAAAAAGAAAAAGAGGAGAAGGAAAAAGAGAAAGCTGTCCTTGATAAATTATTGTTAATTGAACAAGAGTTAAACTGCTGTGGAAAAAAGCTCTTTTTCATTTGCAAAATAATAGATGATCTGTAAACCTTACTTGCTAATTTTAAATTTACTTCCTTTACTACTAAGTCAAATTGTAAAATGTGTCCAAATTATATAAAGGTCATAGCTTTGCTCTAAATCACCTGAATTAAGTGTTGTCTGAAGGTACATTTCTTTTTGTCTTATGATTATCTTCACATTCAGCCTAATACCTAATTTGCCTTCTCCACAATGATGATGGCATGGGTCCAGAATCTAATTAAGACCTATCTCCAGTGAACTAATGGTTGAATCTGATGCCTCGTTGCTGTAACCTAACAAGGTTGAGATCTTGTGAAGGTTTTGGCTCAAATCCACTCATCACAGCTGTTTTTATAGGATCCCTTCTTTGAGAAAATAGCTTTTCCCACCTCTAAATACCCTATTTTCAATGTAATTTTGCCATGAGAACTCATTTTATCTTCTTTTGCAAATAAATCCCTTCCTGTTGGGGAAATTCTTAACATAAGCTGCTATTTTTCACAATCAGTCCTGATCTGTGATATCGTTATAAAATAAATCACCAAAAACTATCCAACCTCAAATGTATTCTATGCTTGGAAAGTTGAGGGAGAAAAGGTTCTAGATCAAATCAATAATACTTAAGCAAGTTAAATTAATTTCTCTTTATACCATTTTGTTCTTTTTACTCTTGTGGAAAAGAGACTGATTTCACAATGGAATGGGCAAGCAAGCTTCTGTTATTAATACTTTTTCTAAAAATGAATAGCTAACACTTTGTATGTTAAGAAGGGAGTGTTCCATTTTATACAGTGCTTTTACTGATTATATTTTCCAATTCTAGATACTGGAAATACTCAAAATCACTAAGCACAGAAATGAATTCTACACTCCTGGACTGGAGGTGTGAAAATGATTTCTTTTGGAGTGGCTTAATGACATTGGATTAAATCCTGCATACAATTCTGAAATTATGCAACCACTTTCAATATGGCTTTTCAATCAGTTTAAATGTAGTTTTATAACAGACAAAATATTCTTATGTAATTATTATGATTGGCATTTATGAGAATATGATTATAAAAACTCTAAACTCCAGGAAAAATAAAACTGAATTCTGAAATATACTTGATTAAATTTTGCATTCTGGCCCTCCTAAACTTGCCTCCATATGTATGAATTGCTGAAGTGCTCATGAAAGGCATGAGGTACAAAAAGTATTGCAATTTTGACACAAATCAAAATTTCTCATTTGATCTATTATCTCTCATTTTGTCTGAGGTAGCATTAATAAGCCATGATTAGCTCTGTCTCAAGCTTAGGCATTCTTACTTGACATACTATCTGCTTTGCCGTCTTTAATTTTTCACCTTTGTCTTCTAAAATATAAACAACATGCAATTATACACTAGACTTCAAATTAAATTGAGATGTCCACTAGATTTCAAATTAAACTGAGTACCCTCTTATGTTGAGTCACCGACATCTATGGGGTACTCTATGTTCTGGAACCACATGTGAAATACTGTGTTACAAATCATGCATGGCATTAACATATACTTAATAGTGAACTTGGAGAGTATATGCAAATTATTTTCTTTTAGAATAAGTGTCCTTTAAATGTCCTCATTTCCCTATAATATTTTATCTCCTATATATATTTATATTAAAAATATAATATATAATTAATATTGCATATTATAGAGCATATAATATGAAATAATATATATTATAGAATATATAACATGGTATATAATATAATAAATATATAACAACTATTATATTAATACATATTTATATACACTATATATATTTCAGAATTCAGTTTTATTTTTCCTGTAATTTAGAGTTTGTTATAATCACATCCTATAAATGCCAATCATAATAATTACATAAGCATATTTTGTGTGTTATAAATATGCATTTTTATGCATATGTTTATGCTTTAACATGTAAGAATCCTAACTTTGATCTCTTTTAATAAGCTACCCGTAAACAACGGCATGCTTATAAGTGTTAAAGAATATCTTTATTGCCTTATTAGTTGAAAGACTAAATGTCCTGGGCCTTTTGTAAGGCTCATTTCATAGTTGTGAAGTATACACAACTGCAAATGACCACAGACTCAGAACCGTTTTTTGCTTGGTTTAATGCTCTACTGATTTTTTTCATTAAATTCTTAATCATTTTGAAACAATTTCATTTTTCACTGGATTCCAAAAATTATGTAGTCAATCTGCTTTTGAAATTTGCCAAAAGCAGTAAGAAATCTGATCATAGGTGATATGGGATATTAACTTGGAACATAAAAATTCTCAAAATAAAGGAAATTTTTCCTTCAAAACACATTTATGAAGTTTCAGCTGTATGGCAGACAGACCTTGCTCTGGAAACTGCTGATGTATGGTATGCAAGAAAACACAAAATCATTTCATTAGAAAGCAAATTCTAGAGAAGAGAGACTAATAATAAAGAAATAGACTATCATATAGAGTGCTAGACAATAACTGTGAAATAATTACAAGAGGAATGAAGAGGGAGATAGAAAAAAAAAGGGAAGAGTGAAAACAAATGAAAAACAGAGCAACTGAGACTTTCTACAAGTCAAGAAGGGATATGATTGTGGCACCAATCTTGCTCTGCTGAAATTCTCTCTGCCTTAGAAAAAATTCACTGCACTCCCAGACCCTTTCATATGAAAGGAGATTATTAGCTTTGTACTTAGATGGGAAATGGAATTGATGAGACAATTTATTGAGAAGTTATTAAAATTCACAACTGGTGAAAATTTTATCTGGCCCAGATCAAATTTCTTACTGTGGTAAAAATGGGAGTTGAGGGTGGGTCCATACAGCCAAAGAAGATTCCTAACTTCTGCGTTAAGTTGATTCTGTCTTAAGGATGCACAATCACAGATGCTATGTGATGGATCGTGATGTTTCTAACACATATGTGACACACTTACAATATACTGAGCATGTTTGCAATTATCAGTTTCCAAACATCAATTATGTTTGTCATTTCCAAAACTAATAAGTAATAGAACTTTATCCATATGGTGTTATGTATTCCATATTTCAACTGACATTTCTCTGAACAATATATATATTTTTTACTTACCCAAATGCAATATATGTATGTATGTTAACTTAATATGTAAGTCATGGTACTTGTAGCATCGTGGAACACTCTCATTGTCACATTCATCATCCTGTCCACAGTATATTCATTAAAGCATCTTTACTGAAATGAACACTAACTCCTATGTTTTAGACTTTTATATAACTTATAAGGGAGCAAAAATACTCTTTAATATTTCTAAAATACCTTAATTTATAGATGGCTGAAAAATAAAGGGAACCAGGATAGTGTGCTAGTGCCATTTAAAGATTGCTAATTTAAATAATGATTTTTGTCCTCGCAAGTTCACTGTTAATTATATGAACTAATTACAGGTGCAATATGAATGGAATTCCACCTGTTCTCACAATTTATGTAAATAATGTACCTTTATCATGCTTAAAGAGCTCATGCTTTAGATGCAGAAAAATGTATGTATATATATATATATATGT
>NW_022900950.1:10038755-10045969 GCF_012274545.1 Fukomys damarensis | reverse complement strand
AAAAAAAAAAAAAAAAAAAATTGAACTGCTCTATTTTCATCATAAACTTAATTGTGTTTATACAACCTTAGTTCCCTTAATGTTTATAGAGAAAATTGAACTTAATAAAAAAAGTATGTCACCAATCTGTTTGAATTATGTAAAGTTAAATGTCCATTTGCATTTGTAGCAATGTCAAATAGCCCTCTGCATTTATTTAAATAGCAACAGTGCTCCTCAAATACTCTTGCTTAAGGTGGACATTCTTCCACCACGATAGTGTATTAACCAGGCACAGTCACTGCTATCTATTACCTTAGTTACTTTTATGTAGATTATGTCTTCATTTCTGTAATCAATTTCTGTATGATTGCTGTGATCTATTCCATTTTTTCTTTTGTTTTATGTTCAGAAAGAGTCTCATAATTTTTATTTTCAAATCTCTACTTCTCTTTAACTTTTTCTGAACATCTTTCCAATAGGATTTGTGCAAAGTAAATTAATTTGCATTTTTATATTTTTGGATGAGATGTGCTCCTGTTATCAAGTAGTTTCCAAGATATGTTTTTCCTGCCATCTGTTCCAATAACCAAAGGGGGAATTTTTAAAGCCTAATGATGCATGAGTGTTAGTATCTCTTTAAGATATCTTGTCATGTTGATGGATACAGTGGTGCTGATATATTTATATAGCTATTTAAATTTAATTGTAGAATCTCAGAACGATAATGGTAAAATCTGCAAAAGCTGGAAGAAATATTTTTGGTTTGAAATGAATTGCATATATAATTGCAAATTATCTTAATGTCTTCTTTTTACTATTATTTTCCTTGATTCCAGTTGTAGACATATTATAGACTATAATTGGGGCTATTTTCTAGGACAGGGAATAATTTTAATGCATTTGCAGTTTGCATATCATTTTCACAGTGCCTGAGTAACTTCTGCAAGCCTGTAACACTTTCTGTGTAAGAAATAAGGACACACTTCATAGGTTCCTTACACTATAACTTTCAAATGCCTTTACATCCTCAACTAATAAATATGTGGGCTAGCATGTTACCATTATCAAGAGTACTTTGTATCAAAAATCAGACATCTAGTTAAGTAATGAAATTTTTAAAATAATAGAAACATTTTAATTGCTGTAGGACTCCATGTCTGAAAACTTTTAAATACAATAAAGTATTAGTAGGTAAAAAGACTGAAAAGAAAAATATGACATTGCTTGGGACATGCATAAAATCCTTAAAAACACAATTTTTCATTCAATGTACTTCACTCTTACTTAAAAGATCTAATAGGCATGATGGGGACCCTTAAAATAATAGAAACATTTTAATTGCTGTAGGACTCCATGTCTGAAAACTTTTAAATACAATAAAGTATTAGTAGGTAAAAAGACTGAAAAGAAAAATATGACATTGCTTGGGACATGCATAAAATCCTTAAAAACACAATTTTTCATTCAATGTACTTCACTCTTACTTAAAAGATCTAATAGGCATGATGGGGACCCACACGGGAACTGGCCCTCCTCCTTGTTCTCACTGGGAATGGCTCTCTTCTACTTGAGAGAGCCAAGACGTCTGACTGAGCCTATCTCTCTAGAAAATGAGTTTTAATAGAAACTCAGACTAATCAGGGCAAGGTTGTGAGAAATTGCATTCTTTTTCACAAACTGCATTTTTCTAAAGATACATGTTACAAAAGTCATTAGATTGTTTCAAAACAAAGCAAGAAATCGCAGTAACTATAAAAGCAACATTACTAGGGCGAAAATATCCAGAGCTCAATGATTGATAGCAAGTTTAAGTCTATTTATTCAATTTTAAACCAAATCCCTGCTCAATGTATGTGTTGTCTGAGGGTAGAGCTATAATGGCAAACACCAAAGCCATGTCTCTCCCCACCTACAATGTACTTATCATAGAGTGGGAAGACATGTTCCAGGCAGAAGCTAGACATATTTAAAGACTTAGACTTGAGAAGTAAAAAGAACATAGTTCTATGAAAAGACTGGAGAAAAAAAGAAACAAAACTCAGTGATGGTTGTTGCATTGGTTATAAATAGTAAAAGACACTTATTTAAAAGTCATGGTAGGAGAGGAAGCAGAAACCAAGCCATGACGGGACTTATAAACAAGCTTTAGAGTACAGACTTTCTACTAAAAGCAAACAAAAACCATTGGAAAGTTGGCAACAAAAGCCCAATAATCAGATGTATGTCTCCCACCCAGGCAGCTGGGCATCTGTCAACACCATTCACTTAAAGTGGGATCAGTGGAGAAGAGTCAGGTGTTGTAAACTGAATTCAGATGTTCAAATAGAGAGTTGGATTATTTTTTTTGGGGGGGGAAGTAAAATAATAAATTTACTTATTGATAAAGGTCGATCACACGTAAGCCGTGCCTGGATCAACAACGCACTGGGTTACAACTTCTCCTTTTATAGGGTTTTACAGCCTTGACTTCTTTTGGGTGGTTACATTTCATTTTCACATTTCAAATCATGGTCAGAGAATAGTTAATCTTTTCAACCCAGACATAACAGTTCTTTGCAGTTGGGGAATTTACCTTTAAGATTTGCCTAGTTATCTATACTAGTCCATAGAAGCAGGTGTTCAGGGTCTGGAAGGCAATTGTTAGCAATGAATTCTTTCTTTTTTTTTTAATTTTTTAATTTAAATTGAATTTATTGGTACATTCTATGTAGACAGTACAGTTACATTCATTACTGGGATCTTTTACCTTTACATGACAGATCTTGCTTCTCAGTTTTTCCCCTTGTCCCCACCCTCCCTTCACCCCCTCTTCCCCTCCCCACCTACAAACACTTTAATTTCATTTTCTCATATTTTTTCCCCTTTCCCTTATTCCCCTTTCCCTACCCTTTTCACTGTCCCTACACCTTTAGTACTCAAGATCCTAATGGGTTAATTGGCAATGTGAAACAGGAGAGTTGGATTTTTCTTAAAGCCACTTCAGTTCACAGGTCCAAAAGGCAGTTAAATTTAAGTATTTAGCAAGCAGAAGAGTGATAGGGTTCAAGATGCAGCTTTGTAGGATTACAGAAATAAAAGAAATATTTTATTTTAAGGAGTATGGTATGAAAAGAAATGCTCTCAGAAAGTCACTAGTGTGAAAAAAAATAACTTTAGGAAATTTTAAGCTCAAGAGTTCAATAATTTTGATTACTACAGTATAGTCTTAGGAATTATAGAAAGATTAAGCAATAGCAGTCACTTTAGGATGAAAAACAGATGATGAATTCAGTAGGTTATTTCAAGAAATTTCTCTTTGTTTTTTAAGAGAGGACCAGCTACAATGATGCTTGAGTTAATAGAAGACTGTTTTTTTTTTTGGTATTGGAGATCTAACTCAGGTCATTGGGCTTGCGAACCAAGCAGAAGAACCACTGAGCTAAATCCCCAGCCCTGGAAGAATTTTTAAGAGAAAAAAAGTTTAATGTTTAAACAATGATGAGAATCAGACAGAAGCAAGGAATCTCTGTTTCCCTTTCTGTTCTTCCTCCTCTTCACTTTTATTTAAAAAAAAAAAATCTGAAGGAAAATTGAAAGAATACTATGGATTTAGTATTTGTTTGTGTCTGAAAAATTAATACACCTGATCTTAGCTAAAAGGCCTCAAGAAGTAATGTCTGAAAAATTATTGACTTTTTGTTCTAATCCGGACTCTTTTCTAGAAAAATAAATAAATACCAGGATCATATGCAAATGATATTTCCTGAGAAAAGCTAAACAGGTTCCTAATTTCATCATACACTGAGTACACTTGGAGACCGGTTATATCAGGTCAGTCTGGCCTCTGGCAACTTTTGACCTCCAATTTTCTGAAATACTCTTCCACTTATTGTCCATTTGTAATTGATCCCTTAATTTCTGCTAGCCATTTACAAAGAATATTCTAATTGATCAATCATTGTCTGTTCTGTCTTTATGTCTTTGAGAAGTGAAAACTTTTGGATCCCAGAAACTGTTCTTCTTTGGGTAAGGCTGGAGGAATGTGCCAAAGAAGACAAGACGGGAAGGGATAACCTACTGTTTTTTCCATGATTAGAATTTAGAATTTTTACATCTCATAATAAGTTATGTGTTGCCACCTGTCTTAGTTCATGACTGTGGTACTGATCAAAAGGATGAAAGATTACTTGGAGTCAATGTCCAATCCATATTCCAAAAAGGCCCAGAGAGACTGCCATTAACTGAGAACCTCTCAGCTTAGGAAAGTCTCAAAGGACAGCTCCAAATTGAAACCTCTGTGTTTTTTTTATTGACAGAATTAGGAAGTAAGGATAAAAGAAAAAAGAAGATCACCAGGGCAGGAACTTTTGTAGGAACAGGCCAAGGACAGTAGGAGGCCAGGGTGCTCTGTTAAATGACTGACCTCGGGTCAATCTAAATGATAAATCAGAGTACAGGGAGGACAAAGACTAGAGCATTCACTCCTTAAGGCAATGCATTTTGATCCTACTTGGACTTGTGGCCCTGTAGGCTTTTAATCTCTAGCCATGCATTCCAGAAGGTCCTGGGCTTGTGGTTCTAACAGTCCCTTAACTCTGTGTATCCATCTCATATGTATCTCTGCCCAATGCCCCCACATTCACCAAAAAAACTACTATGAAAATATAAATATTTTAAGTTTACAGAATGTAAACATAAAAAGTATTATTTTTCGAAAAAGATCAGTCTCTCAGTTTACTCTTATCCTGAGTAAATACACTGCATTTCTAACTTATTTAAATGAGGAGTCTTGATAAAAATACCAAAAAACATGTAGCCAATTTGGTTCAAAGAATGAGAGTTCTCTAAAAACAACAAAAAGTCTATAACCTATCAAAAATGCATAGGAAATGTAAATTACAGATGACAAAAGGGAATGGTATTTTCATATAATTCTCTCAATTATAAAATTATATAACATTATAAAAAATTTAAGAACCTTATAGACATTAAAAATTTGCTAAGAAGTTGAACTTTGACTGAGTAGATAACCTAGTAGAGACTGACAATTTTTTTAGCATTAGAGGCAGAGAGTAATTATTGTAAGCTCTACTATTTATATGGTTTCTGTTAAGATTACTCAGTTCTGCTATGGTATCTTGAAAATACACATACATAAGAAAAGGATAAAATGTATCCCAATAAAGGCTTATTTATAAAAAATACTGAAGGCTGGATAAGGCTTAGAGCTCATAGATTGTGACTTGGATCCAAAATCCTGAAAACATGTAAATGATTACTATTCAGTTTAAATGAAAGTCGCACGTAGGAACATTTTGTATTTGTGTAAGTCAGCATTGGTGCTGTTTGGGGAACTTTACTCATGGTGAAACCATTGTGAGACAATAAAGAAGAACCTAATGTACACATTGTCCTTTCTCTTCAGCTAATTTTGCTGCTTTTTTGAAGTATTTATTTTATGTAGTGAGGATTAAAATTTAATATTATTGAAAGAAAGCAAAATGACAGTTTTATGTTTGGTTGTTTGTTTGGTATCGGGGATTGAACTCCGGTCCTTGCCCTTGCAAGGCAGGCCACCGAACCACTGAGCTAAATCCCCGGCCCAAAATGACTGTATTATTCTTCTAGTTCTCTAATGCGATTAAACAAGTTTTCAACAAGATCAGGAGCAAGCGAAAGGTTGTCTTTGGCTAAAAACTTTTAGAAATTTGTTTATTCCATCAAATATTGAAGAGAAAGCACTACATTCTTAGTAGGCATTAATAGCTGTTGTTCACACTAAGCACATAAAAAAACCAAGAAAGAACACTTGTATTTATCCACTTTCCTGTCACTAGGACAAAATAACAAACACTTGCAATTTAAAGGAGGAAAGGTTTATTGTGGCTCACGGTTTTAGGAGACACATTTCCTTGTTAGCTGATAGAAATAGGATGGTAGAATGCCACGGCAGAGGAGAGCTGCTCACCTGGCGCAGCCAGGAAGAGGGAAAATAGAGATACATGCGGGGGGTGGCTAGGAACGAAACACAGACTTCCTGGTCCTATTCCCAGTGACTACCTCCTCCAAAAGGACTTATCTTCTAGCACCTACCTCCTAGCAACACACTTAACTTTGTACTCACCAATGGATTACTCTGACTTCGTCTTCTTCTTCTTTTTTTTTTTTTTGGTATGGTGGCCCTGTGATCCACTCACCTTTCCAAGCCCCATCTCTGAACACATGAGACTTTAGGGGGAAACTTTACATCTAAACCATAGTAGCCCTTATCCTCAAATACTCAGGTTCTTCACATATACATGAGGATATCAAAGTTTATAGGAACTCTCGGGAAGGTGTTCACTTAAACTAAGGTGATTATAGAATATAAGTTTCCAAATCTCTGCTTATAAAATTCACTGCCTTATTTACCAGAAAAAAAAAAGCCCACTGACGTAGTGTACTGATGTTTTTATTCTTTTAGCAACAGTTTCTTCAGCTTCTTGTGTCATATTGAAAATTTAAATTTCCAAGGACCTTGGAAGCTATTTGGTCTAATTATTTTATCTAAAATTTTCATTTTCATATCTAAATTAAGTACTTAAAGTATTAGGATTATTTATTGCTTCTATTATAAATACATTGTATCTTAGATTATATTTATACAGTATTGCTTTTCTTTTCTTTTTTAATGATTTTGTGAATCCCGTGCTCATCTGGATATCGATCTGTACTGTGACCATCGAGAGAGAACAATCTTAGTCTTTTCTTTCTGAAGTCAAAAAAGTATGTTCAATACTTGTGTTCCCAGGAATGTACTTCTTAGTACTGGATATCAGTGAATAAATGTGGACACCTTTTAGGAACACTATTTCTGGATTTACCATCGTTCATGCCCAAATTCTTTCCAGTTCTTGAGTATCCACGTATTTGGCAGTTTTTTCTTTCAAACCTTCATATAATGGTTTGGATGTGAAATATTCTCTTATGCCCAAAGTATGTGGGTATTGTTGCGAGGCAGTGGAACTTTTAGGAAGGGGAGAGGTTAATAGAAGGATGTTAACTCATATCCATGAAGCAGTAATTGAGACCCCAGTCCCTTCCTGTCTCCCCAAATCATTGGTTTCCAGACATTCTGAGGTGAGCAGCCACATGCTCACACAGGCCCAAAGCAACAGGATCAAGTGTTATGTACTAAAACTATGAGCCAATTCTCTTCCTCCAAAGATTATTTGTTCAAGTGTTTTTCCTGGTTAAAAAAAAAAAAAAAAAAA
>NW_022900950.1:10037660-10038650 GCF_012274545.1 Fukomys damarensis | reverse complement strand
TAAAAAAAAAAAAAAAAAAAAGCAGCCTAACCCACTCTAGAAAACAAAAAATTTGATCATATTTTTCTTTCTAATTACAAAAATGGCTAGCATTATCATTCTTTAGAAAACACCTACTTTTTCAAAGTGTACTGCTTGTTTTGTTTGTCTTTTGTTGTTTCTTCCTCCTCCTCTCCCTCCCCCTCCCCCTACCTCTCCCCCCTCTTCAAAGATGATCTTACTGCAAATGAACTGGCACCTTTGCTACTGAAGATAAACTTAGCAAATGAACTAAAGGACATGGATGCAAATCACTTCCTGTGTGTTATATTGTTGTGAGTGTTTAATACTGACTAGAGAACAAATGCCACAAAGGTATAAGTTCTCTTTTGTCTCTGTTAGGAGACTCTTGCATGCTATGAAAGTAATTTCCACCCAAGTCAGACTAGATACCTTTTTGACCTAGTCTAACACTGATATTTGTCCTTGTGAAAAAAAATGCATCAAGTTAGATTTTCAAATTTGGGATACTCAAATTATTAATTTATCAATATGATACAGGAACTATTTGCAACTGAGTTGTGCTTCTACAGCTTATATTCTAAGGTTTTAAAGTCAGAGTCCCAATATTATATTTTATAGTTAAAAACACCATCTTCTTATGCAGAAAACAGCCTGCAAGTGTCTCTCAAGGGATTTTAATTGCATAAGGATCAGATTTTTACACTGTTATACTTCTCAAGAGAAATGAATAGCCCACAGTAAGCTGAAAACAAAGAAAGTCAAAGAAAATGAATGAAAACAGCACAGAAATATCATAGGACTTATAGAGATGCATCTAAAGCATGGCTTTATAATATATTCACTTAATAATATTTCAGTGTAGGGCATTATCAACAAGTTATTTAATACATGTTGTGAATTCTGCACTATATAGCAGATTACCATTATATATGTATTATATATATAAAAATATATATAATATATATATATACACACACACATATCATA
>NW_022900950.1:9953821-10037412 GCF_012274545.1 Fukomys damarensis | reverse complement strand
CCAAAAATAAATAAATAAATAAATAGTTTCCTTTTTTTACCTGTGGCCTAAAATGATCAAACTAAAGTAAAAACTGAGTAGTCTTTTTTCGGGGGGGGGGTATGGTAAGAACGAATTGCCAATGTATCCTCTTCGACGGGGAAAAAAAGTATATTAATCAGGATTTCCTCAGAGAAGCAAAACCATAAGAGGGAGAGAAGAGACAGGGGAAGGGAGAGGTTTAGGCATGCGGGGAGGAGTTCTAAGGCCTGGGAGTTGTTGGATCAGAACTTTGTTTGGTCAGGCAATAAACATCCAGTTCTCCTTGATCTTTTTATTCTATTTAAATCCTCAATTAGCTGGATGATTCCCACTGACTCTGGAGAGGACCATCTGCTTTATGCAGTCCACCAATTCAAACATCAATCTGTTCCAAAAATATTTTCACAGACACCCTCCAATACCTCCAATACCTGACTCTCCTTGCACCCAGTCAAGGCAATACATACAATTTATAGTCACGAAATGCCCACAGAAATGATGGAGAGCCTTTAAAAACTACTTACTGTGTAAGGAAAGCAGCCGTGACCCAAAAGTTGACTTGGGCTAGGTGGTATGGCAGTGCTTTCAACTAATACCCGGAATGACAGAAACAGATGTCCAGAAAGTTGTGCTGAGACAAATTTTATGTCAAGATCAATGTTTCCAGTCAGTATCTACATATTTACCTTACATATCTAAATAAGCCCTAAATATATGATGACAAGCTAGTATTCTCAGTAAGCATACACAGTGAGACCTGCTCATTTATTTCACTTTGCGTATCATTATGTTCTTTTTTCTTTACGCTGAAACATTGTTTATGTTGGTCACTCACAGAGGCAATCTACCTAACTAGATGGGCTAGAAATCTAATCTGGTGTGACAAATGAAAGAGGCACATAATTGGCTATGTAATTCTAGGTTAGAAGTGTTATCAATTTTAAGCAATTGATGTTCTCAAAACAACATTATACAAAGCACAAGTGATTACAATTACTGTGGGGAATCACTGAATGTTTATGTAATCTTCTAGCGGGTTATAAAAATTGACGAAAACTTTTGGTGACTGACATTTTACTTGCATCTGATGATAATTGGAGTTTACTCTTTTGATGGAAAATGGGACTGACCATACAGTTCTTTTCATTCTTTTGAGGATTGAATTTATCCTTAAATATAACAAGACTGTTTATTCTGCTTCAAGTACAAAACCTTTAACTTTAGGTTGTGTTAAAGTTGCTTGCTGAATTACCTGCCAGGTGGAGATACATATTTTGTTGACCTTAGCATCTGTTGTCTTTACTTTTCTCATGGGATATTAAAACATCTAAAAGCTGTCAATATGATTCTTTAGATTTTATATTGCTCACACACTTTTATATCACCCTAATTTACCAGAAACTGAACTTTGTGAGGTTTGTAGAAATATGAAATTGCAGAGCTGAAAGTCCTGAGAAACTCTTAACTAGTCCATATACAGAGTGATGTCCCCACTGCTTCCTGGCTGCATCTTGGAATAACCAATAAAATTTAGCTCAAACTTGGAAATTACACTTTTTCCAAGAGACTGTGCTATCCTACTCTTTATTTCTAGCCTTGCATTCCTGCGGTATATCACATGTGTCCTTCCTAAAGTTTCTCAGAAAATAGTCTCTTTCTCCACTTCACTTATTGTAGTAGGTTTTGTGTGATTTGGCAGATGGGAAGACACAAATGAGGCAGCTCTCGATGTGCCCACGTACACCATGTGCTTACAATTAAACGACACTGCAGCATAGGGAAAATTGTAGAAAACAACTTTGAACATGATTTTTCAGATAAATCTGAAGCTGTAACTCTTAGAAAGTACAGAAAGAATTTTTTATTATGTCTCCAAACATAAAGTGCTTCAGCACAGTACAATAAATTTCCATGTCATTGTGGGATTCCAATGTGACAATGACTTGGTAATTTGAAACCTAAGAACAGAAGGAGAATTTAATAATAATAGCAATAATAAGGTATATTGATGCACATAATAGCACATACATTACACTCAAAGACTTTCAATAAATCTTGAACCTTGGAATTGTTACTCACTCTTTAAAGTTGGGTAGTTTAACAACTAGTTGAATCATTGCTCAGGGCCACAATTGTAACAAGAGGTCTTAATTAAAGGCTGCCAACTACACTATCAATAATGAATTTTTTCTTTTCTCTAAAGCAATAAACTAGAGGCATATTTGTCATGTGGAAAGTAGTTTCATTTTTTAATTGATATTCTTGAGAGAAAATAACCATCGGAAAGTATTTTCTAATCTATTGTCCAATAATTATAAAGAGAATAATATCATCCTAAACAATGAAAAAAACTTTCCAATGGTTCAGAATAATCTCTAGGGATGCATTTGAGAATATTTCACAGGAATATGTGTTATCTTTCTTATGTGAGCTTAGCATGGCTATCAAAGGGCTTTAAAAAAAATTAGCTCACTATTCATGTATAGCAGAGCTTAATGAACCTGACAATTTAAAGAAGACTTTTCTCACAGACAAAGGTTATTTTAACAAAGCCAAATTAAGGTCCACGTGGGTCTTGATACAGGGAAAGAATGCTCAGTCCCTAGTAAGTCCAATGATAATTAACATCTGACTTAAAAAACCACTGGGAATGACTTGGAATGTTTTAATTGGTCCATCTTACTTGCCTCCAGGCTTTTCAGTTGTGGGAATGATTTGAGTCTCTTGTTGCTTTCAGCTAAATCTCAGCATGTCTCACATTTCTGAAACTACCTTTATTATTTAAGAACCTAAGGAAAAAATGAATTGTAAATCAACTTTCATTTTATTTCATGGGCAATGATAAGTGTTTCTATAGCATTAAAGGGAAAGCTGAGTAAGAAGGCAAAAATAGTTACAAGGTAGAGGAAAATTAGTACAAATGTATTTCTATGGTTCCATTAATTCATATGACCTACTTTTTTCATGTAAAATATATCAGGTGGATAGACTTTTAATATTTAAGAGTGATAAAGAGTAGTACCAATAAACTTGTTGAATTTTTAAAAAGAGTAGTTCATGAAATCAGTGGGGAGGCAAACTGAGGTGCAATGAATGAGCATAAAAGACATACATTTACTTTCAAGTATTACCAGTCTTTACTCTGACGGGAAAATGGAAAAGAAAATTGAAGAATATTAACTGCATCACTAATATATGTTTATTATTGCTTATTTTGAGTGAAACCCATGAGAGAGTGGTTATGAAAAATAATTACATCTATTAAGAGCGCAGACCTAATTGGAAGCACGATCAAATGGAATATGTGCTGCTGGACAACCATGAAAATAGAAATAAATATGCAGATGGCCCAAAACATTCTGCCAGTCAATGATCTATTAAGACACATTATCCCAGCTGTCAAAATTTTTCTATTTATTTTGAGTAATCATCTTTGCTGAATAGTAGACCAGCAAATTGATCCGTTTATTTTTTAAATTATTCACGTAAATTTAGAAAGGTAAATCTATGCAATTATTTTGATGAAATGTTACTTATTAGGAAGTCTCTGTATTGTTGTTTTTGGTCTTTCTCCTATTTTATTATCAATTGTACTATCTAATTTGAGATAACATGTAAACACACATTTCACTTGATATTCAAATTATTTCTTGTATATATCTATATATGTTTTTTATGCAAAGTCCTTCCATATTAATATTAAAGTGCTACAACATGGTTCTTAATTTGGTTTTGAACTATGTAGTTTTAGATGACACATTCAGGGAGAAATTTATAAAATCCCTTTGGTGTAGAGAAAAATGAACAGCAACGTGTTTCTTATCGATATTTTTCAGCATACACATGCAAACACATGCACACTCTTTAATAAGAGTTTTGGCATTTCTGTATGCAGAGACAGAAATGCTGGAATAAGTAGAAAGTGGAGTCCTGCTGTTATTAAGAGTCCTCGAGTCTCTAATTCTGAAGGAGTTATCAGAGTGTTGCCAGTGAGCACAAAGAAAAACTCTTGTCAATCTGGTATTTAATTGGATGTACTTCATTCTATTTGTAATCTCTACAGAAAAGCCCTCTTAAACAGTGGGCCCATAACATTTATAATTAATTTGCTGCACTTCAATTTAATTTATACTTGGGCATAATTTGTTTTCTTTTTGGGTACTAGGGATAGAGCCCAGGCCCTTGTGCATGTTATACAATCACGGGAACACTGAGCTCCAGTCCCAGCTCAATTCTTCTAAGTTTTCTGTGAACACCCAGCATTGAGGTGAAATACACACAACAAAATCTGTGTAAGGTGAATGAATGAGGTTTCTTCTTAGGTAACTTTTTGTCTTAAATTCCTATCATTCCTCCACAGTTTGCTTGATTTTTATGTGGGAAGAAATTATTCTTTGTTGTATTATTATATTTATGAGTGTGGTGAAGAGTAGTGACAGTCCACCAAAATATTTTTGGATGCCATATGGATTCAATTTGTGATGTGAAATGTGAGAATATGTTCTTTATTTTGGCATTCCAAAACTTAGCACCAACCACCTGGTATTTATTGAACATATAAGTCATTTAGTTCTTTTCCTTGTGCTTATATTTCAGCTTAATATCCTAAGGTGAGTTTTTTTGTGTGTTTTATTAGTACATGTTTGTACTACATGATGATCATATTCCTTGAAAATATGTTCTTAAATAGCCCACAAATCAGATTCACCTTCAAAAAACCAAATGGCTATTTAAAAACGGCAGGTTTAAAAACAGCCGTGGAAACCAGAAGATCAGTTGTATATAACGGCCTGGAGACACGTCTGCCAAAAACACACAGGTAAGATCAGAGAGATGAAAAGATTAACATGGCATACGACCTGCCACCAATCACTTACAAAGTGAGATTGGAACACTCACAATTTGAAAGATAAGGAGTCGATTGGATGGGTCAGGAGACACCTTGCCCTTCTTACCTTTCTGAGCGTTCTCTGAAGCTCAGGAGAGGCCAACACCGTTTGAGTAGAGATCTTGATATAGTGATTTCTCCAAGCTGCAACTCAGAGATGGCATCCGAGCCTGGTAAGGTGACTCTGAACTGACACCGCTGATTCCAAGGAGTGCACAGACACCTGCTGGCCGATGAGCCCCTGGCACCAGCTGAAGTCCAGCTGTTTCCATAATAACAGCAGAATGACCAGCCTCTCTTGTTTGTGGTCTCTCAATACCTTTCTTATTGTGAAATTTCTCTAATGACCAAAATGACAGAAGGAGATCTAAATGTTCTCCTACATGGAGGCTTGAAAACACAGATTAAATTTTGCTGCATTAGCAGAAAGTGTCTCAATTTATAATATTACAGCCAATCCCTTGTCCTGTAAAAAAATGAGATAAAAACAATAACTTTATGACTCAGGGGGAAAAAATACTCCAAGTGGAAAAAAAGAACAAAATGCAAAGAAACAAATTTTGTTTCCAAATGATAAGGAATTTTAATAATATTTAAAATGCATAACTTTATTTGTAATTTTTATTTATTAAACTTCATATTATTTCTAGAATTCTACTTTTTGCTTGGTACTCTTCCAAGAGTTTTACAAATATTAACTCACACAAACACTAAAATAACTTTCTTAACAATCCCTTTCTCACAGATTTTATTCTTAAAGAAAATCAGGAGGTATTAATAGGAAAATACAGTTGACCAAAACAAAGAGAAGAATTTAAAATTGGGAAATAATCGTGGCCCCTGGGATTGTTTCTTAGCACATAATAAAGACTCAACACATATTTTTTACTTGATATTCTTGAAAGCGAAAGCAGTGTTGTGATATTAAAAATATAAGCAGCATTTTACAGGTTCAGTTACTCTGTTACACACATACAAACACACACACACATCATCAATGTAGTAAAGAAACTTAGAAAGTTCTCAAAAATTAAAATCACTTAGACATAAAAATAAAATGATAAGAGTAAAGAAACAGAGCTGAGAGATTAACAATTTGCTAAAGTAGTATAGAATGGGGTATTTAGATAATAATGTAGAGGAAAAATAAGACTAAAAGGTTGAATAAAAATACTTTAATGAAATCCCTCACCACTTAGTAGGTTAAATTGATGATGATAATGATGAATGCTCTGATAATAGACATTAAATGAATAGTAATTATTAACTTCAAAAGTATTGCATGCCTGTAAACTCATTTAATGTTCACAACTTATTAACCCTGTTGAACTCTCTTAAAGAAGTGCTGATATCAGCATTTTGCAGAGGCAGAAATTGCAGTGCAAAAGGACAGTGAGAGCCTCCTCGATTCAGAGTCAAATCCACCCTGCCTTTCTATGGGCCCTTGGCTCGAATAACTTTTCCACCACATTCCACTGAAGAAAAGACATCCACATCGTAGTAAAATGACTGTTTTAAATAATGTTACACTTATCGAGGAACTTAAAAAGTCACTGCAAAACATTAACAACTTGATGCCTAAAAAGGAAATAAATGAAAACAATCTATAACAAATATAACCACCCAAAACTGAATCAATTTCCATTGAATTTTGAGTGAGATAGACTATGAGTCAGCGTTTTTATAATATCTACTTCTTTGAAAAAAGAAATAATTCAGAAATATTTGAAGCCAACAGTGAAATGCCATGTACTTTTTATTTTTATGTTTCAGTTAAAATAAATTTAAATATGTGTTATTCAGTAATACAGAAGCTTTAGTAAGCTAACTCGCGGATAACAGCAAAAAAATGAAACCATCAGTACATTTCTAATTAGGAGTGTATATTAAAAGAAATGTCACAAACAGATGTTGCTTTATTAATTCAATCATCTATTTAATAATACTCACTGGGAGATCACTATGTGCTAGGCTTCTCAGATTCAACACTGAACCAGACATGCATATGCCTTGCTTGGTATTGAGAAAGGCTAAACAATAATAAAAGATGGTATCAGGTTGTGAAGAACACCACGAAGAAAAACAGAGCAAGTAAGCACAAAAAAGGTAGGGACAATAGGGAAGGTCTCTGTATGAAGGAGAACTTTGAAAGGGAGGAAGTGATAGAATGAGACTTGCAGCTCTCTGGAAGATGGTCAACTCAGGAAGAAGAGGCAGCAAGTGCAAAGGACCTGTGGTTGGGAAGTGCTTTTTGAGCTTCCAGGAATGAGTGAAGTGAATAAAGGAACAGAGTTTGGAGAAAAAGTCAAATAAATAGTTTACTTAAGCAGACAATCAAAAACTATGCCTGTGAGACAGTACCATATATATCATTAGAATAAATATCATTGATTTCTAATGTCTATGGTTGCTTACACTTTACAACAATGGAGAACTGTAGTTATATATAGTGCTTATTGCCCATGGATAGGAAGATTTTTATTACTGATCTTTTACATGCAAAATTAATAGGAAGTGGTTTATGTCAAGTGGGGGTTTGGGACTGCAATATGAACCAGAGCTGTGGGGCATTTTTGCCCTAAAAGTGATGTCACATGACTTACAGAAGAATTTTTTTAATGCCGTTAGCAAATGAAATTTATTGATGCAAAGGTGGAAGGAAGGGTACTTCATGAATTGCTTTCATAACCCACAGAAGAATTACTCATAGTTTTGATGTGGTGGATGACTTGCAGTATGTCCCAGTATGTGTTGATTTGTATATATTGGGAGAAAGTGTTGAAAGAATTTGATTAGTTAGCTGTGGGATGAAAAGGAGATAGGGGTCAAGACTAACTCGCAAGATTTTTTTCCTTGAGTAACCGATGGAATGGAGTTTCCTTTTACTGAGATAAAGAAGAAATATAAAAGAGAGAAAATTTTCCAAAATAAAAATTGCAAATATAGATTATGAGACTGGAAATTAGTAAGAATAGAAATAAATATCATTTCAATCTTCACACTGGAAGGTAAAAAATAATGTTTTACCTTTCAAATTAATTAAATGACCAAAATATAAAAAAATTAATATTAATAAAATAAGCACTTCACCAAAGAACTAATAGGAAGATGAAAAATGGTTCCAGAAGAATTGCATGCAATGAATGATATTGAGGAATCTCTATTTTTGAGGAGGAAAATAATTCCCTTTCATATTTTGTTGAGTATGGACTAGACTTAGACTTTCTTCCAAAGAACATAAGTGTGTAAGGGATAAAAATGGGCAACTTTATAGTAGGCAACTTTATAGACAGGCTTGATCAAGCTTAGAGTGATCAACAATAATTCATGTTCACAGTTGGTACTTGAGAAAGGAAGTAAAAAATTATATCACCAGTCCATCAATAAAATAAAATGTCAGACAAACCCACAGTGACGTATACTTACATAAAAGATGCAGCAAAAGGGAAAATCTCTTCTGGTATCTTCCTAACTATGATTAAAAAGGTCTCATTTTTTTTTCCAAATAACTAGCAAGAAATAACTGAATTTATAAAATGACTTTTCACACACTAGAAAATTTATCAAGTATCAAACTGCTAATAAAATACCCAAGTTAATAGAAATTTAAAAATATAACACTTAAATATGATTAATCTTAGTATGTTCATTCTTCTAAGAAATAGAAGTAGCAAAAGAAAATAATTCCTTAATGAAAAATGTAGTTTGAAACAGTAAAGTGTATTAACTAGAATGCAAGTGAAACTTAAGAGAATAATTTTTTTAACTTTTAAAATGAACCATTTATTAAATCAGATTGTTCTTCTTAACAGTTATGTAAGTTATATTTATGTTTAATTCAGAGTATTTCACATGAAAAATTTTTAACTCCTATAAGCAAGCAAAATTGTACCACACAATATGTAAGTGGGAAAAAGGTACTGCTAAACATTCAAATAAGGCAAGTATTTAAAACAATAAAATAATAATAAAAAGTTTAAGTAGTCTTAAGAGAATAATTTTGAAATGAATAATCTGTGTTAAAAGCTGTGACCAGTTAAATTCAATAAATTTTTTTGTGAGAAAGCAAAAGGTTCTTGAACCAGATCTTTCAGACCAAAGATGGATGGTTTAGAATCTCTCCTCCCTGAATAAGCTGGGGATCTATTTTGTAACGTGTATGACCAAAAACGACATACAACGATTGATCTGATTGGTACAGTTGGTTCTTTACCTCATTTGGGCATAAATTAGTAGCCTTTAATTTGGGACTTGCTGAGGGAGGTGACTATGTTACAGACTAAAGATTAGTTGCTTAATTACAAGAATACACTCTGAGAATCTTAGGTGACAACTTGATTCTACATCAAGCTACGTGGTAGTTCTCTATATACATAGGCTACTTTGGGACAAATATATTCAAGTATGGGGGTTGTTTAGTCAAAATTTATTTCTGCCTGACAACTCCCCCTTTTGATAATTGTTTCAAACTTCACATTGAACAAAATTATAGGAACAGATAGTAATACCTCCTAGCACAACCATATCGATTAATTTGTCTGATCCTCGTCTTTAATTTATAATTTGATTATATCAAATTAATTAGATGATTCCAATGCTTTATGCCTTTGTTATTCCAGTTATTACAAAACCACATTGCAAGGATAGATGTGTATGAGTATTTAAACTTTAAGTGAATAAACACAGTATTGTGTCAAGATGCAAAAGAAACTGAAATACATTCTTTCACAGAATACTACACCAACAAAATCAACAAAAATCACATAGTTCAAGACTGAGGGATTAGAGAGTGTTCGAAAACATCTGAGTTCCATTGGTCACAGTCTTTGGAGTATGATGATGTTTGAGAATCATGATATGCCACAAAGCTGTCTGTTCTTTCAAAGTATTCAACTTGTCAGTTAGTCTGGTAACACAAGCCATAGTGATCTGGTGACACACTAAAATATGTAAGGATTAGGCATCCATGGAATAGCCAGCTTTCTCATCCACCATCTGAGATGCCTCCAAACCCATCCTAGCTGTTCCCATGAACATGTCATGTATTCTTTTCCCTAGAGAAAAAAAATTTTAATGTATTTGGTGGCTTTACCTAGGCAAATAGCAGCATTAGCCTTCCTGAAATTCATCTCTCAGTACTAGTAAAATCAGTCAACATACAGTCATGTCCTCAATTGGTAATTTAAAATTCTCAATCATGTTTCCGAAGAACTGAGGAGAAAATTTACATTGGTTCAGTGTTTTATATGCCTTCAAATACTACTTAAGGGATATTGTCAATTTTTGTTTAATCCAATTTTCTAATGAATCTTACAAATGAAAAATTCTGTCTAAATTAAGATGTTTCTATTTGGGCCATTGCTTTCCTAAGCTGCTGCCAGTTAGGTAATCTATTTTTTTAAAAGTACATCTTTGTAACCCATAATTCTGAAATTTAAGTCTAGCTGGAGTCCCAGAAAGAAGATTCCTTGGCTTATGACAAGACTGACATTTCCATTCTTTTCACTGGATCCATATTAGTTAATTGTTAAATCCAACTCAAAACTGAAATCAGTTCAGAGTCTACCTGGCTCAGTAAACTGCACCTCTTGATAGAATCCAATTCAGTTAACAGCTTGATCAGATCTGACCCTGAACTGTCCTGTCTTGCCCAAGTTTCCTGAGTCTCTCCAAACCCCAAGGTCACAGAGTCCTCTCGTAACACAAAAACCTGGTTTCAAAAATGAACAAGATCCAGAGTACTTACACAAATGCTTATCAGATTAAATTACCTTCATTTTGGACTCCAGTTTAACTCTGAACTCAGTACAGATTCTGTGTGCTCCAATTGCACTGAGGTCTCTGAGTTGAATCTAATTTGGTCAAATAGGAAAAAGAATAAAAAGCTTGTTCAAATTAACTTGAAGAGCTTCGAACACAACCCAGTCCTGCTGCAGATGACAGAGACATGGAGGCAGAGACAGAGAGACAGAGAAACAGATGGACAGACAGAGACAGAGAGCTCTTCTCAAAACCTCCAGGCAGTGTGAGAGATCACTGGGCTGTAGAGACTCTAGCAGCTAGTAGGTGTTTTGTCTGATTTTCCTTGCTTTTGCTTTTGGGTCATGAGCAGCTTTATTTCAGACTTTGCTGATTGTGCCCAAACTGCTTTTTTTTCTTTTTTTAAAGTGAGACATATTAAATTTAACAAAGTTTACTTCAGTAAGAAAAACTTCCGAGAACCTGGGCAGTATTACAAACTGGAAACGGTTTAAAATAGCCTCAGTCACCATGAGTATTGCTTTTATGACCAGGGGGAAAAAAAAAAAGACATATAGAGATTATAGAGATTCCTTGATTAGGACAGCTCGGTCTTTACCATATTTCGGCATAACCTGGCATCCTTCGGTCTAGGATCGTCTGTGGGCTAGGCTGCTGTCGTTGGCTGAGGCTCTGACGATTAAACTCATATCGCTGGACTCTCAAGTCAGGTTACGAACTTCTTGCGTATCCGGTTAGTTGTAGTTCACGTGTCAAAGGCTATTTTGGGCCAAAATTATTGGTCGAGTAAGAAAGCTGATTTAGGCCACATTTGTTTCAATTCAATTACTGAAAAGTAAGAAAGAACTTTATGAGCAAAAATATAAAGAATGTTTGTGATAAACTTTAACGGAAGCGCCCTAAGAATATAAAAAACAAAATTAAATTAAATTTATATTGATATAGGCTGAAAAAAGATGTGTGAACCACTTAACTTCCTCAAATCTTTAACATCTGTAATGGATTAAAAAAAGGAAAAAATTATTCAATATAAAATAGGCAAGGTAATGTACATTAAATCAATCCCTGTATTATACAAATCAATGGACGTTGACATTTAAATTTACTTTTGCAAAATTAAACATGAAGTAATAAAGATTTAAAAATTAAAATTTGTGTAAATTGGTTTTTATATATTAGATATTTAAAAATAATCTCCAGGACTGGTAAAACTTCTGTGAATAACTACTCAAGATCATTGCTACAGATAAGGTGAACATATGATTTCATTTTTTAAATTAAATTACTAAAAGTTGAAAACACATAAATGTTAAACAACAGGAAGTGCCTGAATGAATATAAGGCATCGGTATTACAGATACCTCCTACTCATTGAAAAATTATTTTACAAAAACATTTAATAGTTTTGGGATTAGGCTTAAAATATATCATTGGAAAATATCTATATATATAATATATATAATTATATATGTATATATATCTTGCCTGTAGCTTATAAAATATTATATTGAGTGTACTTCCTGCTATTTTTAAAGCATCAAAACATTAGAATATAATTTAGCAAATTGTTATATATTTCAGGTCCAGCACTTGTGTCATTTCTTTGTTACTATTGGATATATACAAAAATAGATATGGAAATAGAGTTCTTATAATTTGTAAGGACAAACATTATATTTAAACACCAAATTTAAATTTTGATTAATAAAATGTTTTGACTTACAATAAAAATTACTGGATGATTGAGTGACTATTCTCTTTCTAATGCTTTTATGTTGCTTTAAAAAATTTTAGGCAAAATCATAGCAAATATTTAACTCATGTTCATTTTAAATATGTAGTACTTATCATTAAATACAGGAGACAATTAGGTGATAAATTTTATAAAGAAAATGATAATTACTGTACAAAATATTATTTTATGGCATTTATCCTATTAGTAAAATCTATACTCATAACCCACAAATAATTCTATCCCTTCTCTTTGCCTGTCCCTCTATGAGTAGAATACGGTAAATCCTGTCAGAAGTAAGGTTAAAAAAACCTCTATCCTCAAAAAGTTTACAAACTAGCTGAGAACACATACTTCATTTTTAAAAATTTGTTGAACCATAACAAAATGTTTACAAGCGGCAATAGAAAAATTTTAAAAAATTGATATTGTAAAATAAGTAGCATACATTGCTTCTTGCTCTTATAGTCTTATCATTCTTTTTTTTCATTATTTAGAGAATACTTTATTAGTTTCTGTCATCAAACCCGCAGAGATATGACCTTACATATTCAATACAGTGCATTACCCCTGTACACATGGAAAAAAATAAAAATAAAAATAAATTAACATTTCTAGACCAATATGGCTGTCCATTTCTGTACAATGCCAACTCAACACAGTAAGAATCAAGGATTATTTTAATGTTACATCATTGCCTTTACTCTTTTACTTTCCTTTTTAGTTTTATTTTAGGATTCCCTATTTTTAATGTTCATACAGAGATTTCTTTAACTGAAATACCGAATAGTTTCTTTGGTGTGAAAAACTACAATAGCACACAGGATCCTAATGAGATAATTAATAATGTGAAATAGGAAGAAAAGGACTAAAGGTATAGGGAAAGGGGGAAGGGTGGGGGAAAGGTAATAAGGGAGAGGAAAAAATATGGGAAACTGAAAAAATGGAAATAAAGCGTTTGTAAATGGAGAGGGGAGGAGGGGGTGAAGGGAGAGCAGGGACAAGGGGAAAAAATGAGAATCAAGACCTATTATGTAAAGGTACAGAATCCCAATGATGAATGTAACTGTATTGTATACCTAGATTGTACCAATAAACTCAATAAAAAAATTAAAAAAAAATAAAAATAAAATAAGTAGCACACAGAGTCACGAGGATGAACAGAGTATAAAAATAGATGAAATATATACTCTAGTTGGGTGTTGAGGTCCTCAAAAAGGAAGAAATAAATCTTTAAAGGTAGATTTTGACAGGACACTAAATTGCTCTTAACTGTCATTTTGAATCCCATATTGTAGAAAATAGCAAGAAAAAAAATGTGTTTTAGTTGGATAATTTTAGTGGCAATGAGAAGTATGTTTGTAGAAAGTAGAAATAAGTTGGAAGACAATAATACATGCAAAAGTTGAGATTCTCGTTAAAGAATAGAAGAAAAAAATTTAAGAGATCTTTATAAAAAGATTGAAGTTATATGTGTTTGCTTGACAATTATGTGTGGAAAGAAAATAGCGATAGATAGAAAATGGAAGCTTTTAATTTAAGTGGCAGGAAAGATATTAATGTTCTCATTTTGAAATAAAACCATCAATAGTATGAGTGGATCTCTTTAAAGTAACCCCCAATGGTAAAAATCTTTCATTGTACTTAACCATTCACAATGATCACAAGACAAATAAAATGAAATGGCCTATAGCTTTGAACTATTACAGATCAAGGGAACTACCATTAAATCCTTCTGAAGGGGAAGTGTCAATTTCTAAATTACTATTTGATTCTCATTAGGTAGTTCAGCATATTTTATGCAAGAGAATGAGGGAGTGAAAAAATGAATAAATGCAATAACTGGACTAAACATCCCACGAGTTGAAAAAGCAAGGCCATGAATCACTTGCAATGATGCTCCACCCTTTATACACAAAAGCAAAAGTGTGGCAGGAGAAAGGGAGTCTTGTAATAAAATTTGGAAGACAATTCCAGGAACAGATATTATCAGCTTCTGTCTGTCCATTTGTGGGACAGAAAGACCCCTCGGCTACTGAAAAGAGGACAGAAACTGCCTAAGAGAGTGGCAGCATTATAACCTGCTGATTTTATTTAAAACGATGCCTGTGGTTTGTGCAGAGATAAAATTCAGAGTCCCACAAAAGTAAATTATAAAAACACAAATTGAAAATATTTTAAATTTTTTAATGTTGACTAATAAAATTAATGCCAATTTTCTATATTTCAAGAAGTAATGAATAGCTTATTCAGTTTTTTTTGTCTTAGTTTAAAATAATGTTTCTATGGGAAAATTGTTTTTATATGTAGTTTTATGTAATATGTCCCAGTGTTAAGTCATGTTCAAATTATCTTTGTTTTCAAGTTGGAAGTGATTAGTAAGAAGGAATTTTTTTATGCCACTATTCTAAGGAAAGAAAATTACACAATTTAAAAATCGTGAGCGTGAGTGAAGCACAGGTGGTTTCTTGTGCTCTAAATGTTAAAAGATATTTTAGGAAAATTGTCTCGCTATACTTCTTCTGCCATATATAATTCAAGAAACAAATTGCAACATTTTCAGGAATGAATGGCAATATTCTATTATTAGTGACTTTGAAAAAGGAAATGAAAAAAACCCTGGAATATTGCTATCAGGCATTTCTTTGCACCAAAGTTTAAAAATGTGCCAAGGCAACATACACATTTGAATTCAAGTTTACTGGGAGGTGATTCAAATAAACACAACCATTGGGATTGGTATGCAATAATAAATATGCTTATCTACTTTGTTTACACAATTATTTTCCACTGCTCTCTTGATACAGAACCCTTCAGCACATGCCAAACACTTGGTGCAATGTTGAGAATTGTGTGGCAAAAATAAATTATTCCTCTCCTAAAGTTAAAGTTTTGGACTGAATGCCTTATTCTCAAATAATAAGTGTTTGACAAAGTGCCTGTAAATCTTCCAATAAGAAATTACTGACTCAGTCTTCAATATTATAAAATAATATTAATTCTCCTACACAGCATTTACTCTTGGTGATACACTTTAATCTGTTTGAAACATTTGACTTCATACATTTCTAGGTACTTCAAAACTCCGAGTATTTGATGAAAACAGGAATAAAGTCTTGAACATATTCTGAATTCCTTATGGAAATGGGTGAGCTTGCTGCCTGGATATGGAATCATATTAAGAACTTAACATTTCACAACAGAATGTCAATTCAGCTGCCGGAATGTCTGAAATGTAAAACATATGGATCGTTTTATCAACAACACAAAATATTGGCATTTCAGACACTCATTAAAAATGTCAATCATAAATTAACTGTGATGCCAAAAACTTGCTCGAGACATCTGATATTTCAGTGATGGAATTTAAAAGATATATGAAGCATCCATTTCTCTAGTCAGGCAGTCGTGAAATGGAGGCTCAGGTTTTTATTTTGTCTCCCAAATTATGACTGGAAGGAACAAAGAAGATGCTGTCTTTTACATCATTATTCCTGTACTTTCAGAGAATAAAATTTGATGGTTTAATGACAACACTCATGTGTTCATAAATATTTATAGATTTAGTGGCAGCCATTATACCAAATATAAATATAAAAAACAGATGAGATAATAAATTTGCTTTTTTTTTGTTGTTGCTCACAACAGAAAATACTTTTAGTCATGAGCCTCAGGATGAATCAAAGTAATATGACTTTAAATCTCTCCTTTCTTATTAATAAGCAATGTCCTCTTAGGAAAATTTCATTATCTTCCAAATCACCCATGTATTATTTTTCAAATAGGATTTAATAGTATGTGCTTGTGTTATAGATCTCTCAAAATGATTAAAAAATATGATTTTAAAGTGCTTAATACTGAACAGTGATGCATGGTAGATAGCAATTATGATCATAGTCATGGAGTTCTCCTTGTTAAGGATTTCTTTTTACCTTTCGTTTTGAAGTGACTGTAGATTAATATGTGGGTTATTGAGAAATAAATTGAAAAAAGTCCATTACAATTACCCAGTTTTCCCTATTATAAATATCTTGTAGAAATATAGTGTAAAAACACAAGCAATTGGCATTGATATGGCCAATGAGCTTATTTGGATTTCACTAATTTTACCTGCACTTATTTGTATTTTTATATGTGATTTTATTTCTATAATTTAAAAAAGTTGCATAGCATTTGTTCAGAGTTATGGGTATAGTATAATTATTTGATGCATATATACCATACGGAGTGATAAAATCAGGTTAACTTGCATTTCTATATCCTCAAGAATCTAACATTTTGTGTTTAGGAACCTTTGGATTTTTCCCGTTATTTTGACATATTGCATAAACTATTAAAGACTGAAGTTACACGACTGTCCATTAGTACACCTAGTTCTTCTTCTCCAATGATTTTGTTATCTAAATAACTCACTCTACCTATTTCCTTCATCCTTTCATAATTTCTAGTTATCACTATTTTCTCTCTCTCCTCTCTCTCTCTCTTTTTCTGGAGGGGGTAGTACTGGGGATTGAACTTGGGACCTTGTGTTTAAGAGGCAGGTGTTAGAACAACTAAGCTAAATACCCAACCCAGCTATTCTCTTCTTTAAAGAATCAACTTTTTTTGTTTTGTTTTCTTTTTTCTTTTTTATTTATTTTATTTTATTTTGTGTGTGTGTATGTGTGTGGTACTAGGGATCCAACTCGGGCCCTTGCTCTTGCAAGGCAGGCTGCGAAACCACTGAGCCAAACCCCGGGCTCTGTTTTCTTGAATGAGTAAAAACATGCAATATTTTTGTGATGTGTCTGATTTATTTCATTAAAAGCAGTGCCATGCAGTTCTATGTTTTTCACATGATAGAATTTCATTTTTCATTTTTCTCGTGGGTGAATAGTAAATATTCTATTGGACATTTACATCACATTCTCTTTATGCATTCAATCATCAGTGAAATTCAAGTTCAGATGACAATGGAGTATCATTTTACCCCAGTTATCAAAAGAAATACATTCTGGTCATGATGTGAAGAAAAGATATTCTTTTTTATTTCCTCCTTTGTGGTGGAGATAGAATTCAAGGCCTTACATACGCTAGGCAAGTGCTCTACAACTGAGTTACTTCCTTAGCCTTCAGAAAAGGTGTATCACTGTTGATGGAAATGTAAATTAGTATGGCAGTTGTGAAAAAACAGTATGGACGTTCTTCAAGACTCTATACCTAAACCTAGAAATTCCATATGATCCAGAATTCACACACACACACACACACACACACACAGTGTTAAATATATACATTAATGAAATATTTATTTCAAAATTATGTGCATTAATGTTGTTGCAGTATAGTTCACAAAAGATCTATGAAGTTTTGTCTTAGATTTGTGTGGCCATGAGTGTAGTCAAGACTGAGGACAGTACCATCACATAGTGGTAATTCTCTTCTCCCTTACTTTCTCTCTCCCTAACACATGTTGATCACTAAACTATTTTATATCTCAGTAATTTTGTTAAGATTTTTACATATTTCTTGTGTTTTTCACTGAATAGCATCCATTTAACACCCACTTAAATTTTCTTTCTGGGTATTGAATAGGATCTCATGGAATGAAATGGAGCACAGCATATATTTATTCCTCCATTGAAAGGCAGTTTACCTATTTCCTACATTTGAACTATCAATAATTTTTCCTCATGCCTATTTTACTCTACATCCAACTAGCAGTGTATGAAGGACGCTGACTCTCCACATCCTGAGGGGAATATGAAAGTAATCAGCATTTTTTATTATAGCTCTTTTTATAGGTGTGTAAATATAGTTGTGGTTTTAGTTTCCATCTTCCTGATAGGTAGGAATGTTGAGCATATTTTCATTATCTATATCAATATATCTTCTTTGGTAAAATATTTTCTTTGCTCTTTACCTATATTCTAATTGGATTATTTGATTCTTTGTTTTGACTACTGAGCTCTTTACACACACTAGATATAATTTCTAATTTTGACAAGTGGCTCCCAGGAATTTTCTTTCTCTATATATCTTCATTTTTCCATAGGTCTTTCACACAGAAAACATTTTTAATTTTGATGAAGTCTAGTTTATCACCTTTTTTCCTTTTGTGAAGTCTAAGAACTTGTTACACAACCCCAATTTCAAAAAAATTCTAAAATTTTACAAATATTTTAGTTTTGTGTTTTAGATTTAAATCCATTGTCCTAATTCAGTTAGTTTTTTCAATGTCATACTGAAATTAATTTTATTTTTTTATCTTTTTTCTTGCTTATGAATATCATAGTGCTTTAAACAACTTTTGTTGAGGAGACTATGCTTCCTTCATTAAATTGCAACTATATTTTTGTTAACTTAAATTACATACACATTTTTAAGTCTATATTTATATTCTTCATTCTGATTTATTGATCATTGTGAGTCCCAGTCCAACAAAATCATACTATCTTCAGTAAAGTCTCTATGTAGTAAATCCTATCATCAGGTAAAATGATTCCTCTGTCTTACACATATGTTTTAGGATAAGCTTCACTAGGGTATAAAAATGTGTGTTTTTTGATAGGAATTACATCATGAATGAGATTTGAAGATATTTAAAATCTCCTCTATGTTGTATCTTCAAATCCACAAAGTTAATTTTTTCTACATTTTTAAGTTGTTCTTTGATTACTTTCAACAGATTTTAAAAAAAAATTTAGGATACAAATTTCTTACAAACTTTATCAGATTTGTGCCTGAATATTAAATTTTTGTGGGAAATGTTATAAAGAACAGTGATTTAATTTCAATATCCACAGATTCATTTTTAGCATAAAGAAAAGTGTTTTCATTATATGTTAATGTTTGTATCCTGCAACCTAGCTGAGATCACTTGTCAGTTCTAAGATATTATAAATATGGATGCTGTTTTCCCTTATCTGTCATTATGACTTTCTCTTTCATTTTTTTTTTGTGCTCTAAAGTGCTGGGTAGAAGTAACACTAGTATGGTAAATAAACAACCAGGAAATGAATATCTTTCTCTTGACCCTGAATTTAGTGAGAAAGCATTTAACATTTTATCTTGAAGTATGATGCTACCTATAGGCTTTTTGTAGGTATTTATTCATCAATTAAGGAAGCATATTAATTTGTTAAAGCTGCATGCAAAGTAACAGGATTTAAATTGAAAGAACTTTATGCCTTTATACTTCTGCATCTAAAAGTTCAATATCAAATTGACTGTAGGCATCTATTTTTGGAAGTTCTGTTCGTTTATTTGAAAAGGACTATTGCTATGGTTTCTGTCTATGGTGTCTGCCCCCCAAAGATCCAAGGTTAAAGCCTTTGTCATCATTCTGTATCACTATTGGAAAGCACTGTAATAGGTAGGGGCTCCCTGGACATTTAGTGACAGTTACTCGGCACATGACCTTGAAAGAGATAGTGGGACTCTGGCCCCTCCCTATCACTTTTTTTCTTTTCTTCCTTGTTTCCATAAGATAAGCAATTTCTACTTCCTTAAATTGCTTCTATGATGTATTATAAAAACCCCCCATCAAACCCTCAAAAATGGGCTATGCAACCATGGGTAAAAAACGCCAAAATACTGATCCAAAATAAACCTTTCCTTCTTTAACTTTGATTATCTCTGGCATTTTGTCACAGTAATAGAAAACTGACTAATGCAGCCTTCTAGTCCCTGTAGCTCAACACCATCTTTTCTCCATGTACTTTTATTTCTTCATTTCCTTCTATAAAAGGACCAGTTATACTCCATTTGGGCCCACTTCAAAGATCTTAATTAATTTTCCACTTCAGAGAGATTATATACAAATACAGTCACATTCTTAAGTATAAGGAGTTTGTTTTTTTCCCCCCTCAGGGTGAAGACACAATTGTCCTATAATAGAAAATCCTTTTCTAGTCTTCATTAGCTGTGTGTTTCTATCTGAAATGGGTGTTGGATTTTGTCAGATGCTTTATTCCATATCACTTGATATGATTATATAGCCTTTCTTCTTGAACAAGTGGATGTGATATATTTCAAAATTTATTTAATGTTAAACCAACCTTGTATGCATGTTAATGAATCAGGCTTGGTTATGGCATTTCATCTTTTCATACAGTTCATCATACATTTATCACAATGGGCTAATCTCCTGTTGAGAATTTTTGCACATTGTTCACAAAATAGATTCATATGTCACATGACAATTTAGTTAAGAATAGATTACATTTACAAAGGTGGTTGCATAAGATTATAATGGAGCTGAAAATCTCTATTGCCTAATATTCTTGCCAAATATTTTCTATGTGTAGATATGTCTACATACAAAAATATATAACATTGGATTCATTTGCTTACAACATTAACAGAGTAACATGCTGCACAAGCTTATTCCTTAAAATAAATTGCATTTACCATAAGCCTAGTTTTTTTAGCAGGCTATACCTTTTAGGCTTGTGTAATTACACAGTGCTCATAATGAAAAATCACCTAACAACATATTTCTCAGAATGTACCCCATCATTAAACAATACATGACTGTACAGTGTTCTTTAATTGTCCTTTTTATATTGTCTATTTTTGTGAGTAGGATAATATTAGCCTAACAGAAGAGTTGGAAATGTTTTTCCATTTTCTACTTTCTTTAAGATACAGTGTAAAATTTGTTCCGAATATCAATTTTGTTTATTAGTGTTATGTGATTTTGTGATTTTTTAAAAATTATATAAATGTAGAATTATTAACAGTAATCACTCATTACCATTTTGATATCTTAAAGGGCTACAATAGATATTTCAGATTACATTTTCATTGGTAATTTGAATCATTTCTCTTTTAATCTGTGTCTACAAGGGGGAAATGTTTAAGTTTTTTTTCAAATTTATTGCAGTAAAAGGCACATTATCCTTAATCCCTCTCAAAATACTTTTCCTTGTTTTGAATACATTTATAGAATTCCTCTTTCATGAGTGTCTTTACAAGATATGATAAAAAATTTGGTGAATGGTACTACTGTGTGCTGTCCAGCAGAAATGTAGGCTCATAAATCCATTTTGCTGTGTGTTCTTCCAACTTATTCATCAGATCTGACACCTTCCCCATAGGCAAAATGACAAAGAAAGGCAAACATTTTGAATTCATTCAGGACATTGAGGTAGCCATGAGAACACATCTAAAGACCCTCTAAAGAAGACTTCCACAACTGCTTCAGAAAGTGGCAAGCATAATGGGTTGAGTATATTCAAAGAAATAGAGACTGGAGTGGGGATTTAGCTCAGTGGTGTACAGTGCAAGGCCCTGAGTTCAATCCCTGTCACTCCTACCCAAAAAGGGAGTATTTTGAGAGGATTAGTAGCAATGTTATCTTTCACTGCAATGCAAACTTTTAAAACTTAAACACTCACCATATTTTTGACCATACTTTATATCTTCCTGAAGTTTTCAGCTTTCATTGCTGTTTATGAAAAATAAACTTTTAAGTGTCATTGATTTTTCTATTGTTTTCCTCTATTCAATTTTACTGATTTTTATCTCAATCTATATTTTCTCCCTCCAGCTTGCTTTGTGTTTACTTTATATTTCTTGTTTTCCCCTAAGAATAGAACATAAGATTTTGTTTTCAAGACTTTTTTTGTTTCTAATTGAACCATTCACTCCCATAAATTTCTCTGTGAATACTATGTCAAATACATATCAAATATTTTAATATGCTGTTTTTTTTTTTTTTTGGTTTTGTTTTGTTTTGCGGGGGTACCGGGGATTGTACTCGGTTCCTTGACCTTGCAAAGCAGGCCACCGAACTACTGAGCTAAATCCCCAGCCTTAAGCTGTATTTTTTTATCCAGTTATTTAAAATCCTGTTTTGATAATTTCTCTTGGATACGTGGATCATTTAGAAGTATATTGGTTACTGCCACATGTCTGAAAATTTTCCTTTTATATTTGAGTTCCTATTTTCTAATTTGACCCAATTGTGCAAAAAATACAATATGCATAATTTAAATTATTTTAGTTTGCTGATGTTTGTTTTATGCCCTATCATGTCATCTATCTTGGTGAGTATTCCACAGATGCTTGAAAAAATATTTACTCTGCTAGCATTGGCCAGAGAGTTCTAAATGTCAATCCTGTTCTGGTAATCACTGGTGTGATTTATCTCTTCCATATCATCTCTGATTAATTATTTGATAATTTTATCAATTGGTAAGAGAGGATGTTGAATATGCTAATTATAATTCTAGTTTTTGTCTATATTTTTATTATTTCTTTCAGTTTTTCTGTGTTTTTAGGCTGTATTATATTATTCATACATATTCAGGATTCTATGTCTTTCTGATGGATTGATCTTTTTAAGTACTATAATTACCTTTAAATAAATCTTATTGATAATGTTTCTTATTCGGGGGTACCCAGGAACTGAACTCCAGCCTTTGTACTTGAGAGGTAGGTGGCAGAACCACTGAGACAAATCCCTGGCCCTAAATCTTATTAATTACATGTGCTGTATATACTTATAGAATTTCAGAGAATATGCATTATATGAATTAATGTCCTAACAGGGAAAGCACAAACCCCATTGCAGCAATAAGACTTGTCATTTTAAACTTTGTCAAAATAAATGGAAATACATTTATAGGTAGCATAAGTCACCAAAAAGAGACTGTGAGATTCTTCACAAAGAATTTTACATGTCTTCACTATCTAGGTCTTCCCCAACAAATTATTGTGTGCTATATGGCTTATAAATAACCAGAAATTCATTTCTCACAATGCTGAGGGCTGGGATTCCAAGGTTATTGTACCAACATGGGTAGGTTTGGCCTTCACTAACTCCAAACTTCTCATTATAAACTCACATGTGCTGCCTGACCTTTTTTATAAGGGCATTAATCCTACACATCCAGACTTTCCCCTTATGAAATAATTACCTCTGAAAGTCCCAAACTCCAAAAATATTCACAAATACTAATCATATTGTGTATTAGATTTCAACACTAACAGCATTGATTTTCTAATATTGGAAACAGAAATGACAAATTTTCATATTTTGACAGTATTCAAAATAGGAGTTCAAAGTGCTGTCAACACTTTGTCTTGTTTTTTGGCTATGCATTGGTAGGACTGCATATACATTTTGAAAATTAACCTTTTATAAGGCATTCACTATGGAATACTATTTTCTGTACTGTGGGATTTTTGTTCATCATCACTCCTGTTCAACATAGTTCTGGAAACATTAGCCACAACAATTAGACATGAGAAAGATATTAAAGCAATAAAGATAGGAAAGGAAGACGTTAAACTGTCATTATTTACTGACAGTTAGATACTCTCCATGGAAGACCCAAAAAACTCAGCCAAAAGACTTCTAGACTTCAAGGACATTTTCAGCAGAGTAGTTGGATACAAGGTCAACACTCAAGCATCAATAGCCTTCTTGGTTGTGGTCACACACACCTATAAACCCAGAACTCTTCTCCAGACCAGACTGGGCTACATAGTGAGTTCCAGCTCAGTCTCAACTACACAGTGAGACCCTGTCTCAAAAAAAAAAAAAAAATCAATAGCCTTCTTGTACACAAATAACAGACTCATTGAGAGAGAAATTAGGGAAACAATTCCTTTCACAGTAGCATGCAAAAAAATGAAGTATCTAGGAATCAATCTAACAAAGGAAGCAAAGGACCTCTACACTGAAAACTACAGCACACTGAAAAAAGAGATCAAAGAGGATATAAGAAAATGGAGGGGCCAGGCAGGCATTTAGCTCAGCAGTTTTGATGCCTACCTCACAAGAGCAAGGTCCCAATTTTGATTCCTGGTAAAAAAAAAAAGAAAATTAAAAAAAAAGAAAGATATCCCCTGGTCCTCCTGGGTAGAAAGAATGAACATAGGGAAAATGGCCATACTACCAAAATTGCTATACAGATTCAATGTAATTCTGACAGAAATTCCAACAGTATAATTCACAAAACTAGAGAAAATGATCTAAAAATTCCTTTGGAACCAGAAGAGTACTACAACAGCAAAAGCAATTCTAGGCAAAAGAGACATGGCAGCTGTTATCACAATCCCCAACTTGAAACTATACTACAAAGCCACTGAGATAAAAACAACATGGCACTGGCAAAGAAAAAGACCTGAGGATCACTGCAATAGATTGGAAGATACAAAAACAACTCCAGATGTACTCAGCTACCTCATTTTTTATAAAGGAGCAAACTATCCTCAGTGAAAGAAAGATAACATCTTTAATAAATTGTGTTGGAAAAATTGTATTTCAACCTGCCAAAAATTAAAATTAGAGTTTTATCTTTCACCATTCACAAAACTAAAGTCCAAGTGGATTAAAGACCTAAATATTGAAAAAGAAACACTAAACTTGCTGGAAGATAAGTTAGGGAGGACTCTTGAAGACATTGGCAAGGGAAAAGATTTTATGAACAGATCCTCAGCATGGGAACTAGCACAAAGAATCAATGAGCAGGATCTCATCTTATTAAAAAGCTTCTGTACAGCAAAAAAAAAAGCATTAACAGAGCTAAGAGACAATATAAAATGTGGGAAAAAATTTTACTAGCTGCTCCTCAGACTATTATTAAAGGACTATTATCTAGAATATATAAAGAATTCAAAAAAAGCAGGTCCTCAAAATATAAAGACCTAATTCAAAAATGTGCATCTAAAATGAACAGACATTTCTCAGAAAAAGAAATAAAAGCAGCAGCTGGGGATTTAGCTCAGTGGTTTGGTGGCCTGCCTTGCAAGCGCAAAGACCCGAGTTCAATCCACAGTACCAAAAAAAAAAAAAAAAAAGAAAAGAAATAAAAGCAGCAAATAAATACGTAAAAGTGTTCAACATCCCTGGTCATTAGAGAGATACAGAGGAAAACAACACTGAGATTCCACCTCACCCCACAAGGAATGGTTGCTATTAAGAAATCAACCAATAACAAATGTTGGCAGGGTTGTGGGGAGAAAGGAACACTTCTCCATTGTTGGTGGGAGTGCAGATTGGTGCACCACTGTGAAAATCAATATGGAGGTGCCTCAAAAAACTAGGATTAGAGGTTCCATTTGACCCAGCTATCCCTCCATTGGTAATCTTTCCAAAATAATTGAAAGAATCATACAACAGTGATATATGTGTACCCATGTTAATAGCAACACAGTTTGTAATAGTTAAAACTTGGAAATAGTCAATTGCCCATTAGTTGGAGACTGGTTAAGAAGTTATGATTTTTCTATAAAATGGAGTACTACTCAGCCATAAAGAATGATAAGCTAGAATCATTCACAGGAAAATGAATGCATATTGAGGCCATATCAAGTGACATAAATAAGACACATGTGTAAATACTAAATAGTTTCTCTGGTGTGAAAAACTAAAAGTGTAAATAATATCCAAATTGTATAATTGACAATGTGAAACAGGAAGAAAAAGGCTAAAGTTGTAGGGGAAATGGGAAGGGTAGGGGAAAGGTAATAAGGTAAAAGAAAATAAGATGAGAAAAGGAAAAAATGGAAACAAAGTCTCTGTAAATAAGGAAGGGTAGGGTAAATGAAGGGAGGACAGGGGTTTTGTGAAAAAATGAGAACAGAGACCTGTCAATTAAAGGTCCAATTTTCCAATGATGAATGTATCTGTACTTTACACTTAAAAAATACCAATAAACTCAATGAAAACAAAAGGAATATTTTTCATTCTATTGACTGGTCCTGATGAGGTACATGACCTTTTAGTTTGAGATATTTTTACTAACATAATTTTGCTTTCATTTCTGAGCTTTCCATTCTATTCTATTGGTCTTTGTGGTTGACTTCAAGCCAACTAGTTAGTTGAGAAGGCTTTGTAATATACACATTTGAAATCAGGAAATATGATACCTCTAGCTTTGTTCTTCTTGCTCAAAATTGCTGTGGCTTTCTGTATTTTTTTGTTCTTACAAGATTCTTTCATTGTTCTTATAAAAAATACTGCCACTGAGGTTTTGACAGCAATTAAATTAACTCTTTGGGTATTACTATTATTTTAACAGCATTGAGACTTCTAATCCATGACCAAAACATAATCTTACATTTAGTTTGTATTTATTTCAGTAATTTTATACAATTTTTTGCATAAATCTTTTTACTAACTTATTTATTTCTAGATATTTTCTTCTTTAATATACTGTTATAAATGTGATAATTATAGTGGTAGTATATAGAAACACAACCAATGTTCACATATTGAATTCATATACTTACATTTATTAATGAAGCAGGTATGATTATTTGGAATATGTAGAGTTTTCTACATACCAGATCATGTCATTTGTAAACAAGGACAATCTCCTTTCTTCATTTCTAATTTGGATGCCTTTTTATTTGCTTGTTTGACTAATTGCTCTGGAGGGGATTTTCACTACTAGTTTAAATAAAAGTGCCAAAATGTAAGTATCCTTGTCTTTTTTCTAATCTTTAGAAAAACTTTTCATTTCTTCACAGTTGAGCATGATATTACTATTGGGATTATCCTAGACAGCCTTTACTAGGTTGAGATAAATTCCAAATACAGCTGGTTTGTTGATATCTATTTTTTAATGATATGTATCAATTTTATCAATGTTTCTCTTTTATATATTGGGATGATAGTACTATTTTTTAATTTATTCTGTTATGTGGTCTAACATGCTAATTTTTCTACCATGCTTCCATTTCAGATAGAGAAATGGTAAACCTGTTTTAGTTTTGATGCATGATCCTTCTAATGTGCTATTGATTTCAGTATGCTGGTTTCTGTTCAGCATTTTGCATCTATATTTATCAAAGATATCAGTATACAGTCTTGGTTTTTGTTTATTTGTTTCTGTTAATGGCTTTTTAGTTTGGGTACCCATGGGTTAATGTTAGTCTCATAAAATAAGTTTTAAAATGTTCATTTCTCTTCAATTTTTAAAAACTTTTTCAGAACAACTGGCATTAATTCTTATTTAAATGTTCACTAGAATACACTAGTTTGGCCATCTGGCCTTGGGCTTTTATTTTGAAGGGATAAGAAGTAGTAGCAGTAGTACTGATACAATCACCTTAGCTGTTAGTATTCTGTTTAGATTTTCTAATTCTTCATGATTCAGTCTTGATAGATTGTATATTTCTAGATATTTATTCTTTCCTCTGGATAATCTAGTTTACTATATAACTGTTCATATTAATTATTTTGCAATTTTTTAAATATCTCTGGCTTCAGTTATATCTTATTTCATTTCTGATTTTTTTCTTTTGATTCTATCTTTTTAATCTGGTTAAAGATTTGTCAACCTAATTGTTAAAATCAATTCAGGTTCCTCACAATTTGAATGATTATTTATTTTCCATTTAGTTTGTTTCTGTTCTAATTTATTTTGTTCGTTTTACTACCATTGGGATTTTTTTTTCTTATTTTCTTATTTTTCTAGTTTCTTAAACTATAAAATCAGGCAATTTATTGAGACCATATCATATATTATGTGTATAATTCTGTAGACAGTTTTGTCTTGTTTTGTTTTGTTTTTGAGACAGGATCTCACTATGTAGTTCAGACTGCTCTGGAACTCACTGTGTAGCCCAGGCTGGTCTTGAGCTCACAGCGATCCTCCTGTCTCAGCCTCCCGAGTGCTGGGATTACAGGCATGCACCACCACATCTGGCTTGTAAAGAGTTTTTTTTAAAAAAAAATGCAAAAAATCTGTTTTTAAGTGGACAAGTGATTAGACATTTTCAAAAAAAAAGATATGCAAATAACTAATGGTTATATGAAATAATGTTTAATGTCATTAATTATCATGGAAATACAAATAAAAAGTGATGAGATACCACTTCATGAATATCAGGATGGTTGTGATCAGAAAATAAATAAGAAAGTATTAATGAAGGTAAATGCCACTAATGGGAATGTAAAGTGGTGCAAACACTATGAGTTAAACACTATGAGTGCAAACACCAGTATGAGTGCTCTTTACAAAAATAAAAATGATGGCCTGGAGTTTGGCTCAGTGATTCTGCCACCTGCCCTGAAAGTGCAAGGGCCCAAGTTCGATCCCGAATACCAGGAAAAAAGTAAAAAAAAAACAAACAAACAAACAACAACAACAAAAAAATCATGAGACCTGAAATTTTGATTCTGAGAATTTACCTAAAAGGATTGACATTACTATTTTCAAGAGACAGTATCACTCTCTGTGACACTTGTCACAATAGCCAAGATATTGAAAACACAGCACAGTGGCTCAAGCCTCCATTCAGAAGCCTGCCAGGACAGCACAGAAGCCTGCTGGGTCACTGCAGTGTGACTCATGGATACAGACCTCACATGACAGACTGCAGAAAAGCCATGTTTCTGAGCTCAGGAAGATGACACAGTGGTGAGCAGCAGAGAGGGGCCCTCTCCAAGTCTTGTTGAGAGATTTGAAGCCCACTGGGAAACGAAGAGAGTCACTGCAAATAAAGACAGAACAGACTGCAGTGGTTGGTGCCTTGGTGGGATCAGCACCTCCTACTGGAACCTGAACTCACTGCAGGGAATGGGCACTTTAAAGCTGCAGTAGAATCCCGCAGAGTTCAAACCTGCAGGAAGTCAGGGAGCACAACTTCAGCCTCACAGCCAGAAACCAGCCCAAATTTCAGTGCTGTGGCTGCCTGGCTGAGATTAGTTGACTTGGATTTGTACACTGCCCACGTTCTTTACCAGGAATAGCAGAGACACACCTTGTAGGGGTCATTTTTTTCTTATTTTCTTCTTCTCATTCTCCTTTCTTTTCCTTGTTTTTGTCCTATTTTGTCTTTTTTCTGGATTGTTTTCATTTTTATAGAAGTGTGAATGCAGTTTCTAGTTTTCCTGTAGCTGTTAATTTGCTCTGTTCTTGTTTCTACTTGTTTCTTCTATCTTTTCCTCCTGTCTTCAACAGTTTCCCAAAGATTACATGATCTTCCTGTGTCCACAAGCCTTACTTTTTCCTCTCCTACTATTTTGATATCTTCTCTATCATCTTCTAAGTTTTCCCCTCCAAAGGGTAAATTTGCTCATTTACTGCAAACATATTTCTGGTTTGTTCTATATTTTGATATATAACTACAAGACCATTTCACATGGTTAAAGGTGGCAAATTAATAGTTACCACAGTTTGTCATTGTCTATGTTGTGTTTGATGCTATTGTTGATGTTGATTGTATTACTTTGCCTAAGTGATAAGATTGTTCTAGTCTGTTGTTCTTTCTGGTATACCAAGACAGAGATTGCCTAAGGGACATTACAGACTCAAAATCCAAAAGCCAGCTATACCTGGAAGACAATATGAGAAGTAGCTATTCCTTAAGGATTCTAAATACTGGCAATAAAGATACTTGCAACAAGCAATATACAAGCTTCAACCCAGGAATTAAACCAAAAACATCAACAAAAAACAATAGAAATGAGAAGACACCTAAACAAGATGAAAACCCAAACTTCCAGCTCACCAAAGGCAAATACAGGGGACAAAAAGACAGGACAATCCAAAACAACCACCAGAACTCACTGAATTGATAAAAGGGAAGTAACATAACAGATGAAAGAGGGTCTGAAAAAACTAAATCAGAAATGATTTTTCAGATAACAGCAGAGATGAAAGACATGGTTAGTAACTCTAAAGCAGATAGAGATAAAAGATATATTATGGAGTTGAGAAAAAATATGGAAACCACAAATACCCAGCACAGGAAAGAAATGGAAAGCAAGAAACACATTCATGCAGATATCCAAGACATTTAAAAGTCCATGGAAATCAACATGGAGATACCTCAAAGAACTAGTATCAGAGGTTTCATTTGACCCAGCCATACCTCTGCTGGATATCTTTCCAAAAGAATTAAAAGAACCATACCACAGTGATATACGTGCACCTATGTTTATAGTGGCACAGTTTGTAATAGCTAAAACTTGGAAACAGCCCATTTTCCCATCAGTTGGGGACTGGATAAAGAAGATGTGGTTTTTCTATAAAATGGAATACTATTCAGCCATAAAGAATGAGAAATTAGAGTCATTCATAGGCAAATGGATTCATATTGAGGATATATTCCTAAGTGAAATAAATAAGTCACACATATGCAAATACCCAATAGTTTCCCTGGTGTGAAAAACTATAATTGTACATAAGATCCTAATGGTATAATTGACAATGTGAAATAGGAAGAAATGGGCTAAAGGTGTAGGGGAAGTGGGAAGGGTAGGGGAAAAGAAATAAGGGAAAAGAAAAAAAATTTGAGAAAATGAAAAAACGGAAATAAAGTGTTTGTAAATGAGGAGGGGAGGAGGGGGTGAAGGGAGGGCAGGGACAAGGGGAAAAAAGGAGAACCAAGACCTGTCATGTAAGAGTACAAGATCCCAATACTAATGTAACTCTACTGTATACCTAAAATGTACCAATAAACTCAATGAGAAAAAAAATTTAAAAGTTCATGGAAAGTTTCCTAGCAGAATTAGTAAATGTGGGAGCAGAATTTCAAATATAGAAGACAGGAATGTCATTAGTGGACACAAAAAGATTTCTTAAAAATAGCAAGGAACCATGAGAAATCAATCCAAGATCTACTGGATGATGCAGAAAGGAATAATTTAAGATTCATTGGAGTCACTGAAGGAATAGGAGATAGCACAAAACACAAAAAAACAATTCACAGAAGTAGTTGCAGAAAACTTTCAAAACAGAAAGAAAATTAACATAAAGATAAGTGAAGTATGTAGAACTCCAACTAGCTGTGATAAAGAAAATCTACACCTAGGCATATAATAGTCAAGATTCCAGAAATCCAACCACAGAACAATATACTAAAAGCAGTTACACAAAAGAAACACATCACATACAAAGGTAAAATCATCAGAATCATAGCTGACTTCTCAACACAAACCTTCAAGTCAAGGAGAGCTTGGAGTGAATAAAGTATTTAAAGCCCTAAAGGAAAATAATCTCAACCCAGATTGATGTATACTGTAAAATAGTCTTTCAAAATCAGTGGAGAAATTAGATACTTTCATTAAAAAAAAAGCACTTGAGGAAATTCATGAAAACCAAATAAGCACACCAAAAAATTCTAAAAAATATCCTAGGAAAAGACAATGAGGGTCACAACTCCATGAAACCCAGCAGAACATATCCATCAGATAAGGCAAGAAATAAAATGGAAAAAGCGAAAAAAACGTGTCAAAAGCACAAATGTCCAATTTTAGATGGATGGGTAAAGAAAAGATAATGCATGTGTACAATGTTGTATAATTCAGTCTTAAAATCAAGGAAATTCTATAACATGAGGCAACACGAATGACCATTTGGGACATTTTTGCTAAGTGAAATCAGCCAAGCACAGATGGTTAAATACTACAGGATTCCACTTTTATATGCTACTTAAAATATTTGTCTTCATAAAAGCAAGGAGCAGGGTGTTGGGGACTGGAGCAGGGGTAGATGGAAAATAAAAAGTATCAATTACGCAAGATGACTATGTTCTAAATATCTGTTATACGAAACAATGCAGACACACCTGCCAGTACTGTATACAATAGCTATTCAATCATTAAAAGGGTACAGTTCATGCTAAATAATTTTACCACTATAAATTTTAAAAATACAAATAAATGATTTGTGTTCATTTTCTTTGTGAAGAACTGCCACATTTATGTACTTTAGATAAACAAGAGGGTTTTTTGGAGTGGATGTTTTTGTTTGTACTTATTGTTAATTCTTAGATAAAGCATTGTATTTTTCCCCTAAAAGGACCACTGTTTTAGTTTATCAGAATGACAGTTTGTTTTATTATTGAAACAACTTACTGTCTGCTGTTAGAATATGACTATAATTACTAATGTTACCTATATGGGATAGCTTTTCTGTTTTCATGATTTTAGTCTTTATAATTCAACATTACATCATTCTGAGGCATTCTGAATGAAATCTATTATTATGATTATATACAATATTGAACCATTGAATACATTCCCTGCTGTGGAATTAGATGTGTAACCATTGTCTCATAATGAATATGCTGCCTAACAATGGACTCCTTTATAAACACAACAATAACATTTTGAATTTCATCATTATGAAAGATTAGAAATGTACAATTTAATTCCCAGGGTTTAACGTTAATGCAATACTAGCTGAAATATTTACATTTTCTGTGCCAGTTTAATTAAGCATATTCATTGTCTTGAATCAAAACATAATTTGCACTGGGTTTAAATATTTCAACATTATGTTTGTACAGAGTTTAAACACTATCATAGAAGGTCCTTAGAGTTAATTTTAAACTCCAGTAAATGAGTAATTTTGAGCTGACCCAAGCTTCTTGGTGCATTGCAACACAGATTTACATTTCCTGACAAACTGAATTCCAGCCAGGTGTCACTCTTTAGAATCCCTAAGGTTTATCTCTGCCCTTTCTGCTCCAACATATGCTTTCGACATACCTGGGAAATCATGTGAGAGAAACCTGTGGAGTGGTAATACCCACTACAGCAGGGGTCACCTGTAAAGAACCATTAATGAGGCCTCCCATAAACAAACTGTGCTGAACGATGACAGTGGCAGAGAAAACACAAAGAGATATGATCTGCTAAGACATATTGCATATAGTACAAACTCTCTTAGAACAAACACATCAGTTTCCAAAAAGCAAACACAATGTTTTTGTTGTTGTGGTGGTGGTTATTGTCCATATCTTCCATCCATGAGAAAATTATTTTGCTTTATCTTTTACAATTTTTTTCCTCCCAGTTTGAGAAATAGCCAGTATTTATTTTAATTGAATTTCTACAATGGATATGTCATCTCCTTTCTATTTTCCTAAGAAATGTCTGTCACTTTGAACATATATGGATGTAAAATGGATAATTTTAGAAGATTCAATTAATATGTAATAAGTCTCAATGTAGTATTCCTAGTAGATTCCACCTTTAAGGTTGATCTGCAGTCTGAATAACACAAGAGAGTAAAGAAAGTGAGTTCAAATATAATAAGATGGAAATTGTGAAATAAAACTGAAGTTTAACATTCAAACCATAAATTTTTCTTTAAGGAGAGTATGCTACCAATGCAATATTACTTACCGAAAGAAATATCAAATAATTTTATTCAATTATTCAATTTTTCTAGAAATAGAATATCCTAGAAAACAAACAGAAACATATGGGCTATGACTTGATAACCTCAGCAATCAACTACTTGGTTATGAGTAAACATTATTTGTTTGATATTCAGTAATTATTATTGATATAAAGGTATATATCCAGTGAATTTGATTTTTTTGTTAATTGATGTTAATTGTAAATACTTTCTAAATAATGTATTCATTACTATAAAATCATAGACATGTTAGAATTAAGTGAAGCTGAAATCAACAAGTAAGGAAAGTTTGATAAATATTAAGTTTGAAATATTGAGATATGCTTCATATACTTATCTATTGTATAATTTTCTAAAGATTTTTGGGTAAAAATAACACACACATCTTTTTGTGAAACTCAGAATACAATACGAATAGGTAATTTTAATTTAATATTTATTTTAAAATATTAGGAAAATTTTTCCATTTTCTTTTTATAAACTATGTCTAACAATATTGATAAAATGATTTATGCCAGCTATTTACATTCACCAATTATAAATATATAAAATAAATTTTAAAAAATTTATTAGTATGTGAGTCAATACAAAATGGAGCATTGATTTGTGAATCGGTAACACCCAAGAACTCCACAATCCTCCTGCTCTACATGGCAAGTATCCTGGGCTCCTCTAGCTTGCTTTTCTGTCTGGTCTTTAATTCAAGGACTCTGAGAAATCTTGTTTACAGGCATCTCTCCTTTCTCCCCTTTCTAATTCTAAAGCAATAATGTACATGAGTTCCAGCAATTGCATCAGTGTGACAATTTGCATGTGGGTGTATATTGTGCATATGTGATTTATCATTCTAACTGGCTCATTGATGACTTAAACATAGAAGCAATGCTTTAGAAATTCCATCTTGGGGAAAATGCTAAGTTAGGTCATTCAATAGATTTTAGAATAACTATAGCCACTTTTTAGTTTCTCTGTTTACTACTTAGAATAGAATACCTGAATAGCAAGACAATTAAAGATATAATCTAAAGCATGAAAGACTGTTTTCTCTGCAAAACCAATTCTTCCTATGCTTAATTCAAAACTAAGCCCAAGTGTCATGTGAATTTTTCTTTTGCAATTAATTATCTCTATCTGCATAACAGGTGTGCTACAGAATGAAAAGAAAGGAAATGTCTCCACTGTTTTGATCTGATTACTTACATGAAGGACTGAGTCTTACCATAAACACAGTGACAGGAAAAATTAAGATGTTTTGCAGTTGGCCTTTCAGGATACATAGCGTTATTTGGAAAAGGTTAAAGGAGACATTTATTTTAAACCCAGGCTTGAGAAAAATGGTGCATCAGAAGTTTTTTTTTTCCCCTCTGATTATGATAAGTAGATTGGGCAATTTCAAGATACCAGTACATCTTTGTCAGGACCATGCTGTTTTATCACAGCAGCTTTGTAGTATAGTTTTAAATTGGGAATTGTTATACCTGCTGCCATGTCTCTGTTGCCTAGAATTGCTTTTGCTATTCTAGCTCTCTTCTGTTCCAAATGAATTTTTGGATTATTTTCTCTAGTTCTGTGAAATATACTGTTAGAATTTCAATCAGAATTACATGGAATCTGTATAGCAGTTTTAGTAGTATGGCCATTTTCCCTATGTTGATTCTTCCTACCCAGGAGCAAGGGAAATCTTTCCATTTTCTTATATCCTCTTCGATCTCTTTTTTTCAGAGTGCTGTAGTTTTCAGTGTAGAGGTCTTTTGCTTCTTTTGTTAGATTGATTCCTAGATACTTCACTTTTTTTGGATGCTACTGTGAAAGGAATTATTTCCCTAATTTCTTTCTCAGTGAGTCTGTTATGTGTGTACAAGAAGGCTATTGATTTTTGAGTGTTGACCTTGTATCTAGCTACTCTGCTGAAAGTGTCAAAGAAGTCTAAAAGTCTTTTGGCAGAGTTTTTTGGGTCTTCAATGTAGAGTATCATATCATCAGCAAATAATGACAGTTTAACTTCTTCCTTTCCTATCTCTATTGCTTTAATATCTTTCTCATGTCTAATTGCTGTGGCAAATGTTTGCAGAATTCTGCTGCATTCTTTCCAAAAGAATTAAAAGGATCATATCACAGTGATATATGTACATGCATGTTTATAGCGGCACAGTTCATAATAACTAAAACTTGGAAACAGACCATTTGCCGATCAGTTGGAGACTAGATAAAGGAGATGTGTTTTTTCTATAAAATGGAATATTACTCAGCCATAAAGAATGACAAACTAGAGTCTTTCATAGGAAAATGGGTGCATATTGAGGCCATACTCTCTGGTGAAATAGGTAAGACACATGTGTATATACTGAATAGTTTATTTGGTGTAAAAAGCTAAAAATGTAAATAAGATCCAAACTGTATAACGGATAATGTGAAATAGGAAGAAAGGGGCTAAAGGTATAGGGGAAGTGAGAAGGGTAGGGGAAAGGTAATAAGGGAAAAGAAAATATTTGAGAAAAGGAAAAAATGGAAACAGTCTTTGTAAATAGTGGAGGGTGCTCTTTGGTGGAGTGTTGGATCGCAATGGTAGGGTGTGTGTGTGTGTGTGTGTGTGTGTGTGTGTGTGTGTGTGTGTGTGTGTGTGTGTGTGTGTGTGTGTGTGTGTGTGTGTGTGTGTGTGTGTGTGTGTGTGTGTGTGTGATGGAGCAGGATGCTGGTATCAGGAGCCAGGAAGCAAAAGAGAGAGGAAAAGGGTCAACTTCCTGCAGTCCCTTTAATGTAGGCCCTCAATGACAGAAATGCCTCTGGGCATCAGCTCCTCAGGTTTTACCACCTCCACCAGCAGCGCATGGGGACCAAATGTTGTGGGCTACAGTCAACATCCAACTACTCAGTTCCCTTTTATCTTTTCTTCCTCACCACACTAAGCAATAATAGCTTTGGGGTGCCAGGTTCAATGCTGTGAAAGGACTCAGCCCCTGTCTTCAGTGACTTTGTGTCAGGAGAGGAAAACAATCCTGAACATTGTGTGGCATTTTGTGTTGGTGGTCTTGTATGTTTTGCTTTTCTAAGTATCCTAAGTGTCTTTTTGGACTCAAGACAGGCATCATGAGTAAACTTCTAAAAAACACCAAAGTTAGGAAATAAATATTTAAAAGTAAAAATTGGGTGGATTCAGTTTTTGTGATATTTTATGAACCACTAGAGGCCATAGTTACCATTATCATACCATTAAACTTATTTTTAATTATCAAAATACTTTAAGTAAAATTAGTGAACATAGGGTTACCAAACAAATTTGATTTCTCTGGTCCTCATTCATCATTTTTGTTTCTTCAGTTTACACCCAGTTCTTTTGAGCCCTTAAATAAAATTCACATCAACTTCGGTTTCTCAAATAGTGCTGTACATAAATGGTAGTGAATGATATTTGCAGTTACATGAAATTCATGGAGAATGCCATGCATGTGGAATAGAAATACCGTATTGTGTTACTAGCAGACAAGTGGAATGATTAAATCATGTCGTGTACATAGTAAACGGTGTCAAAACATCATTTAGAACATTGACTACATTTTATTTCTCTTCATTCTATATTAGTCAGATTATCCAATGCTTAGAATTTACCATAAACATGTATATGATGAGATCAGCATCAAAATTATCTGAATCATAACCAAGAAGTACTAATTTTGAAAACAATCATTTCCACTAACTTTCAGGGAAAATTGAAAGACAGAAAAAATAAAAATTCAGGTTATCAAATTTCTTCTGGCCTTCATGTGATGTTATTTTAAAGTTCTAAATTTAAAAGTGTGTGTGTAAGTTCTTATGAGAAGCCGTCCAAGAGTTTGAATCAATGTCAATGAAAGTCAACACTGGAATAATAAATTGATTGCTTCAATAAATTTGATGCTCAGTGTATCAGAATATGAATATGTGCAAAATAAGGAAGAGTTATGAAAATGCCAAAGAAAAAGCTAACGAGGAAGGAGAGAAATAAGAGAGACAATGACAAAGAAAAGTAGAAAAATATGTGTATATAATAACATAAAAAGAGGAATGATGAGATTCTTATCAATGTTTAAAGTACTGTGCAGAGCATGAAACATATGTGGGAAAAAATGTGGGAGTTTGCTTTGTTAAAGGCAAATTAAAATTTAAGCAAATGTTCAAAAAAAGTCTTTCTGATGAGCCAATCTATTTGATTAAGGATTCAGGGGTAGAAACATTAAAGCTCAGTTGTTCAAAGGCTCAATGATCTCAGAGTGGCTTTGCTCTGAAAGCAAGCTGGAATTATTTGATTCACCCTTTCCTTCTCCAATTTCTACAATTTGCGTTTCAAGTGAAAGCCAGAAGATTCCCGTATAAAGCTTTGTGGATGGAGGGAGGTGAGGGGCAAGATGTGCAATGCAAACTCTACTATCTTACATTTTTTAAAATGTCTGATTCCTGCTTTCCTCTCAATGTTTATTATTTCTGTTACCCTACCAATATTAAAGTTTCTATCTGTTAAGAAGAGAAGCAGTTGTTTTAGACAGAACAATTTGCCAAAGGATAAGAATCATATCAAAGGACTGCATAATTACACAGCCAGGTTAGGGATTATGCGGTGTAAATTCAGTTGTGCTTTGTTGCTCGTTGATAATAGCTGGAGTGTCTTAACCCCTGCACACACTACTAACCATCTCTAACAAAAAGAAACAGCCACAGAGGAAGTAATGGCTAATTTCTCAGTAGCTCTGTGAGATGCTTAGGTGCTAATGTTTCTAAATGGAAAGGCTTTAAGAGCCACAGCTATTCTAAGAATATTAATGCTTAAAAAAGTGTATTATTAGGGCTTCTATGATTCACTTTTAATACAGCTACTCATTAACCAAGACTTACATTGGTGTTTTCCATTTTAAAAGTTGCCTATATTTTGTTACTTAATGCTAAAAGCTTTTTTCTGGGAATCCCCCAAAACATATTCTTTGTGCTACTTTTAAGAATGCTGGTACCCTTGTCAAATATGAGAATATTTTCCTCTTAAGCATAAAAATGAATTCCATTATCAACAAACAAGACCACCTGAAATATTACAGTGTACTTGTTTTGGTTTCTAATAAATACACAAGTCGAAACTAAAATTTTCTGACACATTGTTTTAAATTAAGTCACAAGAATTTTGTGAACTTCACTTCTGAAAATAAGGATTCTTAAGTATTTACTGAACAGTATCACTCAACGTTAATTGTAACAGTTTGAGAGTGTGAATCATCGGCCAGTAGGTGGCACCATAGCTCTTTGTTTATTTGGAAAGAATGTCAATTTATAAATAGTTCAAAGAACTCTCCTTACCAGTGGATAAAAAAGAAAAGAAAGTTTTTTTCTGTAGGTTTTATATTTCTGTTTTTTAACACTGTATTCAGATACAGCTGTATATTTGAGTATTCACTTCACACATTATTAGCAACCTGCCCAGCCCTTTAGTGACAATGTCCACTATTTACAATATCCTTTTGATTCTTAAATGCTAACACTTTGAAACATAAAGAAAAACTCACCAATCCTCCCCTTCAGTTCAAAGTCATCTGTCTTCAAAACATACAGAACCATGAAAAGGAAAAGCCATGTGTCTGAGGTTACCTACATGGAATTTCAGAAATCAACTCATCTTTCACATAAATTAATATGGAACAAATTTCTTTTTCTGCCACTATTGAAATGGAAACCAGAGACTGTACACAACTGTGCCTGTTTTACTTTGTTTATATTTTAATGAAAAAACTTTATCTTCCACCTCTTTATTTTTTCTTGTTAGACCATAGATTCGTGGCATTCACTTTTCCTGACCAATAACTTTTTAATCCAGTGACATGAGCTCAGGTAACAAGGCCATTCCAGCTGATCTGGCCATTTTAAAAAAGTGATCTTAAAGAAAATAAAATGATCTTAGTAGCAACATCTTAGTAATTCATTGTGTAGAGCCTGTTAGTATTTTTCTTACTGTGCCTAGGGATGCATTTCTTTAAGCATAGAAGAAAGCAGTCAGAGACTGCAGAAGACTCCCCACCCCAACTGCCTGGACCTCTCAGGCTCCCTGACCTGGGGCTCCTTTCTCTCTCTGCCCAGCATCAGTGCTGTTCCAGAGGCTGCAGAGCACCTCCCGGGCCAGGCTCAAGCTTCTGGACTCATCCACACTCTGAACTCAAATACGTCAGGGATCTTTTGCTCCGCTTCTGTAGGTCGTGACACAAACATCACCACTACTGCCAAAGTGCATGAGACTCCTGGTCATCTTTAACAGAATTATAGCAAATGGCCCTTCTTGTCATTTTTTCTGATTTCTTTTTTCTAGTGGTATTCATCCGCACCAACACACAGTATTTTTAAGCAATGGGTTTGCTTGTTTATTGTTTCATTTTGTATGTGTCTTGTCATTCATCTCAGTAGAATAGAAGCTTCACACAGTCTAAGATCTTAGCTTCCTTGTATGTCTCCACTTCTTAGAAGAGTCCCAGAAAACTAATAATAACTCAATAAATTGAATGTTAATTATTTTCTTTTGAATAAGTAACCATTTGTGAACTAAAAGAGCTGTTTTTAAGTTAGATTAGCACAAAGTTTAATTTCTGAATTACTTGTAGTTCACATAAGGTTTTGCAAATGTTTCCTTTGGGACCTTCCTATATCTTTTTAATAACTAATGATCACTGTAAGTAAAAATGAATGAAAACATCAATGTCACATTACTCTTTAGCTACCTGGTCTGTTTCTTCTTCTTATTTTTTCTTTTTTTCTTGTCCTTCTTAAATAATTATTTTATAAAGTACACTTAGTAAAACCAGTGAATATTGATCTTCGAATTCCAATACATAATAACAAATTTAGATATAGAAAAAATAATCTATAAGGTTTATCTCTAAGGCTGAGGAATAGTCTCAGTCTTGACAAGTTTACTAATATGAGATGATGAACTCCTGGTTTTCTGTGTGCCACTCTTAGAGTGGATTGTGAAGCATGAAGGCTGATACCTATGGCCAATCACATGTCACTGGTACCTGAGGTTCTGTGACTATCACCCATTTCACCTCAGCTACAGATGAGTAAAGAGTGATGTCAGAACAGATGCTAAAGGATCCTGCTTAGAGAATAGTTATCCAGGATCCCAACACTAGTTGATAAGGAGAATTTTATTATATCAAACACCATTATAAATACAGAGACAACAGGCCTGTGACTTTGGAGTTATTCAAGATGTAACAAGTATAAATTGTTATACTCTATCAGAAGGAAAATACATTATGCAAACTAAATCACTTCATTTGAAGGTCAAACTATGCTCATTTATTGTTTGAGGATTTTTTATTGGGAAGAAACGAAGTTATACATTTATAAAGACTACCTATGAACAAATTACTTGCACTCAAAATAAATTATGATTCTGTCACCAGTAATCAAAGAAATTCTCATTATCAAAAAGGTAAAATTAGAAAAAAAGGAAAACATTGTATGTTTTTCTTTTAATTGTAAAAATTTGATAATGCTCAGTGTGAAATATTTTTCTTAAAATATGAGGAAGTTAAAAATGTATCATAAGGTAACCAATGTCCTATGCGCATGCAAGCTTGGCCAAAATCTCCAGAAAATAGAACACAGCAATAGGAAATGAGAACCTATCAAAATCCATAAAATCACTCTCTCTGGCTTTGAAATAGATCTTTATACTTTACACAAGAGTGGAATTAACCCCTGGATAGTGTCCAGGATAATCGAAGGAATACATTAAAAAAAAAACTATAAATGTTAATTTTATAAAAAATTCCTTTTGCATAAAAAATTGGAAAAGCAAGAATGGATTCACAGAAACTGTTTGCATTACAGAAGCATATGATTTTTGTAGTGGTGTTTAGTATGTGAATATGACTTTAAATGTTTCAGAAGAAAGGTCTGGGTAAATTAGCCATATGATGAAGAAAACAAGCCAATAAGCCACCTGTAGTTTTGTTTGCACAACAATAGGAAACACACATAGCTGATTCTTCTGATTTTAGACAGTACAATCTGTAACAGCACTGAACGCAAAGTGTATAACCATAGACAGGCTCGTCCAGGTCCAGCTATGCAAATGGCTTCCTGGGCATGAGGCTTAAATGGCAGGAAGACTATGGGCAGGTGAGAAAATTCAGAGAATACAACAATACCTCTTAAATGATTAAACTATGGCTTTTAACATATGTACCATGAATTTTCCTTATGAAAGAAAAGCAATATTTTTCTGAGATTTGGAAATTCGACATAAAGTTAATTATGACTACTGCATATGAGCATAATTATTAGATATATTCCTGTACAAATATAGATACTTTGTTTTAAAAATGTATATTTTTGTATCATGTAATTCAGTGCAAAGAACATGGAATCAATCACACACACAAAAAAATTGTGATTTTTTTTTAAATAAAGCTACTCAAGGATTTAAAATGTTAATATGCCAAAAAAATTGTCAAAATGTTGCATGTTTAAAAACTGCTTCAAATACAGTATGTGGGTCATCTTTTCTCAGTCCAGCAGGGGATTTCTTTTTTTTTTCTCCTCTGTATTTCGAAGTGATATATTTACTTACCTATTTCTTGTCTTTATTTAGTAGCAAGGGTGATTGATTTATGCTTGGTCACATCGCATAACTCGCAGTGTGCGTCAAACCATGGTAAAGTGAAATGGAAGGAATCTTGTCATCATTGCTTGACCTTTATTTTAATGTCACTCTTATCAGACTGCCACTTAACTTTGCGACTACACTAAAACATGTAGTGCCTGCCCTCAACTCATAGTTGAGGGAAAAATAATACTCTGTTAGTGGACTTAATGTCTATCTTCAAGTTACAGTTATTCTTAACACTCTTGTGACTATTTGTGAAGCTATAAAAGAAGTACTCTTCTCGGTGAGTATCTGCAATAATGATTTTCACATTTTTAGAGAAGAAATGGAATAATATAGTTTTACTTACTGTGGGTTAAAGTAGTAAGTTATATCTAAAAAATAGCCAATGTGTTATGAAAATAATTCTATGCTCAAGAGCACAAAGATTTTACTTTTCATATATAAAAATTTAGTTCAATGAAGAATATTAAATTAGATCACTTCATTCATTTTCAAATAGTAAAATGTATTTTTTCATCTTTAATTGAGTTTATTGGTACATTTTAGGGATACAATGCAGTTACATTCATTGTTGGGATATTGTACCTCTACCTGACAGGTCTTGATTCTCATTTTTTCCCCTTACCCCTGCCCTCCCTTCACCCCTCCTCCCCTCCCCATCTACAAACACTTTATTTTCATCTTTTCATTATCTCACATTTTTTTCTTTTCCCTTATTACCCTTCCCCTATCCATCCCACCTTCCCTACACCTTTAGCTCCTTTCTTCTCATTTCTAAATGACAGTAATCTTATTAGGATCTTATGTTTTATTGCAGATTATTCACACCAGGGAAACTATTTGGTATTTACACATGTGTGACTTATTTATTTCACTTAGGAGTATATCTTCAATATGTATCCATTTTCCTATGAATGAATCTATTTTCTCATTCTTTAAGTCAAATGTATTAATTAGGCCGGCCATGGGGGCTCATGCCTATAATCCTAGCACTCAGGAGGCAAAAGCAGGAGGATCACTGTGAGTTTGAGACCAGTCTGGGCTACATAGTGAATTCCAGGTCAGTCTCAACTACAGAGTGAGACCCTGTCTCAAAAAACCAAAAAAAAAAAAAATGTATTAATTAATTGCAACGTATTGGGGAAGAAATCATCACCGGGTTAGCAATGTTAAATATGAGAATATTTAATAAATATAAATATATGTATGTGCAATTATTAATAATATTTAGTAACAAAGCCCTTTTGCATGCTAATTTTAAAAATTATATTTATGCTAATTCATATGTTCACTGTCTAGGGGCATTAATGCAATTTGCATAAAAATTATTAAATAATACCCCCAAAACCAATAAAATAATTATTTTTTAAATTTACTGTGACAAATTGATATATACCAGTTTCTTTTAGAATGCTAAAAAAGGCATTTTATTTAACAGTGAAGAATTCACATGTTCTTTTGTTTCCACTATATGATAACTATAACTAAGTAGCTTTCTTACTTGTTTAAATAACTGTTAAATTGTGGAAAATACATAAAGCAAATGTTCCTGAGCTTCAGACTCCAGGTAGAGCATAGCTGTGATATTGAGAAGAGGAAAACCATTGGCATGGGTGGAATATTGACTCAGACTTCATGCCTCAAGAAACTGTCACAGTGCATTAAGCTGGAGTTAGGTAGGAGTACTGCAGTCTGACTAAGTTGAAGAATACTGGAATTCGAGGCAACTGAATTGGTTGAAATAAGCAGGGTAGATGACTGGAAAGAAGTAATATTGAGAAGGAAGTCTCAGAAATCTGAAGAGGCCTCCTTATGTTTCTATGACTGAGGATGAGCCGGGAACATGGAGGCTCTGTGAAAGCCCATAGAAAGTTTCTCTTGAAGAGCTGAGAAAGGAAACAAATGTTGTTGATTTTGCAGTACTGAAAGATTTTGGAGTTATAGCCCACCTGCTGCTAGAGCCGTTTCTGAAGTCCTGGTACAGTCATATGAGATTGTAGATACAGTAACTCTTGAGGGGGTCCAAAAAATCTATATCTTTAAATAAAAGCTATAACCTATGATTAGGGAGAAAAACTAAAATAAACATGTTCTCCTAAGAAATAAAACTAAGTCTGAGAGTTATATCAGTAGTTTTGTTGCTTTCTAGACAAACAAACCTAAATATTATTAAAGGTGTGGTAGTCCCAATGCAATGCATCATTCACAGCCCTCATTGTTTAAGAAAAAAATAGATATAAAAGTAGCAGAAATTGTAATCCATCATGAAAACTAACAAACATACAAAAAGGCAAGTAAAATATAACAAATAAACAGGAAAAAATGACTAAGACTAGCATTAGCAAAGGACAATGAAAATAGCTATGGTAATTTCACTGCATCTGTTTAAAAAGGTATAGGAAAGTGGGACATGATGAGTAGAAGAATGAAAAAAACAAAAACCTATCAAATCAACAGAGGTGGGGATTTAGCTCAGTGGTGCCATCACCTGCCTCGCAAGCGCAAGGTCCTGAGTTCAATCCCCAGTATCAAAACAAAACAAAACACTATCAAATCAAACTTGTAGAGTTTTTTTTTTTACATGCAAAATGAAATAAAAACTAAACCAGATTTGAAGAAGAGCAAATTGGCCACCCCATAATATATGATCAGTGACAACACAAATAAAAGTATTAACAAACTGAACATAAAATTATGTTTCATTTGGGACACTATCAAGAAATATAACATTTGTCTAAGAGCCCAGAAGACAGGGCTCTTTTAAATAATTTTATATTGCTTATTTGATAACAGCTACATACAGATTGAAAATATTAAACTTCAAGCAGTAAAAAATATGACGATAGCTTCACCCAAATCTGTCACAATCAAATTGCTGAAAACTTAGGATAAATATAAAATTTCAAGCAGAAATAAGAATCATGACTTACAGAGGAGTAAATATAAGAATTACAACAGGTTTTATATCATAAGTCTCACAGGGCAAAAGACAGTGGACTTTTTTCTTTTTGAGTCCCATGATAGTGAGGATTAAACTCAGGAACATTAAGCTTCATCCTTAGCCTTTGTCATTTATTTCTTTTTAGAAAATTACTTCTGAAGCTGTCCAGGCTGACCTCGTCCTTGCTTACCTTCCATTTCAGTCTTTTCCTAAGTACCTGGGATTACACATCTGTGCCACCACACTTAGAATGGAAAGTTATTTTTAAAATAATAAAAGAAAAACTCAACCTACATTTCTACACAGCCAAAACACTTTTCAATAATAAATACCCTGCTCGTCTCCTTCCCAGTGATACTGGTGAATATTATGTTTTAAAAGTAACCCTGTAAAACCTGCAACAATAGTCCTAATAACAAATAACAGGCAAAGAAACATCTATTCAAGACATCTATGAATTTCAGTGGGGAAATTAAGAGTCTGAGACAATTGACCAATATTACTCTTCTCCCAATATCAACAAAGCAGAGACTCCAGTCCAGACATGAAAATACAGTGCTCCACCCTTTTCTCAGTTTCCAGCTAGAGCTTTCTTCCCAGGAAGAAAAGAACCTCAGATTTTCTCATCTTGCTCCCAGCTACCTATCCCTGAGGCTAAATCATGGACAAATTCAGGCTAGAGTAGGCACACTTTTCTTCTACACAATCTCACTCATGGAACACAAGCTGTGCTTTAAAACTATATTTTTGCAAAGAGTTTCCATAGCTTTTCATCTAGCTAGAGGTGGTGGATCCACATCAGAAAAAGCAGTAGAAGAAGACTACAGGCTTTGGCCGACCTCTTCACTAAATCTTAGCTCCTAAAACAGGGATAGATTTAGAAAGAAACTTGCCTTTAACCATTCCCCAACTACAATGAATAAACAGCATTGGTAAAGGTATTTATATAATTATAAAAGACAATATAATAGCATATTTTTTCTTATTTTTACACGATTTAAAAACCAATTATAAATTCAAAATAGAGTCATGCACAAGGAATATTTCAAGGAATAAAATGTGATATTTAATTTCATTTCTTTGTTGCTTCAAAAGAAAAATAATTAGATATGCAAAGGCTTAATCACACTTTTTCAAAATCTATAAAATTAAATCTGAGAGAGGAAAAATACAAAAACTGTAATATAGTTATCAATTTCAAAACTGTCAGTACTCAGAAATAAAGTATATAAATGATAAGTATATACATAATTCAAACAACACTCTCAATCAAATCAACAAAACTGACCATTCTTTACAAAAATAGAAAAACCAAAACCACATTCATTTCAACTATTGAACCTCCACTAAGATAAATCATATTCTTTACAATAAAGTAAGGAAATAACATAAGAATGATAAAATTATACAAAGTTTAGATTCTGACCATACTGGAATTACACTGAAATTTAGTAAAAGAAGCAAAACTAGAACATTTCCAAATATCAACAAATTACAAATTAAGTAATGTACTTGTAAATAAATCATGGGTAAACAAGGTACATAAAGAATATTAGAAAATATTTTGTCCTGATTTAAAATGCAAAAACACAAAATATCACATTAATGGGGTATAGCTAAACAGCTCTTAAGATAAATATTATGATTTGAAAATAGTCATTTTTATTTTAAAGAGACAAAGCCAATCAATTACCTTAAGTAACTAAAAAAAGTGATCCAATGTGAGCCCACTTTTGATAAGCAGAAGGAAACAAATTAGAAATACATGAGTAGAAATCAATGAACTAGAAAAGTGAAAGACAAAATAAGCTCATATGATATTTTAAAGATCCATAAAAATGATAAATTTCTAACATCTGCACAAGAATGAGAGAAAAGGCAAATTCCCAATATTAGTGATGAAAACAGAGATAGCACAGATGAATAACATTATTGAGCATTTAGTTTGATGCTCTTTATTCAAACTTTTGTATTTCAGCATCATAATTCTTTAAAGATCAATTTATGTTCAGGATTAGATATAATTCTTTACCACTTAGAGCAATTTAAGTGTAGCCTCTTTTCTCTCGGTGTTTTAAGTCCAACTACACAAAATAGTAAAACAAACAAAAGCGACTAACAGACCATACGGATGAGGTAAAATAGAACTGAGTCACGTATTTACAAATTAGAAGATGAGAATGTAAGCAAGGAGCGTTCCTGGAAGATGAGGCTTTGGTGATGGTATGGATGAGAAGGTAGCAGATTCCGTGCTGTTTGTCCTTCTGAAGACGGCATGTCTTCCAACTTCCCAGCTTGATACCTTAATTGTTGGTATTTCAGTGTTGTTTGTTTTGATTCTGTAAATTGCCTTATTCCGAGGTAAATGCTTCGATCAACTCACCCCCTCTGGAGGACCAGAAGAGATGTGAAGCCCACGTCTTGTTGCCTAAGTGGAGGACCACTCTGAAGTTCAGCCCTGCCACAGAGCTCATGTTGGGTAAGTGGAAATCTGAGCTGCATCTGCTCTGCAAGAGCCTCTTTCTCTGTCCATCTTGGCAGTGTTCACTTCCTCACAGTGTTAATGTTGAAAAGTCTAACTTTGCAGTGAATTGAGCCGCAAACAGAAAAATGCAACTGAGGTATACAAAAAGGTCAGGATGACCAGGAAAAAAAAAAAAATGATTGCACTGTTGAATTTAAGTAATAAACAGATAACGAAAAATATTTCTGGGAAATGCACTTTATATAACTGAAAAAAGTAAAAATAGCTTGCAAAACGAATCGACTTAAAAAGAAAGTGGAACAGAACCATTTGACAATTCGATACCTAGAAGGCTCGACTGCCAAGCTCTTTCTGTCAGAATTGGCACCGTGGCCAGGACAAATTTAGAACACCAATGAGAAAAACTGTGCAAAGCTAATGCTGAACACTGCTTTAACTTAAACACGAATGCCAGTTTGCTTTTACATCAAGATAAAGTGAAGAGAAGACTAACATTAAACTTTTATACGATAAACATTGTAGGCATCTGCATCTAGTCATTTGTGAGCTCTGCATTCACCCTTCCTCATTTGTCCTGCCTCATGTATATCTGCTAGGAATGAATCCAAGCATTAGTTTCAGCAAATCTGGAAGCCTATTTAGAATCTTCCTCATATAGTCCTAACATGTGTTTGCGATATCATGCCCAAACTGTTAGCTACCTCGTTATTAATATTTTATTTCATCCTTATCTTTCTCTCAGTCTGCTATTAATTCTATAAACCTGGTAATGAATCTTGGTCAGATTATCACAACAGCTGTCTTGCAAACAGTGTCTTCAAAGCCAAACTAAGAATTGCACAAAGAATGAGCATTGAAAATACAATGTTAACAGTATTTTCTTCTACAAGATACTTCTATTCATCTTTAAGTCTAGTCACAGGTTACTTAACCAGGCGTACATGGCCCTGGTAATCTTTCTATAAGTTATCTTTTCAGATATTCATCTTCATATCAAATCTGGTGTCAACAGTGTTGCACTTCATTCTTTGAGATTTTCTAGGTTTCACATAATTTGTGAGCTTTTTGAAATTTTCAGGAAAATATGCCTATGAACCTCAAAGCACAATAACACAGAAACAGAATCATTATTTAGCTTACTTACTACAGGCTATGTGGAAAATATGTGGGTCATTTGGCACTCTATATTAGACTGTACTTTGATTTCAGGAAGCTTTACCCACTGGGAAAGCTCTGCAAGTGATAAATGTGCAACCAGAACATCTACTTGCAGCAATACCGAAAGTGTCAGCTTTAGGTGACATATTAAAAATATAGAAGGCTAATGTATAGATGGAGATAGCTATGCATTTGATAGAATAAATTATCATTATAAATGATTGCTTTTCAAGATACAAAGCTTTAAACAAGTCTGCATAGTTAAATAAGAGGAAGAGCCTACCTCCTGTGTGTTCCCTGGAAGGACTGGTGTTATGAAGGGCCTGATTCTGATTGATCTAGCACCACCTCCTGCCTCTGTACCCCATTCCACTATGGGGAAGATATCAACAGTAAATAGGCATTTGAATGTCGTCATGGCACTTCTTGAGTCATATGCAAGTAGAGTAGTTTCCATGTCATAAAGGAAGAAATTATTTCTGTTATCATCCTTACATCATAGTTGACCTTAAAGACTTTTCTTGAGACGTTGGAAATAGAACTCAGGACATTCCAAGTGCTGGGCAAATGCTCTATCACCAAGCTACACCCAAACCTAATAACTACATATTTTTAAAATTTGCACATGACTATAAAAAGAATTCTGATTCCCTATGTATAACTTATCCAAAACTTAATTGCAGAACACAAATAAATACATAATGCTACTACTAAAATTAACATACAAACTCTACTGAGGGATGACATTTCTAGGTAGCAAAGCTAAATATTTTAATGATCACAATAACTCCAAATACATTATGGAGATTCTTAGAAGAAGAACTTTTTCACAGTAAGAGTGTAAATCACTAGAACTTATTTGAAGTGAAAATAAAAAGGAAATTTTATCTTTATTAGCTATAAGAACATAAAACTCTAGTGTTTGCAGTAAGAAGAAGAAAAACATTATTTTAAAATAATTGTATTTAAAACCATTTAAAACCTTAATATTATAACACATCCATGTATCTACCTCTCTAAACCATACTTATATTAAATTAAAGAATGACTTCTTTGAGGAAAGCCAGTCAAAGCATTGTAGGGACATCAAGCAGTAAGGAGGGCTGGGTATTTAGCTCAGTGGTATCACACCTGCCCTGCAAGCATGTGCATGAATAATGAAAAGCAAAGAGTACTTAGATTTCAAAGTATCCTCTGTCCTCCTATCCAAAAACAAAACAAAGCAAAGATCACTGTCCTCACAATGTTGTCAAAAGACTTAATATCTTGCTCTTAGGCTGGATGCTGTATCCGTACTGGATACAGCTGTGGAAAAGCATATCGAATTTGTATAAAATAAACTAAATAGCAATCTACTTTGAGATCTGCAAGAATCCACCCCTCCTCTCTAGATGTGGTAATACTCTCCTAGAATTGTGAAATTTAGATTGACCTCCACTCATGTTGAGTATTTACAGAAGCAAACACTGTGCTATAAGCTTTATTATGAGAGTTGAGTGGAGAGGCATTGTGGGTATGAGAGGTGGAAACCACACACTATGTATTGAGCATAGCATACTTTCTAAAAGTTTCATAACTGGAAATAGCAGTATACATAGACATTTCACTTGTACATAAGGAAATATGAAAAAAGAACAGCTTTAAAGCACAAATGGAACTTGAATGTGCACAGGACTAGTGGGCAGAAGGCTGTTCATCTCATTACCAGCATTTTGATTCTACTTGAATTTTTATACTGAGTGCGTATAATACTCTTAGAAAATAACATGCATTAAACCGGTAATAGTGAATTGGTTAATGTGCAGATGTGAGGGAAATTCTATTTCCAGCTAATGTGACAATCACCAAGACAGTATTTACGTATTCAAAGACTCCATGCATTACTGGGGAAAGAATATAACAATGTGTCAGGTTTAAGTGTTAATGATTTAGGGACAGGCAGCACTTGTGAACCTCTGTTGGTTTGATAGTAACTCTTATTCCTGAGCTACATACACAGTTCTCTTATCTTTAAAAAGTAATGTAACGCCATACAGTTCTTTGAAAATTAGAAATGAGAAAGCCTGTGAAGTATTTTGACAGTATCTGGTACATTATAAGTCAACACATATTAGCTATATATTTCACGATGAAATATTTACTAAGTAGCTTTATATACACAGCACCATCTTAAGTCCCAGTATAAAAATGTGAGTAAAGCAAGGATAATTTCTGCTTGTGGAGTTGGTAGTATAAATAAAACCCAAAGGAGAAAAGAAAGCCAGACATTTTTTAAAACAGTCAGGAAATACCAGTGTCTGTGTGAGTGTGTGTGTGTGTTTGTGTGTGTGTGTGTGTGTTTGTGTGTGTTGGAGGGTGGTTAATATACTTTTCAGAGTCATCACTTGACTTTGACAGGAGATGGCTCAATTAGACTGGTCTTGCATGGGTATATTAAGTAATAGAATTGTATTTCTCATAGTTCTGGAGTCTAGGTCTTATTCTATCTAACTTAGTTTGAAAAGGCTGTCTTCATTCTTATAAATGGCTCTCTTCATTTCTGTTTGTTTGTTTGTTTGTTGTTCTTTGTTTGAGGGGGCGGTAAAAGAGATTCTTCTTGAGACAGGGTCTCTAGGCTGGCCTTGAATTTAAAATGCATCCCAGTGTGGCCTTGAACTAGTGATCTCGCCTCAGCTTCCTGAGTGCTGTACCACACCACCATGCCCACACCAGATGGCTGTTTTACTGATGCTTCACAAGATCTTTTCTCCCTGATCATACAGAAAGAATAAAGGAATACTGTAGTGTCTCTTATTAAAAGGATATGCAAGCCGCCGCCTGTCTCACAAGCACAAGGTCCTGAGTTCAATCCCCAGTACCAAGAAAAAAAAAAAAAAAAAGAATATGCGACTTGTTGGATCAAATTTCTACCAAGTTTCCACTCTATGGCTTTTTATAACTGACTTCTCTAAATGCCCTATCTTCAAATACAGTCACATTGAGCTTTATGTTTTTTTTTTCTTTTGGTACTTTTGAAAGAATCTAGGGGCACTCTGCCGTAGAGTGACATCTCCAGCCCTTTCTTTGAGTTTTTATTTTGAGACAAGTTTTCACTAAGTTGTCTAGACTGGCCTCAAACTCATGATCTTTATGCCTGAGCCTCCTAAGTAGCTGGGATTATGGGCATGTACCACAGTACCTGGCTGCTTGAAGTTTAGAGATTCACTGGTTGAATTACAAGGGAGAAAGTCAGTGTATAACACAAGCATAAGAAGATAACTTTATAAGCAGTACACAAGTAAGAAAAAATGTGACTGTGTATTGGTTCATTTCAGTAAGTAAAAGAAACCCAATATGAAAAGCAGCATTAGGCCACTGAGGATTTAGCTCAGTGGTTCCACCGCCTGCCTGGCAAGCACAAGATCCCAAGTTTGATCGCTGGTACCCACCCCCCCAAACAAAAAGCAGCATAAGTAAGCTGATGGAATGGGGTGTGCTATGGTAGGAATCTGCTTGTCATGGTCTTAGTTATGAGGAAAAATTTAATGTAATGTGTGTTTAAGAAACATTGCTATGTTAGCTTCATTGACAATAGAAGGTAAACATTAATATACTAAGAGCCCATCAAATATGCAAAGTAAAAAAATGATAAATAAGCAAAAGTATGAGTAATGCATTTAGAAAATTAATATAAATTACAGTATATTTAAACTCAATGAATGGAAAATGCAAATTAAAATATCAAGCTAATATCACTTTTATCTCATTGTTAAAGGAAGGTTTTAAAAAATCCAATGTGTATTACAGGCAAGCCAAACTGTGATGATATTAAAACAGAGAAACTTAGCATCAGGCTCCACATCTGAATACCTGGAAAAGATCAGGGAACAGGTCTTGTTCTCCTGTTGCCACCTCTGGGCTATTAACAGCCACATGGAAATGCATTGAGCTGCTATGAGTCATGAAGCCTAATGAGTTTCTATTAACAATCGTCTAAATCTTTTTGGGCTGCCTTAACAGGTGCAAAGACTGTTTTGCTTATAAATAGCAAAGTTGGAAAGAATGGGAAGTTGATTTCGAAGGTGCCAGTGCAGGGGATGTAGCTCAATGGCGCCGCACTGGCCTGGCAAGCATGGCCCTAAATTCAATCCCTGGTACCCAAAACATAAAACAAAGTAGTTTTTAAGGGGCCAGCAGACTGTGCACCTCGTTAGGCCTAGTTCTCAGGTGGCACCCCTGGCTCTGTCCTTGTGTGGTGTAAGGGAGCCCTCTCTGAGGCTTCATAAGGGCACTATTATTATTCAGAGCCCCGCACTCATGATCTCAGCACTTCCGATAGGCTTCATAGTGGTACTCATTTCAAGGTACTCATATTAAGGGGATACCAGCATTCCGATCATGGCAGCAGTGATTTGAGTATGTTGGAGAAGTTGCTGTAGGAGAACACTCATCTTCGTGAAATGATCTGGTAAGTTATATCCAAGGAAAATAGCCAAATCCTAATGCCAATGGTGCCCTAATCAAGATGTAGAAGTCAATGGGAAGAAGATGTGGTCATTCTCTTTACTCAACTCTGAAGCAGGGAAAACCAGAAGCAGCCACATTAGAAAAATACTCACGCAAAAGAAAATGATTGAGGAAGAAACTACGAGAAGAATTTTTGGGGTATTAATGCCCGAGAGATATGCCTAATGCAGAGAGAGGCACGCCACTTAAAGAAATAGAAACTATTTGCTTTTATGAGATAGATTTCCATTTTGGAGTAGTAGAAATACTTTCATTTGATTTTTAACAGTGCAATTCATAGTTGGTGTATAATTCTCAACTAAGCAAAGTTGTAAAACCTAAAGTAACCTTGAGATATATTAATATCATGCAATTTCAATTCAGAAAAACTGTGCTAAAGAAATTATCAGAAACTCCAGGAATCCTCTATGATACTAGTCACTGTGTTATTTATGCTAAGGAAAGGGTAGGGATGTTTGCATATTATGTAGCTACCCAAATTATGTTTTCACAAAATATTGTATTGATGTGGTTATCCTCTCACATATATTGATAAGAGAAAAATGGTGCATGTTTCTAGTTGAACTGTATACTTAAAAGATGAAATATACATATGTGTGTGTGTATTACAGAGAAAAACACAGACTTGGTTTGCTAGTTTATATATTACAGCAGCCTTGATAATAACCAAGTTAATATCTTCTATACTCTGATTTTATGAAATGGGATTACATTGCACAGCACAGTACAACACATTACTTGCATGCAGTTCTCTCTACACACACACACACACACACACATACATATGCACTCACATAATTTTCATACATGCTCTTTTCAGAGTTAACCACATAACGCCTGGCTGTTGATCCTTTCAGTCACTGATTTTATGATTTTATATCTATGTAGTATATTGGGCCACTTTTATGGATAATATAAATACATTTAAATATATAGATACCAGTTATTTTCTTTCTTTTATGTTTAAAAATCACCTCATTGCAATACTCCAAAGATAATGACTGGCTCATAAATCTACTCCTATGGACTGAAATTTAAGAATTTTGTCACATTGAAATTATCTTTAGAATGTTTTTATGAGAATTACATTATAACTTCTGTTTATTTTACTTATATACAAACAAAAACATGTTTAAGATATGAATTTCATAAATTTCTTTTACTTGGTAATAATATTTCTTCTAAAAACAAGCAAATGGAGAAAATGGGGAAATCTGGATTTTCCTTTTGTCAGTATAATATGACAAATTTAATTATGTCTCATCATTGGTGTAAATTTGTTTGGAAAATGAATAGCCAGCTACCTATGGAGATATGCTTATGCCTCCCTAGAAGTGATTTTTCTGAAATTTATGTTTTAAAAAATATATGGAAATTGGGCTAAATTATTATCATTTATGTGAAACAATGGTAAATTTTTTGCTTTTAAAATGGAATAAAAGCACCAGTTTAAAAGCTTACTTAAGTATGGAAAAAAGGCTTATTTATACATTTCACCCCATAGACACTATGTTAAAATTTGGGATCTGGTCTGATTTGTATATTTTACCTCCAAAGGTTTACAACCTGGAAAATTAATCCTAATGCAGGGGAGGGGAACCGCGTGGAGGTGTTTAGATCTCACAGGTGGCATCTTTGTGATTGGATTATTGCCACTAGAATAAAGACTTATGCAAGTGCACTGGCTCTCTTCTACTCTCCACTGTTTGAGGAATTTTTTCTCCCTCCCCACCAGAAAATGTAGAATTTAAGATGTCACCTTGGAAGCAGAGTTAGGATCCTGACAGATGTCTAAATATCTAGGCGCTGGGATTGTGGATTTATTAGCTTCTACAACTGTGAGAAAAAAAGTTCGTTCTTTATAATCTCAGATATTCTCTTATAGCAACACCAAGGGAACTAAGAGAACCCCACACTGTGTTAAAATGCAGCCCCTTTAAGTCTGTTCTTTCATGTGAATCTAGGTACTTATCAGTTATGTTTTATGCACTCTATGTGAACCATATTAGCAAATTATTAATCAATTGCCACTTTAATAAATAATAATAATTCCCTGCCTATCCTTGCAATTTCTCACAGTGATCCTGGTTAAAAAACAATGAACCTACTAACAAAGATGGGGCGTGGGCTGGGCATGGTGCAGTATACTTGTTATCCCATCATTATAGGCAGTTGTGGAAGATGGGTCAAAAGTTCAAACTCAGCCTGAGCAACCTAGAAATTTAGGGAGACCTTTTCTTAAAATAATTAAACACATGGTTGGGAGGTAAAGCTCAGTGTAAAAGTCCTGCGTTTAATTCCAAGTACCTCAAAAAAAATAAAAAAAGAAAGAGAGATGTGTCATGAAGAGAACACAAAAATTAGTTGTGAATAGTCAAGAAAAGTAAGATTAGCCAAAGAAATAAATTCTTGCTACTAGAAACTGACAATGATAGCAAATATACTCCCCACCTTTTTATAAATTATATTTGACATTTTTAATGATAATCCTTGCTTCAATTTTATATAAATATAAATAATGCAAATGATAAAATTTCATTATAACTTTTCAATAAGTCGAAAATTTGAATTTATAATAAGAATTGATCAAGGTTGCTGTTGTCATCTCTATCCATAAATCACCCCATAATGACTCAGTACTTAAGTGGAAATGCTGTGCACCTGGATATTTTCAATTTTATATCTCTAGAAGAAAAAGGTGTTAACAGATGGAGCAATATTGAATTTTACCCAGAGTTACATTCATCTTATGCACAAGTCCATGCAGCAAGCAAACTAGCTTGACAGTTTAACTCCACATTAGGATCATGCTTCAAAGGGGAATCCTATTCACACTGCAGGAGAAGGACGCCTGCATAGTGGCTTTGGCCTATGAAATTGTTAGCTATAAATTCTGAGCTTGCATTATGAGCTTCTTAACTTCTCAACCAGCTTTTCCTTTGCAACTTATTGCAAAGAGTGTGATATTTGTCCCATAAATCCACCTAGCTCATTATATTTTTCCTTACAAAATCATTTGGCCAATCCTCAAAGTAATGCACTCTGCTTTTAAAATGCATTATCTTAATCTGTACATAATAGTCACATGCATGTAAAAGATATGGACAGAGTTTTAAACTGAATAGTTTTGTTTATGAGAGTAGAGTTAAAGAACACAGGACAATTTCTTTCTTGTTCTGCCTGTCTGAGTCAAGATACATGTTCACAACAATTTTCAATGAACATCAGAAAGGAAATTAAAATGTCTATTTGTGTACTTGTTTTTTATAAAGAAGCATTTAAATCTGCCTCCCCCATACATGCTGTAGTAGGTAGAACTGACTTCTGTACCTCTCTGCTGTCAGTGATTCCACCTGAGCACAGGCAGGTGAAAGCAGGGCCCTGAGAAGCGCCTTCCCTGCCTCTCCTTTGTAGCACTGCTGCCTGTCTCTGGCTTTAACCTGCCATGTGAAAGCAGAAGTGTTTCAGAGCCAAGCCTCTTTGCTCTTAATTCTTAGTTTTCCCAATGAAGATGTTACATAAATTAGAGACTAGGCCTACAAAAATCCGTGACCAGACAGGGTCAGTTAATTTTCATGAATGAGCTCAAACTTCGTTGACTTGTCAGCATAAGAGAAACTTAACTTTAATTATTTCTTATATATTCCTATGTTAAAGAAAAGCAAAGCTTATCTTCAACCAATAAGAAGCTGCCATAATCTTATAAAATTGGAACTTCACAATGGAAGAGGGACTGGGGATGTAGCTCAGTGGCAGAGCATTTTCCAAGCTCAATCTCCAACACTACAAAAATAAAAAACAAGACAGTGGAAGAGATTGGATAAGGCAACTTTATAACTACAATCAATCAAAAGTCTTCATTTCCAAACTCATCCTATCAAAGCTGGTCTCCCTCTTTTTCCTCTATGGGACACCTGAACCATTTGTTGTGGGGAGAGTCACAATATATGAATTGTTATTACTTGAATAAATTTCTTAAATTTTTTATTGTATCGGTTTAGTTTTTTATAGAAAAAAATGTCTCCCTGGAATCCTAAGGCTTGGAGTGAAATTTTAATCTTGAATTCTACAAATCCTGCTATCTCTTTAAGTTGGTAGAAATGCTGTCTCTTGAGAAGGATTTGATGACCTAGAATTCTCTCTCACATCCAATATACCTATCTCATTGCAATTGCATCATTTAACAAATGTTCATGCTTAGTAATACATAATAATAATTACATTCATTGTGGGGAGATGGTACATGTATTTAACAATATAATTCTTCTTAGAGTTTTACTGTTGTTATTTTAATCTTTTGCTTTTATTTAATTGCAACTCAATAATTTGCGGCCATCTTTCAAGTCATCTTTCTCAATTCATTATAATTTCTAGTAGTTTGACACAAGATAATTTATATTGGTCACATGTATAATTAATACTTTGACTGAGTTAAATAATAGACTAATCTCTAGGAGGAGTTTTTTATTCAAGGAAAAGTTGAACAGACAATATTGAAATTTGTATCTCACAACATCCCTTAGTTTCCCTACACACATTGACCGTGTTATTTTTATTCTTCTTTTACTTTTACTTTTCAGTTTGAATGTCATTAAATCTGTTCAGTTTTGTTTGGTTAGAAGAAAGAATATTCATAATGACCATGGCCATGAGAGGCAGTCTTTTTTCAGAAATGTCAATTTCAGTGGAAGAGATATCCCAAAGCTTTATAGCAAGAAGTTTTAGATTCTTTTCAAACACTGTAGGATATTTTTATCATCTATTAGAGATTCTTGTGTGGGCAAAGAGAAAGGCAGCATGTGTGTGATGTTTTTGCCAAACTGGCCTATGGATTCTCTGAAAACCTTTCTGAGTCTCTTTATTGAAAACAGGATTTCACTCATTATTTCAAATTTTGATAATATTTGTTAGGAAATCTAAGTGAATAGTATTTTATTGGGATTAATATTAAAAGGTAACATATTGTCATTTATTTGAGCTATAATTTTTGCTTGGTGAAGCTATACATGGATTTAGATGATATAAAACTGCCTCTCTCCTGTACGATCATTAATAAGGGAACTAATATGAAATGATAATAATGTCAATGGCATTCAAATTTTATTTTATATTTAAAACTTTTAGGCATTTTACGTGTACTAATTCAATAAATCCTCACACTATCTGGTGATTACTTTCATCCAAAATTACCAATGATGTCCATACGGGTGAATGACTTGTACTAAGTCACTTGATGATTTAGTGATGAAATCAGGATCAAAATCTTGGAAGACTCAGTCCAAAGTGACACAATAGAGCACAGAGGTCATAGAAGGGAAGTAATAGATGCAAGACTTGTATCTTTCAGTTTTCTGGATGAAGAAAGTTCAGGTTTTTCTATTCTGTTGCTTTAACATATTTCTAGTTTGCTTATTTTATTGATCATCATTTACTCAGCACAGAGTTCAAGAACATACTCTCATTAAAGTGATACCTTTTCTCTTGCAGACTTTTAAAAGGGCTACACATTAATCAAGTGAGAAACACCATTATTTTTTAAAACATTTTTAAAAACAACATGATCCATAAAATAATTAAATAAAGTCCTTATTATAAAAATGATCACATAAAAAATTATGTTTAGGAAAAGCTAAACAAAAATATCCTTAGAATTAAAGGAAACCAACTTTGTTGTCTTCATTTGAAAGTTACTGGGCAGGCTAGGGATTCAGCTCACGGTTCTACTGCCTGCTTTGCAAGTGCAAGGACCTGAGTTTGATTCCTGGTACAAAACAAAAAGTTACTGGGGATGGGTACTTCTAAAAATTATCAACAAAAGAGTTTAAGAATTGAGAGTTTCACTTTTTTGGTGATTAGTTTATGACTATACACACAGAGAAAACAAAATAAAACTATTTCCGTCCTTATTCATAAGCAACCCTTGAGTAAAAGACCAGAGATGTATAAGAATGAGACCCTAATTTCCATTGCAGTAGATATTTTCAACCACTGTTTACATACTTGAATGAACCTGGAAGCTTAATGGCAAATGCTAATCCAGAGATTTTATCACCAGATATTTTTATTTGATTGTTTTATAAAGGGATTTGGCCATTATTTATTTTCTAGCTATTATACATTTGCTCGTAAAAGCTTTGGTTCAGCAAAATGTACATATGATGATAGTTTTTAAATATTCATTCCATTGTTTCTATAAATGCTTTAATTTTTACAACCATTTCAAAATACAGCATATATAAAATATCTCCATTTTCCTTCACCACCAAATTACTTTTTTACCTTTGGACTTAAACCTTCTTTTCTTTCCTGACTCCATTCAGTTGCAGATCTGTTTTGAGTCACTGTCAAATAGTTTTACCTGCCCTGGAATCTGATATAAAGAGATTGATGCATCATTTTGCATTGGTGTATGTTTCTGAACTGTATCACAGTGCCTTTGGAATTTATCCATGACCTTAATAATACAGCCATAGTTAGTTTTCACTGCCCAGAAGTATTCGATTGTGGGATTATATAACACACACATATTTTCCTTCTAAACTCTTTACCTACCCTATTCTGGAGAAATATATTTCTATATTCTTTTGGCAGAACTCTTACCATTTTAGCTTTTGTCTGTTTGAGTATATGAGCCAATTTGTATTAACATTTGTGTTCAGAATAAGAAAAGCACTCAAGCACATTTCTTTACATCTCTAGTCATTCTGCCATCATTCAGTAAAGCAAAACAAAACAATACTCTGCCCATGGGAGCATTGCCAAAAATTAATAAGTTTAAATGTTTTTAAAATATTTTGTTCTAAGTAGGTGGAGATAAGAACAAGAGTGGAGTTTTGTGAAGATGAATAGCATATTTCCAGGTCTGAAAAATTCCACTTGGTCTCCAAACCTATCCTATTATAAAACTAAAGTATTTGACATCTTTTATTATGTCTTGAAATATACTAGTGTATATCTTCTGACTTTGTTCTTAGTTTTACTGTACCTTTTCTATGTCTTTTTAGTTTTAGACTAATTTTAAAACTGGTTTTTCAACTTCTGACAAGAGAAAACTGACTTTTGGAATTTTCCTTGGGAATTACACTGAATGTATGACTCTATTTGGAGAGAACCAAGAATTTGACAATGTCTTTGCTTTGGCCTCATGAAATTGGGATCTTTTTTCCAAATTTTACCCTGTATTTGTTGTTAAAAATGTTCTATAGATGTTAGTCTAGGTGTGTTTTATGCTCCGATTTAAGTTTATATCAACTATTTTGTCTTTCTTAATGACATTTGAAATGGTATTTTGTTGTCTGATATAGTGTTTGCCATTGTATGAAAATGAACTACAGGGTATGAAATTTCTTAGTAGTTTTTCCCTGGGCTTTTTTGGACTTTGCCAACTATAAAGTCTTCCTTGTTGTAAATGAACATTTTTAAATCATTCTTTGCAGTAACCATACTTTGAATGATTTGTTGCACTAGCTAGCACTGCAAGAAAAATGCTAAATAACAGTCCTGTGTGTGGATATCCTTGCCTTCCTAATTTTAGAGGGAATATTGGAATATTACTCTTTTGGAGTACTCTTGGAATATTACCCTTTTATTCCTAGTTAGGTGATAATGTGTCATGAATGGATTTTGAATTATTGGTATTTCTATATTTAATGAGATAATTATATATTTTTTCTATTTTACTCTATTAATATGATATATTATACACATATTTTGACTTTCAAATGCTAATTCAACCATGCATTTATAGGAGAAAAATTATTTTCATAATTATTTTTCTGTATGATTTTCATTGTAATTTTTATATATTATGAAATAAATTTCTAAACATTGTGTTCAATATTTTCATGTTTAGAGATTCCCCACATGACCTTTTCTTGATGCAATGAGACAACATGTTATTGTCTGATTACCCATTCATGTATTTGAACCAGGGAAAGCCAAGCTACAGTAACATGGCATTGTTAATTGAAATTCACAGTATAGAGATAGATGATCAGTAATCACAGTCGTTGCTGTCTTAAATTAAATCTGTTGTATTTCTGACATCCTATGTCTATTAACCAATATATTAATTATGTCTTTGTGGAAAGCCAAAACATAGTTTAAAATGTGGCAATTCAAATAAGCTACTGCTATTTCTGTCCTATAGATTATTTCAGTACTACCTGAACATGCTAAAAGTATTATATCCTAGGTTCCAATATCAAGAGTTTTGATTTAATTACTCTATTGCTACTCAAATATTTTATATTGTTACTTATTTTTGTTTTTAATTATTCTGAGTAATTCTTCTGTAAATGCATAGTTGAGGAGCCCTAGTCTAAATGAAGAAAGTGATTGATTCTTATAAAACCTTTTCCAAGAATTATCTATTGCCCATGGTGGGGTTAAGTATCTTCCAAGTTCGTGTAGCAAATGAGTAGATGATCTTTTGAACTGATAAACACCAACATTCTTGGTCTTTCACTCTGAAGTTATGATCTCTCAAACCACTATTATAATATTTATTCCCCTGCTTTAATAAAATTTTCTTTCAGTAAAGTTTCTTTATAAACCTCCAACTCATATCAGATGGATGTCCCACTCAATAAAGAACTCCTAAAAAAGGTTGAAACTATGTAATTGATATATCTAACACCTGACCTTGATCTCTGCTACATCACAGAATATGATTCAAAATTTGTCCTCAGAGAGACTTTAATCCTGTCATCTATAATTATAGGAAGTATATTAACTATAATAAAGTTAAATGAATTTCTATTTTAAATATATTTTACATAACTGGAATGACTTCTACCAGGCAAGTCTTTCTTATAAGCACAATAACATAATTCTCAGTAATAAAACAAGACAAATGATTTAAGAATATCGGTTAACCAAAGGAATCAATAGGTGCAATAGGGAAAAAGATTAAGAAATTAGGCTTGCACCAAAGGAAGCTCAGAAGCCATGAATACTTCAATTTATGTGATAGGAGGTATTTGAAAAGAAGAGTTGCGACACTGATGTTGGACACTAGGTAACCCACGTTGGTAGCTCTGCTTCTGCCACCCAGAGAGACACACCCGACTGTGTCTTCATCTGGACTTGTTTTTCCTGTCTTAGTCCCAACATGCCTGGGTGTTCCTTCATTGTTCCTGCTCCTCCTCATGGTTATGAGTCTGTCTCCAAGGGAACAGCGTCAATATTATGTCGAGGCCCAAGCTGCTAAACAGACAGGAGAAATGAAAGAGTAGAGTTCTCATCTCCTCTGCTGCCCTGACTAATTCCCTTCAGAGTGGATGAAAGGTTAATAGTGGTTGGAAGTTAAGATACCTGAAACCTTTTTTTTTTTCCTCATTGAGTTTATTGGTACATTTTAGGTATACAGTACAGTTATATTCATCATTGGGATCTTGTACCTTTACATGACAGGTCTTGGTTCTCATTTTTTCCCCTTGTCCCTGCCCTCCCTTCACCCCTTCTTACTCTCCCCATTTACAAACATTTTATTTCCATTTTTTCATTTTCTCCTTTCCCTTATTACCTTTCTCCTACCCTTCCTACTTTCCCTACACGTTTAGCCCCTTTCTTCTGGGAAAGGTATGACGAGATACCCTGAATCCTATGTTCATCCATCTTAGTGAACTTCTAGGAAAATGAAGAATTTCCAGGAAGTGTATGGCTGCTCATTCAAGAGCATGGGACACTAGGACTCTGGTCCTCTGTGTAAGAAATCAATCTGAATGCTCTCAGTTAGCGCTGCTATGAAGAGTCCAGTTTAAAGAAGCAGCATAATTTTAATGCATCCTGAATTTTATTTTCTTCTAAAATGCATCTTCTAAACTTTATCTTTGAAATTATTTTAGTCAGTCTATAAAGATAAATAGGTTTAACTGTATAGTCACTAAAAATTTTGTACAAATTGTACTGTATGTATGTGATTCTGTGTTCATCTTGAATCATTTAAGTTTCTCTTTAGATAGGAGGATTATAAATGATGTTTAGAGTTCAGATAAAATGAGGATAAACATCAATTAATAAATAAATAGTTCAGTACTTTACAGATTAATATTAAATTTTACAATGTTTGACAAAAGACAAATTGATGTTAAAATTGTAATTGCAGAAGTTCATATTAATAAAAGATTAGAAAACAAACAAGTCAAAATAATAAAAAGAATAAACTGTTTTGGAAATACAACCACCCAGACATGAGAATCGGAGTATCCCCTTGTCTGCAGAGAATCCATTTCAAGACACTCAGTAGATGCCTGAAACCTGGGTATTATTATACTCTGTATATAATGTGCTTTTTCCTATACCTGTATACATTTGCTAAAGCTTAGTTTATATGAGGTACAATAAGAATTGACATTAACTAATAAAAGGAATACTTATATCCTAATAAAAATGTGTTTTTACTGTCAAAGATGTTTCTCTGTGTGTGCTTTGTTTCATCTCACTATTGTGAAAAACATTATTTCTCAATGTATCTTTTAAAATGATTTAGTATTTTTTATTGTTTACTAGTACAATTTATATATTCATAATGATCACATTTATCACGTGGAATTTGTACCTGTGCATGTTATATCTTAATTCTTATTTTTTCCCATTCCCATCCTCCCTTCAACCATTCCCCACCTCCTTATTTAAGTAAATGGATGCACCTCGAGACCATCAGTGAAAAGAAGAGAGGACACAATGAATCTTCGACAATTTGCCGACATCTGCTACTCTTGCATACTGGTTCAGACTTAGTGAACTAAAGATGACTTGTGACAACCACTGCAGTCCTTTGAGCTCCTTAAAGACAGTGCTAGGGAGAGTGAGAGTGGAATGGTGGGCACTAAAAACTCGATGCCTTGTTGGGAAAATATCAACATGGACAAAGGAGATCTTAAGAAGGTAATGGGCAAAATGTCGTCTTCATGCAAACTAAACTTGGAGGAGCCCAAGAAAAAGCACCCCGATGAGTCAATCGTCTTCTCAGAATGTTGCAAGAAGTGCTCAAAGAGCTGGAAGACGATATCTGTTAAAGAGAAAAGGAAATTTGAAGATACTCTCAAAGTGGACAAAGCCCACGATAAAATAAATGAAAACCCATACTCTTTCCAAAAGAGAAATGATAAAGAAGTTCAAGGATCCCCTCAGACCTCTTTCATCCTTCTTCTTGTATTTGGAGTATCACTCCAAAAAGCGAAGGAAAATCCTGGGGTCTCCATTCCTTAGGTTGCAAAGAACCTGAAAGAAATGTGGGATAGCCTTGCTGCAGATGAGAAGGAGCAGCCTTCAGCCGCTGAGCTGGAGAAAAATAAGAAAGGATATTGATGCCCGTGGAGCTAAAGGATATCCTAATGCAGCCAACCAAAGGGAGTTGCAAGGCCTGAAAAAAGAGCAAGAGAAGGAAGGTGAGGAAAATGAAGACGAGGAGGAAGATGAAGATGAAGATGATTGGCTTTAGTGCAGTTATTTCTTTATGCCAATATGTCATTTAACATAATGCAGTCCTTTCAAAGAAAGATCGAAATATAAACTGTGTATGATTGGTTTGTAAACTGCAGTGTCTTTTTAAAATTTAATTAATTAATTTTATTGGTACATTTAAGGTATACAATATAATGACATTCATCATTGGAAATTTGCGCCTTTACATTACTCATCTTGGTTCTTATTTTTTCCCCATTCCTCTGCCCTCCCCTTAGCCCCTCCATCCCTTCCTATCTATACAGACTTTGTTTCCATGTTTTGTTTTTCTCCTGTTAGTTCATTCTCATCTTTCTTTTCCTCTTGCACAGTGTCTTTTTTATCTAATCAACACACTACTGAGTGAGCCCTTTGATAGCCTTTTCCTGGTGATACTTTAAATAGTGACTGTCAGGTACAGTATGAAGCTGTACATTAGAATATAATTTTAAACTAGAGTTCTTTATCCCATGCAGTAAAATAACTGTATTGGGATGGTAGTGTTTCATCTTATCTCTAATGGAAATCAGAAGAAATAATCGTCACTCTGTCAACTGAGTACTTCTCCTTACTCACATGAAAAAAAGTTGTAGAAGTTTTGTTGATAACCGAAATGTTGCAAAAAATGAATCTAATTTTTTTCTTAAGAAAGAACTGAGCTACCACAACAATCCATCTGACAAGCCAGGAAGCTATTAAGTAGGCAGTGGGCAAAGAGTTGGACAAGGGGTGACCTGGGTCCCGGGGAAGGAGGATGAGGACCTTATGAGATTTCATTAGGCCATTGACAATCGCCAGCATCCCAAACCATGAACTGTTTATTTCTGAGATTTTCCATATAATATTATTGGACTACTACTGAAAGTAGATAGAAATTACTGAAAGCAAAACTGCACATAAGGAGAACAACTGTCCTATTGACTTTCATCTATATGTACAAACCTAGTTTTATAAAAATGTGTATCTTTATGATTTAATATCTTGTTTCATCATATGTATGTGCATGATTATTAGTTATTTTGATACACATGACATTCATTTCCTTTCCCAAATCCTTTAATAAATGAAAAGCTAAGTAATAAGTCTAATAAATCTATGAGGATAGAGACTTGTAAGAACTACTTAAATTGTTCAATAAACTCGATTATAACTTTATATTATTCTACTTTATTTTTTTTGTATCTCTCATTAAGGTTATGCCCATATCTCACTATGTATAAGTAAACAACTTACTAAGTGTAGATTCTGTTAGTATGATAGATAATATCAATTTTATTTTAAAATATTTATTTTATTTTATAATATACGGAAATGATAAAATCATATGTGGAAGTAGTAAAAAAGTCAGAAACAAAAAACAAAAGAATATCCATAAAAATGTAAATGCTTTCAAAAAATGTAAACGCTATGTTCAATCCACAATAACCAAGATATTTTGAAAGCAATCTTGCAATTGTGGTAAATTTTATAAATTTATATTGAAATTAGTGGCACAATAATATTCAAAATTTTGTAGCCAAGAGCATATTTGTGACATTCTTGTTTCTCTTTCCAATGTTAGACTTAAGGGACTACAGCACAGTAAATTCGAAGAACAGACGGGACTCAACCACTTAGGTTAATTTTGCATTTGTTACAGTTGCTGTTAAAGTTCAAAAACTTGTCCCCCCTTGACAAGTTCCTGAGAGGCTTAGATTCCTCCACCTGACAATTATTAGTAATTTCATTTAAATTCATGAAAAGCAAACACTTAAAGTAAGAAATGACTTAAAGGGTGTATGCATGTGGGGCAAAGAACTTAAAGATCAAATGTTGCCCATTTTTTATTTCTAGACAGGAACAAGAGAGGGATTGTGGCAGATTGGGTAAGATAAATATTCTCCCAAACTTAGGCACTTTTCTCGTCTCATGATGTTTTACTTTATGTAGTTAAGTGTGGATACAATTGTTTCTACAAACCTTCAGTGAGTTCCTCTCCTTTATCAAAAATTTACTAAATATATGTTTATAATAGAACTCTTCAGGAATGAGATCAAGACAGCTAATGTTTACATTAAATAAAATCTCCAGTTTTGTTATTTTTATGAATGATTTCCATGATGTAAAATTTATGAAAATTGCCTATCACGAAGCCTCATTTTAAAATTCAACAGGCTAAATTACATTTTTAAAAAATTTTCAATAAAATGTAAAACAAGTTTCACCATGTTACTGAAAAGACCACTCATTATTGATGCATTCAATTGTTTTTATGACTTATAAGTTGCTATATCACAGTTGATTATTAAACCTAATCATATTAGGCCACTTCAGAAGGAAGAGAGACAGAGAAAGGGAGGAGAAAGGGGGAATGAGAGAGACAGAGAGAGAGAGAGAGAGAGAGAGAGAGAGAGAGGTCAAAATGACAGATCAGTATTACTTAAGGAACATTGTAATTTTATATTTAAGTAAACTATAATCTCTCTGCAGTAAGTATCCAAATCATAGTTACAGATTATGGAAAAACCTATTGTTGTATTATTGATATGTGGAAGAATATACAATAAAAAATAAAAACTCATTGTATAAGTTTGTTGAAAAGATGCCCAGAATTAGCTATCCATTGTGACCAGCTATATTGTGGTACCGCAGGTAAGAGTAGGACACACAGCTCAAATGCTACATTTGGGGAAGATTCAAAATTTTATAACTAGAGGCATCTTTAACTTTTTCAATTAAAAATCTTATAGATTTTTCAAATTTGGATTCTTAACATTTCGCAGTCTTTCAAATTTGAGTAAGTTCATCTTTTTTTTTTTTTTTGAACTTCAAAAAACAATTGTTTTTATAGTCAAAAGTTTATCAATGTAGCAGTGTAGCTAGTTTGGACAGAGATTGAATCAAATCCAATGCTTTGCTCTCTGGGGAAAAATTTTTGTTTCTTGTTTTGTTGTTGTTGCTTTTGAGTTAACACAAGTCATTATTGAGACTGGTTAATACAATGTGAGTGGATCCATGAAAACCCATCACCATGGTGAGAAACCACGGAGTGCGTTATTTATGGATGTTGTGTCAGAACTATCATCTTTGTTTACAAAGAACAGAATTATAATTAGCGTCAAATAAAACAGTTTTGGCTAATTTGCTGCACAACTTTACAAATCTGTTGCTAGTTTGAAGCTTAATGACTAGAGTAAAAAGTGCCACTTTGCAGTATTTTTTATAGTGTTCTACATGAGAATTACATATTTAAAATGACCCCTTACCCTATTATGCTCATAAAATTAGTGAACATAAAATGTATCATTTTGACAATATTGAAGTAGAAGAACATTTATTAAAAGACACGAGGTTATAGAGAACAAACGTAGAAACAATGTGCATGAAATTAAAGCAAGTGAAAGAATGTTTTAGAATTGGGGATATTTATTTTACTCTTTCCAGCATTCTTGCACCAAGATACATGTCTTGTCATTTTTACCTTATACTGGTCTTTATAATTATCAATATGAGATTAAGATTGTGTGAAATGAAATTAAGAGATAGAGAGGAGTTGATTGCTGTATCTTCAAAATATAGATTTGCTTACTTAATATATAGAGACTTTCTATTAAATGAAGTTGAACACTTGTAATTCACATTCTAAATGTCCATGTTATTATATGCAAAGGTAAAAATTCATTTATGAAATTGCATGATACATATAGGTATGACATCATGAATAACTTTCCAATTAATTTTTGTGAGTGGTGAATTTAATTTTAGGAAATGGCATTAGGACAAATATGTAATCACTTAGAAAAAAGAAAATAAAAATTAAAACTAAATCTCAACTACATAAAATGGAATGACTTCAAATGTATTTTTAAAAACCAACAACCAAGAACATGCTCAGAAATGGTAGCAATTATGTCACAGTGAAAAGGATACACCTAAAAACAGACTCCATGAACCAATTTAGAAGTGACTAAATATAAAAATAAAGAAGCAATGATAACATTTGTACAATAAAACCATTATAAAGCCATATTGCTACTTTAAAAAATTGTGTTTGAAAGGAGAGAAACATATTTTAATTAAAAAAATACATGTAAGAAGATTATATACTTAGAAAATTATTAATGGATATAAATATTAATTTATGTGGGTTTGAAGTACAATACCACGTTTCTATGCGTAATAACAAGAGAAAGTTTTTTGTCCTATTGAAAAGATCCAATAAACAATACCAGAAAATGACCACTGAGAAGGACAAGTTGGCATTATGTAAAGGAAGACATTTTTTCACACATGCATGAAAAAATTTAGCTCAAATTTATTTGATGAAAAAAGAATTAGAAAAATGCATGTTATAAGATTTGTGCACATTTTCTCTGTAATGTTAGAAAATGTCCTCTGTTCTACATCCACTTTGTTGGAAAAAACCTCCAGCCTTATTACAATTACCCATTATGAATTCAGAACAACTGTTTTCTCAAAATGAGAAAAAATACTTTGTGGCTATAGCAATCTGGAGTACTTCTCTTCCACTTATCTCTTCTATCAGCTCTAGAGACTGGAAAAAAATTTCTGTCGTTAGTACGAATATGTGGTATCCTATAGGCCCGCTATAGATTGGATCTTGGATGTGTCTGTCCCACAGGCCCTCATGACAAAAGTTTGGTTTCCAGACTGGCAAGTCGGAAAGGAAGTCAGAAAACCTTTAAAAGCTGAAACTTCATGAGGGTCTTTAGGTTATTGGGTGACTTTTGTTTTTTCAGAGGTGAAAGTAGGAGCAGAGTGTCTTACTTTCTCTCTTTCACTTTCTAGCCATAATGGTGCTATTTTGCTCTACCTCACATTCCCAGCATGCAAGCAGCACCAAATGATCATGTACTGTACCTCCTAAAGCCACTTGGCAAAATACAACTTTTCTATGTATGTGTTTCTGTGTCTAAATGAGGTATCTGTTATAGTAACAGAAAAGTGATTAACACAAGCCTAACATAAATTTCACTTCCAGTATAAGGATATCTCTTCCACCTCATTACATTGCTTTATTCTTATTACATCAGCAGGAATACCCAAACTGCTGACGTACTTATCTCCTTAAAATTGGTAATAAAAATTGACTTTCCCCCTGGCTCTTGTCTTTCACAACTGTCATATGTGTTTCTCAGTATTATTGAGATCTTCAGACCCTTGGACCATTGTTTCCTCTACTCTCTACTCAAAATCTTCTCATTTTCACAACTTTTTAGCACAAGTCTCAGAGCTTTTATTTCAATTTTTCCATTCCCCTAAATCCTAGCTCTTTCTACCCATGAACTTTCCAGTGTATCTCAATAAAGTTGTCATGACCTAGAGCATTCTGAATCTTCAGAGAAATAAATAGATGAATTGAAAAGTCATGAGCATATGCATCACTAAGGATAATGCACAAGTGATAAGCAAATACATACCATAATGTTTCCATTAACATATAAAGTTCAATGTAAAAGAACAGTAAAGCAATTTTTTAAAGAAAACACTTAAAGAGTTTTGGCAAGTTTATTGAGTGCAAAGAGAATCATGCACTGTTTTGTGTCGAATGGGAAGACTAGAACTATTCTTGGAGGAAAATGTGTAGTATCTAGATTTGTTTTTTATATACTTGACTCAGTTATTCTGCTTCTAAGAATAAATAGCAAGGTAAACTCTGATATACCATAAAATGAACTAAGGACTTATAACAATTTAATGTATAACTAGATTGAAATACTAATTCAACTTTACATAAATTATTTGGCTAGACTATAAGAAAACACTATAAAACGTTTGAACCTGTAATTTTATCATAACACAGGGAATTGTTTGTTTGTTTTTATTTTGAGACAAGATTTTTCTGAATTGATTAGATTTTTCTTAAATTTGTGATATTCCTGGCTCAACCTTCCAGAGTACTGGGATTGGGATTATCGGCCTGTATCATCTTGTCTAGCTGTCATTGTATTTTTTGAAACAATTTATTATAATGATGGTACACAACATTTTGTCACTGCTACTCATGTGTTTGATTATTTGAAATGTAATTCTTATAAATGGTCTTCCCAAGCACACCCGCATATCCATTTTAAAAATTGAACACACAAATCCATCTATCTGTCCACGTATCTATCTATTTTTAGAGTCATTTGTCCAGGAACTCTGCACCATTTTGAAACGAATGTGAACATGGTATATGTGAGAGTGTGTGTGTGTGTGTGTGTGTGTGTGTGTGGGCAGGGGAGGGAGAGAAGCAGTTCTTTATTTCTCTTATCTCCTGTATATATATTTGAATGCATCTTTTTGAGCTCTAAAAGCCACTATCTGCATAATTTGGTGGCTTCTGGGATAGTCACAAGGCCCCCAGAAGAAATAATGAGGGAAAAAACATGTTTTCCTTGTTTATTGCTATTTTTTGTTGAGTTATTATGAAAAGTTGAGTTCAAAAAATCACCCCATGCCTAATTCATTTCTGATGACTTACTTTTCCATGTATAGCTACACACATGTAAATTTTATTTTTTAAGCTCTGTTTCACTACACTCTGACTCAAGTAAATAGTAACACTGTATTTTATATAAATATGAGTCTTTAGATTCCTTTCTACATTTTTAAAATTTTAAACGACTTAATAATTGAAGATATTTGTATTGTAGTATCTCAATACATTTACAGAGAAACAATTAGAAGTTTTTCTATGATATTAAACATGTTTAGATTTTAAATTTGCTTTCCTGATCAGTCTCTTTGCCTCTGAATGTGAGCAGTACCTTGCCAAACAGAAAAGCAATCTTCCTTCATCAACCAGTTTCTTTCTTCCATTTATTTCTTTATGTTTGCATGTAAATTTCCAGTCTCCTTTCCACCTCTGACATCAGCTGTCCATGCATTGAAATGAGCCTTACAAAACCAGTGGGTGCCTGATTACTGCAATCACCGCTCCTGTCCAGTCATCCTGTCCCCTTTAGAGGTTCACCTGTTCTCACTTTCCTTCCTCCTTTTTGGAGCTCTTGACCCCTTGGCTACTTCTGCCCATGCTTCCATCTTCTTTGGAAGCCCACTAGCTCACAACTCATATTCTCCTGGGGTGTATCTTGACTGTTCTCACTTCCATCAACCTCTTTGACAGTGGCATTTACCCCAAAACATTACCATACCCTACCTTTATTCCTCCCAGGCATTTTTACCATTCTCAATCCATCATATATCAGTCACGGGCCAAGAAATAAAAGATACTGTTTCACATCTGAGTCATTTCCCTCGTTCCATCCTTGATTGTATACAGCGCATTTCTGTTTTGTTCACAGTTCCATGTATCATCTGACTCAGCACTTTGCTCTACCCTGTTGGTTCTTGATGCGTTTGTCCCTGCTATTTGTCTCCTCAGCTACAGTTATTTTAATTTTCCAGGTAAATTTCACTTAGTCTTTCTGATTTTTATCTCTTGGGAATCAGTCTCATAACACACTGCCATGTAATTTGCTCGCAACCTGGCATGCTAGACACATTCAGACAGGAGAAAGCTTTCCGAAAATTTTGTGATTTCACTAGAGACTTGGAGTATTCACCTGACAGCAACAACACTAGTATGCTAGTGGACATTTTCCAGTCCTAAAGGATTCAGAATGTGGCCCCAGGGATAAAAAACAGCAGGAGAACAATATCAAATTTTCCTTCATAGTCATACCCTGCTCATCAAATTCACCTTTAACTGCTGTGAAAGTGCAATGTCAAAGAATAAAACCTTCTTAACTTGGTTCCAGAGAAACCCTAGGAAGCCTATTAAAAAGACATTTGGATTCTTCATGAAGCTGCAATATTTTTATGTTCCAACATGTGTCCTAGAGATGGAATCACAAAGGTTGCATTTCTTGTATTTTGATGACAGGAGAGGAGTGCAATGCAAATTATCCGCTTTCTCAGTGATGATTACAGATGTTTTGTAATCATTTTTCCAGAAACTGTTTCACAATGCTGCTTACAATGATTAGGAAATTTACAGTTCATTTTCTCCTCTAAAAGCAATACATAGATGGATGGTATGCAAGGATGCCGACATTTCTTTGCAGAATGATCCACAATCAGAAGATGATTTTTAAAAATTCAAATAAATATCACACAGTGAGCCAAATCATATCCCACGAGCCATCTGTAGGACAGACAATATAGTGTTTACATTTATGTGGCGATCCAGATTCAAACTGATCAGACATCTCACTGGTCACTAGGTAACTATCTCAGTCATTGTGTCAATAAATAAGTGGAGAAAAGAAAATGGTGGAGCCCAGACGTCTCTTCCATCGTTACTCTAATAGTCATTAGTTAAAAGAGGAAGCAAGTTGTATTGTGGTGAATCATTCCCATTGTTGTGCAATGAAGGGTTTTTTAAAAATTTTTCTCAGCTACTTTATTATTTTACAACTAATTTTCTTGGTACTTTTATCGGATATACAAAATAATGACGTTCATCATTGGAAATTTGAACCTGTACATAATCTATATTGGTTCTTCTTTTATTCCCTGTTCCCCTGCCCTCTAATCCCTCTAGCACTCCTTATTTGCAATGATTTTGTTTCCAGTTTTTCATTTTCTCATATTACTTCCATTTATTTCTTTACTTTCCCCTAGAGCTCCCACTTTCCCTTTCCCCCTTTGCCCCTTTTCTTCATATTTCACATTATTTATTATACCTTTAGGCCTTATTTACTCTTTCAGTTTCTTACACCAGAGAAACTACTGTTTTTATGCATGTATGTCCTATTTATTTCACCTCAGAGTATCACCTCAATGTGCATGATTTAGCTACAGATGTCTCTAATTGCTCATTCTTTATGGCTAAATGCTTTATTTTACTAAAAAAAAAAAAAATTATGCAGTCTCCAGTTGATAGGCAACTGGGCTGTTTCCATGTTTTAGCTATTATAAACTGTGCTGCTATGAACATGTTTGCACATGTATTTCTGTGGTATGATTCTTTTAATTCCTTTGGGAACATACCCAGCAGGAAATAGCTGTGTCAAATGGTACTTCTAATCCTAGTTCTTTGAGGTAACTCCATACTGATTTCCACAATGGTTGCACCAGTCTACACTCCCACCGGCAGGTGACCAGGGTTCCTTTACAGATCCTTCAGAATTAGTTACTGGTTGATTTCTTGATAGCAGCCATTCTTTCTGGGGTGAGGTGAAGTCTCAGTGTTGTTTTCATTTGCATCCCTCAAATGACCAGTGATGTTGAACATTTTTTTCATATGTTTATTTGCTATTTCTACTTCCTCTGAGAAATGTCTGTTCATTTCAGAGGCCCATGTTTTGATTGGGTCTTTAAATCTGGGAGGTGTAATTTTTTTAAGTTCTTTATATATTCTAGACAGTAGACCTTTGTCTGAGGAGCAGCTTCTGAAAATTTTATCCCACATTGTGGGTTATCTTTTCACACCGTTGGTGGTTTTTCTTGCTATGCAGAAGCTTTTTAATAAGAAGAGATGCCACTACTTGATTCTTTGTGCTAGTTCATGAGCTACTGAGGTTTGTTCATAAAATATTTTCCTATTAGTTTTTCTGATTTAATATTTTAATTTGTAATCCATTTCAATTTTAGTTTAGTGCATGGCAAGAGATATAGATCTAGTTTTAATTTTGACAAGTTGAAACCCAGTGTTTCCAGCACCATTTATTAAAGAGGCTATCTTTCCTTAGGTAAGGGTGTTTTGCTCCTTTGTCAAAGATGAGATGAAGTAGCTGAGTGTGTCTGGAGTTGTTTCTGCATTTTCTAATCTGTTCCACTGGTCCTCAAGTCTCTTTCTCAGTATCATACTGTTTTTATCACAGTAGCTTTGTAATGTAGTTTCAAGTTGGGGATTTTGATACCCCCCAACCTTGTCTTTATTGCCTCGAATTGCTTTTGCTATTCTAGTTCTCTTCTGGTTCCAAATGAATGTTTGGATTGTTTTATTAAGATCTGTAAAGAATGTTGCTGGTATTTAATTTGAGATTTCATTGAATCTATATAGAAGTTTTGAAAATATGGCCATTTTCACTATGTTGGTTCTTCCTACCCAGGATCAAAGCATATTTTTCCATTTTCTGATATCCTCTTCAGTCTCTTTTTTCAAAGTGCTACAGTTTTAAGAGTAGAGGTCTTTGATTTCTTCTGTTAGGTTGATTCCTAGGTACTTCAAATTTTTGGATGCTATTATGAAAGGAATTGTTTACTCCATTTCTCTCTTGTGAATCTTGTTTGTGTACAGGAAAGCCATTGATTTTTGTGTTGACCTTGTATCCAGCTACTTTACTGAGTTTGGTTATTAAGTCTAGAAGGCTTTTGGTGGAGCTCTTGGGGTTTTCTGTATGGAGTATCATGTCATCTGCAGATAATAACAATTTGACTTCATAAGTTCTTATCTTTATTCCTTGTATTTCTTTCTCTTGTCTAATTGCTGTGGCTAATGTTTCCAAAACTATGTTGAACAGGGGTAGTGATAGTGGACAAACTTGTCTTGTTCCTGATTTTAGTGTGATGGATTTCAGATTTTGACCATTTAGTATGACATGGGCTGTTGTTTTAATATTTGTCTTTTATCACACTGAGGCAGAGACCATTTATTCCAATTTTTTGTAGAATTTTTATCATGAATGTGTCTTGGATTTTGTTGAACAATTTCTGCATCTATTAAGATGACCATATGGGTTTTGTCTTTGGCTCTATTAATACAAAGAATTACATTTCTAGATTTGTGTATGTCGGCTCAACATAATGCATCCCTGAAATGAATGCCACCTGGTCAAGGTGTATGATCTTCTTGACGATCTTCTGCATTCTACTTGCCAGTATTTTATGAAGGACGTTTGCATCTATGTTCATTAGTGAGACTGCTCTATAGTTCTCTTTTTCTGTTGGGTCTTATTCTGCTTTGTGGGTCAAGACGTTGCTTTCTTCCAGAGATGAATTTGATTGTATTGCTTCCCTTTCAATTTCATTGATGAGTTTAAATAGTAATGGCAGTACATCCTCTGCAAATGTGTTGTAGAATTCAACAGTGAATCCATCAGGAAGCAGGCTTTTCTTATTTAGTAAGTTTTAAATTATGTTTTCAATTTTGTTGATTGATATTGGGTTGCTCACAATTTTTAGGTCTGTGTCATTCAACTTTGGTAATTCATAATTATCTAGGAGTCTGTCTACTTTTTCTGTGTTTTCTACCATCTTAGAGTTTAGGTTCTCAAAGTGGGTATTGAAGATCCTCTGGATTTCCTCTGGGTCCATTTTAATTTAACCCTTTTCATTCCTAAATGCATGGATTTGGGCCTTTTCTCTTTCTTTCTTTCTTTCTTTCTTTGATATGGATGGCTAAGGGTTTGTCAATTATGTTTATTCTTTTCATATTTTATTTTTATTTGTTTGGTACTGGGGATTGAACTCAGGACCTTGCACTTGTAAGGCAGGCAACAGAACTACTGAGCTAAATCCCTGGCCAATTATGTTTATTCTTTAGTATTGATTTCTGTTCTGATCTTTGTAATTTCATGCCTTGTATTAGGTTTGGGTTTGTCCTGCTCTTGTTTTTCTAGAAGCTTAAGATTCAGCATCAAATTGTTTAGCTGAGCTCACTATGTTTTCCTAATATGAATATTCAGTGCTATAAATTTCCCTCAGAAGACTGATTTCATTGTGTCCCATAGATTCTTATATGTTGTATTAACATTGCCATTTAATTGTAGAAACTGTCTGGTTTCTTCTTTAATTTCCTCTGAGAACCATTGGTTATTCTGTAGTGTGTTATTCAATTTCCATGTGTTTATGAAATTCTTGAGGTTTCTCTTCCTATTGATCTCCAATTTGTTTGCACTATGGTCTAATAATATACAGGAGATTACTTCTATTCCTTTGCACTTACTTAAATATGTTCTATATGCAAGCATGTGATCTATTTTGGAGAATGACCTGTGAGCAGCTAAAAACAATGTGTATTCTGATTTTGCAGGGTGGGACATGCTGTAAACATCTGTTAAATTCATTTATTTAAGAGTTTTATTGAGTTTTATTAGTTCATTGTTTATTTTTTTGTCTATTTGATCTATCTATTTATAGCAGTGGGGTATTGAGGTCCCCTACTACTATTGTATTAGTGCTTATTTGATTTTTCATGCCTGTTAATATTTGTTTTACTTTATTTATTTATTAATTGACACCAGAAATCGAACTCAGGACCTTGCACTTGTGAGGCAGGTGGTGGAACCACTGAGCTAAATCCCTGGCAGTATTTGTTTTATATAGTTGGGTGCACCAGTATTCAGTGCATATATATTTATGATTGTCATCTCTTCCTCTTAGATTGTTCCCTTTACAAGGATGTAGTTTCCTTCTTTGCCTCTCTTAATCAGTGTTGGTTTCAAATTCACCTGATCTGAAAAATGATAGCTACTCCTGCTTTTTTTCAGGTTTCTGTCACATGGATGGAGTATTGTTTTCCATCCTTTAACTTTCATTCTATGAGTTTCTTTTTTAATTAAGTGTGTTTCTTATATGCCACACATTGTTGGATCTTGCTTCCTGACCCATTCTGCCAGTCTTTTCTTTTGATTGGTGAATTGAGACCAATAACATTGATGATTACAAATGATATGTATTGACTTATCCTTGACATCACTTTTTCATTTTGTTGGATTCTTCCCCTTTCCATTTAATTTCTTGTCATACCTGATGGATTCATTCTGCTGGGCTTCCTGCAGTTATGATCCTCACTGTCTTTTCCTTGGATATTGTTTAAAATTTTTTGGAGGATGGGTTTGGTAATATTGAATTTCCTATGATGTTCCTTGTCATGAAAGTGTCTTATATATTCATCAATTTTGAAAGATAATTTTCCAATACACATCAATCTTGGTTGGAGGTTATTTTCCTTTATAGCTTGAAATACATCACTCCAAGCTTTTCTTGCCTTGAGGGTTTGTGTTGAGAAGTCTGCTGTGATTTTTTTGTATGTGATTTGTTTCTTTTCTCTAACTTCTTGTAGAATTTTATTCTTCTTTTGGATTTCTGGAATCTTAACTATTATATGCCTAGGTGTAGATTACATTTTATCAAGGCTAGTTGGAATCCTATATGCCTCACTTATGTATATGTGAAGGCTTTTTCCCCTATTTGAAAAATTTTTTGCCATTTTCTTGTAAACATTTTTTTTTATCATTTGCATTCTCTCCTCTTTCTTCATTGACTATAATCAGTCTTATATTATTTTTCTTTGCATTGTCTAGAAGCTGCTGGATTGTTTCCTCATGGTCCCTTACTATTTTTAAGAAATTTTCCTTTTCCTGGTCACTAATTACAATCTTATCTTCTATATCTGAAATTCTGTCCTTATATTGCATCATTTTGCTGTGTAAACTTTCAATGGAGCTTTTAATCTCCTGGAAATCGGTTTGCATGTGTTTTATGGATTCCATTTGTTTCCATGTCAGAATTCCATCATATTCTTCAGCTTCTCTATTTTTTAATCTATGTCTTCTCTAGATTTATTAATCATGTCTTGCACTATGGGCACAATCTCTGTTGTTTTCTGAGAAATTGTTTCCAATTTCATGTTTTCCAGATCCTCTTTCATTGCTAGTTCAGGAAATCCAGTTTGTTTAGTGTCAGATTGTTCCACCTCATTTCCATTTGGGGTTGCCTTAGGTGATCTGTAAGTCTTATTTTGAGATTTGTTTGTGTGTCTTCTCATTTCAACAGATGCAGCCTGCTGTGCCTTTGTTGCTGCAACTTTTTTCTCAGCACTCAGTTGTCTTCAGCACTCAGCAAGCCAGCAAGTGGCCTTTTCTCTGCTGTTCACCAGTACACTCATTCCTGGGTTAAGAGTGATGACCCTGGATCCCTAAGCTGACCTTTTGTTTGGGTGAGCTTTTGGCTGTGACCACTGCACACTTGAGTTAGTGTCTAGGTGTGCCTCTGGCTAGGGCCCCTATGTACCTGTTGTCTGGGAGGGCCTTTGGCTGGAGACTGTGCATCTCAGTCCCTGGTGTCTCAGCAAACTACTGGCTAGGGTCTTGATGCATTTATCGATGGTATTTTGGCAGGCCTCTGGCTGTTGTTTGTGTGCCAGTGCAGTTGATTTCTGGGTGGGCCTTTGGCATGGGCCTGTGTGCCCAAGCTGCTGGGGTCAGGTGGGGACATGGCTGGATCTGCCTATAGCTGCGCTACTCTGGTCCACACTGCTGCTCACCAAGATCTTGGAATGAATTTATATGGCATGTTATGTCTTGGGTCTAGATGTCCCCCATGCAGTCATAGATTGGGCTTTTCAGATGTGGCTGGATTTAGAGCATGTTACATTGGAATTAGATCATGTGCAGTGCTAGGATTAAGGGCTCTGGGATTAAGGGAATGTGTTTACTAAATTATTCCATTGATCAGTTTGGCACCTGCCCTGTCAGGTATCCTAAATAGAACATAAAAGGAACAGAGAATAGCTGCTATTACAGATAGTAATTTGCTACCTTCTGCCATGAATTGTTTCTCTTTGGAGATGCACCTCTGCCATGCTTCAAGCCAGCCAAGGATGGACTGAGAACAGTACAAACTGTGTCTCAAATTAACTTTACCTCCTTTAACTTTAGGTGTTGGGTATTTTGTATCAGCAATAAAAATAGTAACTAAGACGGAATTTGCTACCAGAGAAATGGGGCCATTGTTGTGACTGCATGGGACCATGTGGCTTAGGAGCCTTTGGTGATGGTTTGTACAGGTGGAAGAGTTTGGAAAGTTTCAGAGATGTTGGCTGAAAATGCATCCCTACAAGTCTTCAGACTGTACTTGATGGGAGATTTTGGTCATAGTTCAGAAAGCCAGAATGCTGATAGAAATGATGCCAGTAAAGACAAGGCTCAGGCTTTATCTACTGGGAAGAAGAACTACATTGGCTGTTGGACTTCAGATTATGTGTGTTATGCCTTGGCATAAAATTTGTCTGCATTTTGCTCATATTCAGACTTTTCCTGAGACCAAAGTTAAGGCCAGTGGACTGATTAATCTTGCAGAAGAAATTTCAAGGCAGTTTAATGTTGAAGCCATGGTGTGGTTACGGTTAAGGACTCTTAGCTAAATTTACACTTGAGAATACAGAGTTAAGAGCCTAGGGAATAATTTAAACTGTTTTGGATTTAGGCAGAAAGGAAACTCTAACAAAGTTGTGACCTGCAAAGATGGAGCAGAGAAAAATTGGTTGTTGAAAAGACTAGCAAGAAATACTCAAGTATTTCAGAAGAAGACAAGAGAAAAGATGGCCTGAGAATATTGAAAGAACCAGCAGGACTCCACCCTTTGCAGCTTCAGAGTTGCAAAGGTGAAAGACTTTACTTTGAGAAGATAGCCTCAGAGCTTCATGTTGCATAATGGCATGGCCTAGAAAATGTGTAGCTTGGGATAGGGTTCAGAATACTCAGCAATCCAGTCATTTGACACCTGCCACCAAGAAGGAAGTGTGGCTACTTCTCCAGCTGTTGGCAGACCTTGGTGTCATCCATGTGGTGATGGTTTTAGATGCATGCAGAATGGCAGAGTTGTGGGGTCAGGAAGGCTTCCTCCCACATTTCAGAAGAATACTTGGAAGGCCAGGCAGTGTGCCCTTGAGAGAGCAGAAGGTGAATCTGTGGGTGTGAAGCTAAAGGTGCAGTGGAGATGCCAAAAGTTTGGAGAAGCCAGGAAGGTGGATCATCTGAGGAAAATTGCAAGAAGTGAGTAGAATTAACCTAAAAGGGAAGCCAAAAGAGCTAAAATCACTGGCAGTGACATAGGTGCTGTGTCCCCCAAGTCCTATGGAGCTCACATCTTGCCATAGATTGTCACAGGTTCTGGTCATAGAATTATAGGACTTAATGTTTGCCTTGCTGGATTTTTACTTGCTTTGTTCTCATTCCTTTCTATCTCCCTCTTTATGTCTTTTGGCATGGAAATATCTATCTTGTGCCATTGAATGTTGGAAGTGTTTGACTTTGTTTTTATTTGTACAGCAGCTTGTAGATAAGGGCTTGCCATAAATCTCAGAGGAGACTTTGGACTCAGTGTTTTCAGTAATGTTGAAACTGTTAGGACTTTGGCAACTCTTAGAGATGGACTAGATGGCTTTTGCATTAAGGGGATGTGCCTGAGTGTTTAGAGGGCTAGGGATGGAATGTTACGGCTTGTATCTAGATGTCCCCCCAAAGCCTCATGCAGTCATAGATGGGGCTTTTCAGAGGAGGCTGGACCTATAGTGCATGATGTTGGGATTGATTCATGGTGCAATGCTGAGATTAAGGGTACTGGAATTAAGGGTGTGTAGTTATTAAATTAGTCTTTTGATTAGTTTGGCACTTGCCCTAAATTGGATGGTCTAGGTAGAATATAAAAGGGGCAGAAGGAAGTTACTATTGTTGCTAATAGTTTGTTATCTTCTGCCTGCCATTGTAAGTCCTCTGAGATGTCTCTCTGCCATGCTGCCCTTTCTTGAAGCCAGCCAACTGTAGACTGACCCCTCTATATATAGTGAACCAAAATAACTCTTTCCTCCTGTAACTCTGAGTGCCTTTTTTCTCAGCAATGAGAAAAGTAAGCTAGAAATGATAGGAAGCCTTTTATAAAAGACAATTTGTGCCACAAACCATAAAATATGAGGAATGTGTAAACCTCAAGGAATATGAAGTCTCAAGTGAAATGAAGATTCTTGATGCAAGTTCAGCTAAGAAAAAATGGAACCTTCACCAAATCCTCCAAGTCATGATTCCTGAGCTCCAGACAAGATGATTTTCATGCAAATGGATCTTTAAATTCAGTCAAGATTATCCCTGAAGACTGACCCAAAAGACTGACTTCTTTGTGCTTTGCAATGGGAAGAATCTGCATGTATATATTCTTCTCAGCCTATTAAAGAGATTTTAATGCCTAATGTTAACTTCACACATTTGTATTATGTTATATTATATAATGAGTGAAATGTACGATTTTCCAAAAATGCGCATGCCAAGAATCTAAGCATGCTGCAGTACTTCTTGACAGCCACACCTCTAAGCTGACATGTGTCAGCCTAACCTTTTAAATCATAATTCAGCACTACTGCAGACCATGAATACAATTATGCATGGTTTTGGAGGAATAAAAATGAGTATTTAATCAAGAAAACATCTTATATTGTATTTATAAAGTTTTAACAGAATAGTTTGCAGAACTGAAATGATGACAACCACAATAATTAATTCTATCAGCTTTTTGGTGTCTCTGCTAGAGTTAATATGTAGAAATCATAATCTCTGGAAAAGGAAAGGAACCATAATCTCTGATGTGGTAATATTTGGAATAGGCTCTTTGATAGGTAATTACTTCATGAAGGTGAACCCTTTATGAATGACATTAGTGCCCTTATAAGAAAGGTCAAGAGCAAACTTACTTCATGTTTTTTTCTGCCTCATGTGAAGACTGAGCAAGAAGACATCCATCTGAAAAGCTGGAAAAGGGCCCTCATAATAACACAATCCAGCTGGCACCATTATTTCGTACTTACTAGGCCTCAGAACTGTGAGAGATCTATTTCTATTGCTTAAGCTACCAAGTCCATGGTATTGTTAGAGTAGTCCAGAATATGACAACTAGAAACCTCAGATATTTCCCAGTGAGACTGCTACTACTGTTCTCTTCTTTAAGGCCCCCAAAAATCATATTTATCTGTGAACATGAATCAGCCAGAACAAATCAGCCAAAACAAACAGATCCTTTAACTGCATAATTATATAACAGCTGAAATTGCCCAAGGAAAGTGTATTAGTAAGCTTTGTGTTACTGTGACAAAATATTTGAGCTAATCAACTGAAAATAGGAAAAGGTTTTTGGCTTATGATTTCAGAGGTTTTAGTCCATGGCCATTTGGTCCTGTTGCTTTAGGCTTATGGCAGCACAGTGCATCATTTATCTACATAAATAGAAGGACTATTTATCATTTGACAGTTGATAGGTGAGAGAAATAGAAAGGGCCAGGGAAAGGGACAGGGTTCCCAAAATTTCTTTCAAGCACACTTCCCAAATAACTTCTTTGAATAAGGCCCAGCATCTTGAGAGTTTCACTGCTTCCCAGTAATGCCTCGAGCTTGGGACCAAATCTTCAGCATATAGAGACGTTGGGGAACATTCATGATCCAAAAAAGTGCAAAAATCAGTTCTAAATAGCCAGCTATTAAATACAATAGCTCTTCATTATTTTCCCCTTACATTAGATTTGCTTCTTAAATTCACACGTCAACTACATCTATCTCCTTAAAATAGCTATAAAATCTTCATTTAATTCTATATCTACTACCATGATTTTAAAAAATTCTCATTGTGCACTTTTCCCCTTCCTTAAAAATCAGTATAATTTTAAAAATTGTTTCTATTAAACTTACGTAATCCTGATATTTTCTTTTAAAAAAGATCAGTGGCATTGCACACACATTATCCATAGAAGTAATAATGGCTTTTAAATAAGAAAATTCTTCCAGTACTGAGGCACACATCTCAAGCATGGTCAAGTAATCAATATTGCTATCAAAATAAACATTAAGAGTATATAGTGCCACAAGGCATACGTATATGTATTAATCATATCACCTCATCTTGGATGTCTTTACTTATGTACTAGATTATAGTTTAGAATAATGTAGGTGTTCTCTTATACCAAAATTTGTAAAACTCCACTGAATAATGATTTGAATGAGAGAATCCATAATTCTTTCCCACAGTTGTGTTGCCCATATGGATACAACCTGAAAACATAAAGGAATTGAAAGTGAGGCTTTTGTAGGTGAGGAGAAGTTACTTTAACATTTTTGATTTGAGGATTCCCTGTGGTGAGTATCCATGGTGAGTGCACACCTACTAAATAGCTGCAAGCTTATCTGATGCCTATAATCCTGAGGATAAATTTATTAGAAGGTACCTATCAAATCTA